>NW_008703570.1:11529036-11586536 GCF_000326865.2 Helobdella robusta
AGACCATTTCTTTCTTTAGATATAACTTTTTTTCATGACCAATTTTTTTGCTAAATTTTTCTGGTACCGAAATATATTTTCGAACGCGATTTTTAATCTATTGTCATTCAGGTTGTTTTATTTCAGTATAAAATATTGATCCCTTTAGCAGCCAAAAAATTTGTTGTCAAAAATTAACCGACGCCAATCAACTAAAATTTAAGTAAACAACAACCCAACTTATTAATCTATCAACTAACCAGTCAACCAATCAACCATTCAACCAGCCAACCAATCAACCATCGACCAATCATTCAACCAACTAATCGACCAATGAACAAACATGACCTAGTGTTTCATGGAGCCCTTAAAAGCAGTTCAAGTCGAAGGTCACCTGATGAACGCTGAACCCCGCGAACTCTTTGGCAATCTCGATGAAGTCTGCCTGGTTCGTTCAATGGATAGATGGATGGATGGATGGATGGATGGATGGATGGGCAGATAAATGAATAGATTGTTTCGGAGCAATTAAATAGAGGTTAAACTAACTAAAGATATAATTAAGTTTTAATAGACCATCACATGCACATAACAAAACATTGTGGGTTGTTTCAATAAGGACATTATTATTAACAGATAAAAGCTTAATTAACTAATGCAAAACATTTATTGCAAATAAACAACGAAATTAAAAATTGTTAAAAGTATTGAATGTACCTGCGGCTTTCCATTCGAAAAAATCATTCAAAATAATTTTCCGGTCTCTTAATTAGTAGTTCAGTTCAGGCAATTAAAAAAACGTCATCAGTGAATGTCAGCTGATGTGACGAACATGTCACAAGGTGGTGGTAGTAAGAGTGGTGATGGTGGTGGTGTTGGATGTTTTGTAAATAAAATGAATGGAGGTTGTTGCTAATAAGAATATACGTACTCCTGTCCTACCTTTGCATTCACGTCTCCTCTGCTCATGCCATTCAATTATTCGCTCCGTGCCGTGAAATGTAGTGGGATAAAAAAAAATGATGCTACGCTATAAGGAGTGGATCGAAGCCCTTCAAGATATCCACTATTTGCTATCCATTTCTGAGGAGTTTCGTCGACGCCAAGTATCATACCGATAGAAACGTTTCAAAGTTTAGTCTGATCATTGACAAAGTAACTTTTAAAATTCTAAAAGGCTCAAAAACTTTTTGCAAAATTTGAAGTAGCGTCTTATTTTAAAATGATCTAAAATCTTCTTTTAAAAGCTAATTTTTAGAAAATTATTGTCATACAAATTTTTATATCTCCAATAAAATGGCCATCATTATGTCTCAGGCTTGAACTCACTCTCAAATCAATCTCACAGTTTTTAATAAAAAACTTAACTCAACAAAATCATCAACAATTAAAATAAATAACATTTTTATAACTTACTGATATATAACAACATTTTTTTAAATTTGAACCTCGACCTTGACCTCAGGTGACCCACACCTTCTGCACCGAGTTCATAGAGATGCTTCTCATGGAGGCCACGGAAACGGAAGTCGGACAAACAATTGTCCTCCTGAAAGCGCTCAGCAGAGTTTGTGTATATTTTAATATCAATGGTGCGCTATGGTGTTCAAGTTTTTGTGCGTGAATAAGATTCTGTTTGTTGTTTATCTGTTTGTTCTGCTTATCTTTAGGTTTGTTGTCTTTGATTGATGTCTATGTTGTTTATATTTGCTTTCTATGCTGTTCATAAATGCTTTTTATGTAGTTTATGTTTTTTTTCTATGCAGTTTGTGTTTTATTTTTGTGTTTGATTTCTTTGTTATTTATGTCAAAAGTCAGTGAATGATTTCTAAGTCTCGAGTCTACGTTCTTGTAGGCTGCCTATAATTATCTATCTGTTTGTGGAAACATGTCGTGTGTGTGTGTGTATGTGTGTGTGTATGTGTGTGTCTGTGTGGTGTGTGTGTGTGTAAATATATAAAAAATATAAACACTTTGTAACGGGTTTTATACCGGCTTTTTGTTGTACATTTTGATAAACATTTTTACTTTCGGTTATAAAAAAACAGCCATAGTTACTATAAAAATTATATTAATACATGAAAATAATTTTTGAGCTGTGTTTGTTAATTAACAGATATTATTAGGAAAAACCAAATGTTTTTTGCTTGCTGTGACGTGGAAATGACGTTGAAATGACGTAGGAATGACGTTGAAATGATGTCACGAATGCATTACGATCTAAACGGGGCCGTGTTGAGATGGTGTTTGTGTCTTTCTGTGTTCTAACGAAAGTATATTGTGTGGAAGGACAGCGTGAACTGTAATGCAACTCGAATGCTAATAAATGTTTTGAGAAGGAAGTTTGATGAACTGATTTGAATTTAGATCAAAAATTACTTCTTGAAAAACGTTTATAATTTCTATATAGATGATAAGTTAGAACTTTCTTCCAACGAGCTTGTTCAAATAATATATATGTAATTTTCCAATAGATTGTTTGTTATTGGGCAAACTAATAGAAATTAAAAAACTAAAGCCAAAAAACGCTACAATAATAATGTGTTGCACTCTGCAGTTCTGTCAGCTAACAAGAGATGGCGAGGTGTATCACGAATACTGCCTCAACTACTCCAAAGCGATCGTCTGCCTCGAACAACTGAGGAAAAGTGAGGACTTTGTGAGATTCGAAAAGGTATCAGGAAGCACTTTTGTCAGTTACGTTTTGCTCTGAAGATTACTAACAATTAATTTGTAGTCTAGAGTTGATTTTGTGCTATTAACATATTCGATCAGTTCATTTAAATGAAGGTGATTAATTTAATCTGACTCGTTCTTTGAATTCATTGCAACTCTGAGACACTGGAAAATAAGATGCAGTGTGGCGTTGAAATGTGTGTAATTCTGTGCAACAATGATTGGACTTGAATGCAGTGGAGATCTCCGTTTTTCACACACACATACACACACACATACACACACACGCATACAACACACACACACATACACACACACACAACACACACACACATACACACACGTGTGTGATGCGTTGTTTCTTTCACGTATGCTTGTGCGTACAATGCGTGTTTGTGATAGGTTAAACCATCAGAAGCACCACTCCTGAAACTATCTGTGCACACGACGAAATATAAATTACAAACTTTTTCCAAATATTGTCAACATTTTCACTGTTGTCAACATTTTCACATGTTGTCAACATTTTTATATGTCAAAATTGTCACATGTCGTCAACATTTTCACACGTTGTCAACAATTTCGCAGTGGTGCATCCGAGACCCGCGTTGCCATCGCCTGCACCTGACCGACCTGCTGATTAGCCCGATGCAACACTGCACCAAAGTACCCCTGCTACTCAGCAACATCATCAAGTACACGAACGACGATGAAGATAAGAGAGTCATTCGCATGACCAGCCAGAAACTCGAGGCTTCATTGAGTTGGTTTATCATGGATATTGTTGTTGTTGTGTTGTTGTTCGTTTTGCTAATGTTGCTGAGTGTTGCTGAGACAGTTTCGCTGTTCTATAAAACAAAAAGCCAGTTTTCTTGATTAAAATTGTATATAGCCAATTCCATATTCGATTGTTCGTATGTCAGTCCGTTCATCTAGATTTGAATGAAAGTTCAGTTTAATAGCAATGCAATACAATCATGTAAATAAGAAAACTTGGAAGCGAAAATGACTTGGCTGAAGAACTTTGAACGAATGCAAGAAATACAACGTCAAGTTATCTGGCTACCCATCACTGAGTTGGAACCTAAGTCATACATTCCTGAGGTGTCTGCTGTTGTTTCTGCTGCTGTTGTTGTTCATGATGAAGTTGTTTGATTTGCTTTGTTTGGTTTGTTAATGATAATGTTGATTTGATAAGTATCTCGCTGTCTTTTGCTGATTAGGATGATGCTTAAACTGGTGTTTATGTTGTTGTGTTGTTGTTGCTTGTGTTGTTGTTGTGTTGTTGTTGTTTGAGTTGCTGCTGTTGTTGGTGGCGTTGTTGTTGTTATTAAGAATAACCAGAACTATTTTAATACATTAATAAATCTTTTTGAATGCAAAAAAATTAATGGTTTGAAACATTGCAGTTCATAAGACCGCTACTAAATCATCAGCCGTGTGAGAGATTGCTCGCAAATCCTACCAGACAGCTGGTACATGAGGGTCCCGTCTGTCTGCTAGGTTGTGTTAATTATCTGTCTGTTTGTCTCTGTCAGTCTGTCTGTCCGTCTGTCTGTATGTGTGTGTCTGTCTAGTCTACTAGTTGACTAATTTTTTACTTTTTTTATAGTTTACTTTTTTTGTGGTAAATTTAACAATATTTATATTTCTAAGCCTCATTGTTAACCATCAACTTAAAACAAATTAGGCATTCATTTTTAAAAAAAAAATATTTTTTGAATAAACATTAAAACTTGCAGAAGTTTCAAAAACAGTTGACATGTACATGTTCCTCTTCGACGATATCTTATTACTAACAAAAATCAAGAAAGGTTCCAAAAAGGTTCATTAGCCGCTTTCATTAATAATTTGAAGCAAAAGCATCAAACTAAACAATCAACACAATCCAATGTTAGCAATACATAGTCAGCATTTCTGTGAATCGTCAGCAGTTAATATAATTTGCATTATTATCATAATCGCAGCCATATCAGATCACCATCATCATATTATCATCATTATCATCATAGTCATTTTCTTAACCATCACTACACCATCATGATTATCATCAACAAAAACAACAGAAGTTGCCAGGCAACAACGAGGTGACGTCATCGTGTTCCTCCTCGAAGATTGGTGGAACGAAACTCGTGGTACACAGGCAGCCCATATCATTGGACAGATTTGTAATCCATAGCATACATAATTCCGAAGCTAATGGTACTGTGTTTGTGTGTGTGTGTGTCTGTGTGTGTGTGTCTGTGCATTTATGTGTGTTTGCGTGCCTGTGTGATGTTTTGTCTCTGGCGGTTTTTCCATTGCTTTGGCGACCTCACTAACATGCAGAACACTACTATCATCATAACTTTTAATAACACCATTATCATCATCATTCATCACCATCATCATCATTGTTATCATCACCAACGACATAATCATCACCATCATCAAACGATTTTTTCTCACCACAGCCTGCAAATTGGATTTTGGCAACTTCTTATCGAGAGAAAGAGTGTGTGTGGGATGGGATTATTTTAAAAAAAATTGTAAAAAAAATATACACATACTCGAATTGAAAGGATTTTTTGAACACTTCGAACTTATCCACGATAAAAATTGAAATTAAATTGAATTATAATAATAGAACATTAATATTAATTAATTAAAAATGAATATATATAGAATTCAATTTCAATCACGAATACGAAAATAAATAGCTAATTATTTCAATTGTTCGCATTTTTTAAAAATAATGTTAGAACGGCTCAAAACGGCCCATTTATGCTGAGTTCATTAACAGATCTATTAAACTAGACAAATTTCAAGATTATACTGGTGAAAGTGTTAATATAATAGCTGTAAGTTAATTATGATGTGTAATATTTAATTATTTGTTATTCGTAATATTTGACTCTTATTTATTCATAATATATATTTTTAACTACAATTTAATTATAACGTATTTAACTTCAATTTAATTATAATATATATTTAACCACAATAGTTTTCATTCTTTAAACTAGAGCCGATATCCCGAATTAACTAAAAAGGCATTTGTGAATCAGGTTTCATACGGTTCACATTTAATATATGTGTATATATCATATATAAATCAAAATCTAAAAATAAATCAAAATTTAAAATTCAAGATATTAATGATCTTTCTAGCATAATAAAGATGAAGATGATTTAAGGAAATGATAATTTTAGCGCCAATTTTACACAGATTCATGGATCAATCAATCGTCCGGTCCTAATTGGATGACAAACAGCCAATCACAGCAAAGTTTGTCTCAGAAGCCTGGAAAAGGCGTTTCTAACTTGGGCTCCGATTACTACCATTTGTTTGAGGGCGTTGATGATGATTGTGTCAGCATGGATAACTACCAGACAAACAGGTTTCATTGATTAATTTGTCGATTGATTGGTTGATTGGTTGGTTGGTTGGTAAGTTGGTCGGTCGGTCGGTCGGTCGGTCGGTCGGTCGATGGCAGATTGATCTGTTATTTAAAAAAATCGGTAATTTATTTGAAATTTCGAATTTAGGTCGAGTCTGTTGACAGCTTGCGTGCCGACAGTAACTGCATTCACGAAGAGCAGTTTCGTAATTATACAGGTCACCAGGTTTCAGCAAGTTATCGCCGTCTACACGCTGCAAGCCCCATCAGAAACTGCCAAAGTTAGTTGTACGCTAATATTTTTCTCTTAAGAAATGGTATAAATTTTAGCAAATTATTCATTTTAAATTATCAATCAGAACTAAAATTGAAATAAAAACGCAGTTTAGATTTTACCTTTGAATATGGTTTGTGTTGAGTATCTATCTAATTAACATCTGTATTGAATTACATTATAACCGTTTGTTGAACCTTGCAGATAACCTGGACATCAAAGATAACAGCTTCCCAGCAGCGTTACAATGCGAATCGACGAAACAAATCTTCATCTCTCTCCTCTCTCGTTCTCTCACCATCCCGCCAGAACACCGACGATGAAACCAGCTACAAAGATTCAGTGAGCAGTGCTAAAGAAACGATGAACGTGAAGGAATTCAACTTGCCGCCGACCATTTCCATATGTCCTTCAACGAGTGGTGAAGTTTTGAACAAGTACAGCCCAAATATTAACGCGCTCTCTGAACTAGCAATAAATGAGCTTAGGAGTGAAGATGAAGAAATTGATGAAGAGGAAGAAAGGGAAGGCGCAGGAAACGGCCAGGATAAGACGGAAAGCTCGTCGAGGATATTGAAGTCACGCACGAAACAGCGAGGTAGTGAAGTTCGACTTTTAGAGAATGATGACGTCTTCGAAGGTATCGACGAGATAAGCTTACGTAAAAGAACGATGAGGATGAAATCCAGAAGCTGCAAAATAAAGTCGAATAATGATAGCTTCGGATCGATGGAATCAAGCAATTCAAAAAATAATTTATGTAGCAACACTTTGAAAGGATGTGGCGTTTTTGGGGCTAAAAAACAATACCACCAATCAAGTATTTTATCGAGTAAATACGGTTTGCCGTATTACGCAGGTTTTTCTAACAATTCACTTGAGACTTTGGATTCATTTTCTGTAACGAGATTCGACATTCATGAGAGAAGACCAGCTCTACACGTAGAATCGGTTGATTTGCCACCTTCTCTAGATGCCCTGATATCGGCAAATATGCCTGCATACACCACAAATGCGCAGGTTTTGCGAGAAACTCGAAAACGAGGAGCTCAGGATAAAATTTCCAAAATAAAAAGCAATGAAGCCATAGATGGAGCCAGGAGAAGGTTTGAAATTATTGAAAATGAACCGAGTAAAACAAATGATACAATACCCAAAAGCAAACCAACATCTACCTCATCAGATCAAACTCCAACGATTCAAACTACAATGTATGACACCGAGCCACAACCAGATGAACTTCAGAGTAAGACTCAATCAAAACAGCCAGTCAGAGCAACGTGTAGTGTTCCATTATCAGCCACAAACTTTCAAAGTTTGCCAAGACCTAGACCTGTAAAACCAAGCCCTCTCCTAACGACCAATAATCCATCTTCACTGAACGTCAACAAAGAGGCACAATCATACGCTCTATCCCCTCCATCACAGCATCCAAAATTAACTCCAGCTGTTTCGTTAGGATTTAACGATGTTCCAATTGGAAATTTGATACCTATTGAACCGCTGTTATCACTAGAATCTCTTGTCAGGCCAGTTGCGAATTTTGCGGTAAATCGATCAGCAAATTCATCTGCAAATGTACTGCCTAGCCATGCGTCAAGAAAAACATCTGATCAGACTAGCTCAAAAAGTAATAATTCGAACTTATTAGTTCAACTCGGACATTCTTCTGTGGCCAAAGCATCTTCCAGTATGGGACTAACAAACCAGCAGGCATCAGCGGAATGCCTGTTTTCCTCAAAACAAAGCCATAATTTTGAAAGTAAATGTGGTTTAGATCAGAACAAGCAGCAATCGTTAAGTCCGATGTACGATTCGAACATCCAAAAAACAGCTTCAAGCTCAATTCTCATGGAAGGAACGAATTTAATTGAATACGATCCTTTGCATTGTTCCTACTCAAACGAACTAGATTTTCAATTGAACAAAGCTGTATCCAGTAGTAATTTGGGCTCTTTTTCAAGGAAGAAAACTGATTGTGAAACACAATGTCCACAGACGTCTCGTTACAAAAGCGCCGTTGCTTTAACGCACCCAAGTGAAAACTTGAATTTATTTTCAACCCAGGATTTAAATTTGTTTGTTCAGAATTCAGCTGAATTACACGTGAAATTTGATGCACTTGAACAACCAGAACCCAAAAGTGTTCGCTCGAAAAGTCTTAGGTCAAGACCAATGGATCCCATTTCTGAGAAAAACCCTTTCGCTCATTGACTTAAACAAAAGAATTTCAAATCATGGAAGCTTCGTTTATAAATGTTCAAATACTGTTATTTATATATATATATATATATATATATATATATATATATATATATATATAAGTTATTGTTAATTTAAATACATTTCATGATATTTTCGTTGTTGTAGTGATGTTGTAATCGTAATTTTAACCAAACTACAAACAGGCTTATTGTGTTTGCACACTATGTTATATTGTTTCGTAGACCTAAAATCAAGACTAAACTTTTTAGTTATTTATTTTTGTACTGCACAAACAATGCCATTTTAAGTTCAATGTGACTTGTTATAATCGTTCATCATATGCGTGTTCACTTATTTTAAATAAATTCTTAGAAAAATGGCGTTTCTGTTCAAATGAATTACGGATCAATTAAAGACAGCCCCTAATTTTAATATAATGTATTTATTTATATATACACACACACATATATATATTATATATATATAAGAAGAAGACAACGCAATTACATAATTTTATTAGATATGATTGTAACAGTTAAAAAAAGAAAACTAATTTCTTCCATCTATGCTTCATCAAACAAATGATCACGTGACTGGGTTGCGATTTAAAAATTAATTTCACGATAAATTAGTGTAATAATAGACGAATGGGCGTGATTATCGGCTTGGAATTTTTCGTATAAATTTTAAATTCGAGCGTTTAGTTAAATTAACAGACAATGTTCCGGCCGTCGATGGATGCGAAGATGAGATATCAAGAAAATATAGAAACCTCTGGCGATATTGATGCTGATGCTGGTGGCCGGGGTGACAGAACTCAGGATCGATTGGAAACAGCGCTGAAAAAATTGTTCGGCCATATTTGTGAAACACTGATCGAATTTCAACACAAACTGCAAATTAGTGGCACCATTGCAATTACGATAGACAGCGAAAGCGTCATGTTGCTTCAATTTTCTGAGCTGATAATAAATCCTAACAAATCACATCATATCATCACCACGACAAACAGTAGTAATAAATTGTTGACATCTTTGAAGAAATCTGATAAAAATTGTAAATATTTAAATAATCAAGTAGCCGAAAATTTGCATAGGAACTCTTCTTCCAGTGAAACCATATACACATACAGTGACAATGCTGCTGAACTTAACGATGGTTCCAACCCACAGCAAAACATTCATCTCAATTTGATGCATCAAAATAATATTAACCGAACGACACTGTTGTCTCCATCATCATCAGTGGGGACGAGAAACAGCCAGGTATCATCAACACCTCCTTTTAACTACGTTGAGGCTGAATCTGACAAACCAAATCAAAAAGTAAACAGCAGATGTTTGAGTAAGTTGACTCAGCTGCTTCAAACACCTGTCATAGCAGCTGGTCCAGAAGAGCTCAACTTGTCAAAACAGTATCTGAGTCCTAATTTAAACAACAACATCAACAACAAAGTATGGAAACCAACTTCTGCTTCAGAAATTTTGAAAAGAATGTCAACTCGAGTGGACCACCCCGTCGCCAACCCATCAAACAGTAGCAGCAGTTTAAACTGCCTGAATGAGAGAGTTTCAGAGGAGGGAGTGGCACATAGAGATGCTCCCAGATCGGATCAGTCCTTCCTTCAATCAATACTATCCGGTAATATGCCTTCCTTGTCTTCAATTTCGAACATGTACAGTAAGAAAAATTTGTCTGTACCAAATAAGTATGGGAGCTTCAATAATTTAGAAAAGTCATCAGCATTACTAGCAGCTGTATCAGGTCGCAGTAATAATGTTAACAGTTACAACAATGGCTCTTCTTATTTGAAGGAATTGTTGTTCGACAAATCATCATTATCCTCACTATCCAATCAAGCAAAATTAACCACAATGATTCTTTCAGACAAAAAACGCAAGCGACAAGATCATGACAATGACAGCTCTAGCAGCAAACACAGAGTTCTGAATAGTGACAGCACCGAACATACAAAAACTGTATCATCATCTCAGTCTGTGTCATCTAGTCTACTGGACGACATTCCTCAGAGGATGAAGAAGGAGTCATCACCCGTGGCATGCGACCCGTGTGACTTCAGTGACTATCGATACAGCATGCTACTGCACAAGTTAGTTGGGGTGAGGCAGAACCAACAGCATGAAAATACATTACTTTCCAGTAACAACAACAATAATATCAGCAGTAATAGCAGCATCAGTAACATTGCCAACAGTAATTACTTCCAATGTAATAAGGACGAGGGGACTACCAATGAAAATTATGATGATAAAAATTTATCAAATCAGCCATTTTTGTTATTGAGTGAAATTAAGAAGGAGTCTATGAATGATGGCGACGATGACGACGACGATGATGGTGGTGGTGATAGCAACAACAATAAACATGTTAGAGTGATGTTTGTCACTGGTGGTGATGATGAAAACAATACTGCTGCTGATGGCGATGAGAATGATAACACCGATGATGCCAGTTAATAATAATAATCTCTTCCTCCATCATCATTATGCCCTACATTGTCATATCTCCATATTTTTCTCTACAGAATGCTTTTTCATTGTGTTATTACTACAATTGGTTACAAGTCATTTTGTTTATTTAATATTTTTTTAATGTACAAATTTTTGCTCTAACTAGCCATCTACGTTATTTATTTCTAAATTTTAATGGCACACATCGTAATTGATTTTTAATTTTTATGATCAATATTATTATTATTTTATTTGTTCGTTTAAATATCGTGAAGTCTATAAAACTAACATATCTACAAAATGTAGGCTTATGTATAGGAACTCACTTTTAAAGCAACCACCTTGTCTTCTAAGATTTATTTTTCAATACATTATAACAATAAAACCATTACAATCATGTTATATATATATATATATATAATATATATATATATAATTAAATATTTATATAAATATAATAATATGTATGTTAATATATATTATTAAAATCTGTTAAAAGTAATTGATAACGTTGATTTAATTAAATAAAGACATGAAGTACATGCAGTATATGATTTTTTCCTCTAATAAGGATGGATTTATTTATCAATGATTCCCACTGATTGTTATCTTAATTATATTTTTCATGTTGGCTAAATGATTTTAAATAATAAATTTGCAATTATTATATTAATTAAGTAATTAATTAATCAATTAATAAGTGATTTATATGATATTTTAATAAAATTATTTCTTGTTTCTTATTGAAAGTAACATTGTTTTGCCAAATTATGAACTACTTGATACGTTTTTTTATTGTACAGTTTTGTACATTTTCCAGATAATGTGTTTGAAAACCATTTGATCATGGTTGTCATCCCATGTTTTTATTAATTTCAATTTGTTTTTAAAATTTTTTTTTAAGTATCAAGTTGCTTCGATAATATTAATATTAAAATAGCTTATGATATAAATAAAATTAATATCTGACGGACAAAATAATAAATTTATTTTTGCAGATCAATTAAACATTATTATTCTTATTATTATTAACGTAATTATTTTATTGAACTTTATCACATGCTTTCCTTTGTAGATATCATTCAAAAGACCGGTCAGTTAATTTTCTTACAACATGCACTGATGTATACACGACTCCATATACATCTGGAGGTTGTTTTTAAAACATGACGAACTCGATGTTTTCTGATTTTATTTTGTGTTTTCCAGGCTCAGCTCTTTCAGTGCCTGAGTTATGGAAATAAGGTGTGAAATAAAACCTAGACAACATCCAGATCGCCAATCCTTCCATGGTTTGTTAACCACGTATTTGATTTTTAGTATTATTTCAACATTTTTCTCTCATTATTTAATTTTTAATAGCTGTTCATTTTTAAAACGTTCTAGTTCACGATCGACAGAAATTTCATGTGTTTATTTTTTCAAATTGCTATATAACTATTTCTTTTCGTATAAATTTACCGATTTGAATTTAAAAATATAAAATTTTATATAAAATCTCAAAATCATGAACAGATTTGACGCGCACGCTTGCATTTGTTATCATATCTCCATCCTATCACTATCGTTTATTTGAGATAATTTCTGTTAAATTTTGTTATATATAATTTAAAACATTTGGTAACTTGCTAAAAAACTATAAGGATTTGTTACTGATTATTATTATTATCACCAATTTCGCCATGGTTATTATCAATTTTTACAATAATTACGTTGTTATATATAGATACTACACGTAAGAACTGATATATATGCCAGCTTACTATCATTTAGGGAAGAGTTTTCTATGTGCAATATAATAAAATTAATTAAATAGTTTAAACTGAGAATTGTCAAAATTAAACATTTATTTTCTATCATTTTTCATAGAAAGGACGGTGTCAAAGTAGGTTTTTGTTGAAACTTTTTTATACTTCTAACAATGAAACAAAACAAAAAGCAAAACATCACGGTACAGACTAACAAATTTGAAAACAATACAGCGAGACAAAAATGCATTTCAGATAACAAATGAAGTGAAGTAGACATTTTAGTCCTGGCATGATTTATAAACGCTGAGTCACTTTTTTTTAAGTATTTACATACATAAAATAATTTTTTAAATAATTGTTATTAACAACAGTTATTATTATTATTATGGAGTGTGACGTCACTGTCATACTTTTCTTAATTATGATTGGTTGTATCCCGTCATGGTCCACCCCCCTCCATTTTCCATTATAATGTTTTTTAGGTCAAGTGTTTCCATGATATTTTTCACATCTATTCTGTATATAAATGAAAATAAATTTATATAATATATATGAAGTTTTTTGTTATATACGTGTAATGAGTTGAAATTGAATCATTAATTAATTATCTACAAAAGTTTATGTTTTGTTGAAATTTCAGGCTTTTAAGGTTTTAAACAGACGTTTATGTACTGTGAATATATTGTATTTTAAAATATTTGCATAAAATATTAAACGAACTTTGGATCCTGTGTGTTGTTTGCTTCATTATTATTAATGTTATTTCCGTGAATATTAATGATCTTCTTTGGCAGGTGATTAGTTCGTGGCTTGTAAATAGCTCCTCCTCTTTCGAGTGACGAGCAGACGTAATCATCAAGAAATGAGAGAGAGTAATCGAACTGTTGAGATAACATGAGATTAAAAATCACATCTAAATGTTCTTTTTTTGTAAAATAATCGTAAGCTAGCCTCCTGGCATCAATGATTTAAGGCATAGTTAAATAGTCGACAGTTTTGTTATGTGAAAACGATTAGTTAAATTTTCCCCACTCACTTCTGATTGGTTGTTGATCCTCCGTACGAGACTGGTGTCATTATTTGTACAGATCCAGAGCAGCTCCTTGTGGTCCTGTGAATGGATTTTTAAAATGAAAAAATAAAACTGCCAATTTATTTGTTCATTAGAGAGCATTGTACCTGTAGCAGTAACACGTCGTCAGGATCGATTGCATCTTTTAACAGAGCCAGCATCTCAACTCCTTCGGATTTGTTGGTCAAGTTAGAAAAACAGTTGACCAATGAATGCAAGCATGCTCTCCGCACAGAAACATCACCGGTTGAATAGAAAAGACCAATCAATGTGGAGAATAACTCATCTACGTTAACTTGAGGACTTAAATGTGCAAATCTTCCGAGGATCTGAAGTTGTTTTGTGATGACGATTTTGAGTTTGCGAAAAGAAAAATTCAGTGAGAAGTAACTTGAGATAGTTTAATGAAAAGGAAGGCTTACTAGAACAAAGAAACAAATGAGGTCGTTCCAGCTTTCGTCCGATTGATGATCTGCAACATGTTGGAACGATTTCTCAACAGCTTTCAACATCACAGCGGAGGGCGATTTTTTATTTTTTACTGCTTCTAAAAGACAATCAAAATTTTTTTAATCAGTTTATTTCAATTTTTTATAATAATTATAGAAAAGGAGATAGAGAAAGAGGTAGATACAAAGAACGAACCTTTATTTAGAAAACTCAAAAAGTTGCATGTGACCGTGCTGACTAGATGAGGCAGTGACGATATGGACGGGAGAATATTAAACACTCTGTCTACATACCATGATGGGTCTTCGTTTGAAAATCTGGTCGATGATTGAAACATTAGTTATTGAAATTAAAAAACAGCAACTACAAACTACCATTCTTCACATTTTTCAAGAACTTGTATATATTTGCCAAACAAATCCGTCCAACCTGTTAATTATGCCAATAACATTTCTATAGATTGATTCTTTATTTTGGGCAACATCGTCTTTTCTTTTATCTTTAATTAAGTCGGCGTGACCCAATAATTTTTTACAAATGACATCTTTGTTGACCGGATTGGCCATGCCATAAAGTAGGTCAAGCGCCTGATCGGTGAAAAAGTATTGGTTTTAGTAGGGAATGAAAACACGAAAAAATCTTTGATAATTTTTATTATCAAACCGAAACTCAAGATGTAAAAAATATCATATTAAGGGTAGAAAAATCATATTTCATGAAATGAATGCCTATAGTAAAATTTCAAAAATTACAAATTATCCAAAATATGACAAACACGTTACAACACAAACTGACAGCTGATTGGATGGCGTCATCTTCGCTGTCCAGACTATCGAGGATGACCGACTGATAGGTGAGGGAGATCTCCCTGCATCTTGATATCAACTCAGACAACAACTTCACTCCTGCTTGCCATGGCGATGGCAGGTTGGTGGAATAATTCAAATTTTAAATTTATGGAACAGAAGTCTGTGCATGATAATGAATATACATTGAAAATCAGCCAATCCTAACCAATTAGACAACAAACAATCAATTGACATATAAACTAACAACCGACCAATTAACCAACAAATGATAAACATATCAAACCAACAAACAAACCAACCAGCCAACAAACCAACCCACCAGCAAGTTTAATGTTTGAATATTTAGAGTAAAGGAAGACATCAAGATGTAGAGAGCAGATGGAGGCAAAATCATCATCTTCAGAACTTAACTTGATCATGGACATCAATGCTTCGTACACAACACCTTTGCAAAATAGTTTATACCAGTTAAGTTCCCATTCAGAATGTATTAATTAAATTGTAACCAGAACTAACAAAGACAAAAAATTTCTCAGAGGAATTGCAAAATAGGAGTTCAAATTGAATCATGTTTGAAGTAATTTATAAATTGTACACACACATGCATTGCGCGTATGTACTTACTTAATCCGGCTCTGTACTTTGTCTCAGTTCTCTTCAAAACTCTCCTTAAAGCAGAAAGCACCACTTGTCTTGATCTGAAATTCGTTGCAATTAAATAACAATATTTACATTTGTTTCAATAATATTTCTTCGCTAAATTCAATTCTTAATGAAACAATAAAGACAACAAGATTTAGTTTTACAATGTTATAAAATTTCACAATGTAATGAAGTTGAGATTACATCAACCGCAAATGTAACTAATGTAACAGTCAAATGTAACTGATGTAACAGCAATTACAACATTTCAATCTACTAAAAAATAATGTTGCAAAAGAATCATCAACCAACTCATGATCGTCGGCAGCCAGTGACGTAATTAACTTGATAATACTGATCTGTAGCCAGAGGCATCGGATGCCATTGTAATTGTGGATGTCTGATATTTTTTGAACAACTAGTTGACCAAATATTTTGATCAGTGGTTGGATTATATGCCTATATCCTGCTGGGTTTGTCTGTTGGTAAGACGTTACGTGGCAATAACAAAATAACAATAACATCAGTAACAAAACAACAATAATAAAGTAATTCTTATAGCAGTAGTACTAGCAATTATTATTAATATAGTCCAAATTGCTAAGAAGTCAATATATGCTGGCTATGAGAATTGAGTATAATGATGGAATAACTAGGAAACGATTGGAATTGAAAAAATATGTTTGTGTTTTTTGTGTTTATCTGTGTTTTGTGCTTGTGCGTGTTTCGTGTGTGTGTGAGTGTGTTGTGTAAAAGATGATAAATGAAAAACTCAAAAAGGTTTTGAAATATTTTGAAATTAAAATAAGAGGAGTAACTTTATTTTAAATTACAGACCAATAAATATTATGAAATATGAATGCAAGAGGAAAACATGGATACCTTAGAGATGATGATATAAATCTCAACCACTATGGAAACAACACCAGGGTCATTGTCGTCAATGTGCTTAGGTAGGTGAGGTGTGATCTCATTGGCCAGTTCAGGATATTTATCGACCAATGAGAGAAGACAATGCAGAGATTTTTTACGAATAATTTCTCTTTAAAAAAAAAAAATAAAAAATAGATGTAATTATGACAAATATTTGTAACTGTTGAGAACATTCTGCAGAATAAATAAAATATATTTCAAGCTTGCTTTTAAAATCAAATCAAATAAAAAAAATAACTTTGGATGTTTCAGCTTCTTGAGAATACTGTCCATGACAGATGATACAGTATCCAGTGTGAGCATGTGACCACATGATATCAAGGCTGTTGATACTGTTGCAAGATTTGTGCTCTGCAGGTCCTTGAGTATCATTAAATTTGGATACTATTATTAAATCATCGATGGATAAATAAATAGAAATGTATGCGTGCGTGTGTGTGTGCGTGCGTGTGTGTTTAATGTGTGTGTGATTTAAAATAGTAATCATTATTATAAATGACTATATTATGATATTCTCTCTTAACGATCATTTCATTAAATATCAAAAACAATGATGAAACAACAAAATTGCAAACATGATTGATTGAATGAGTGTTTGATTGATCAATTGAGACCACAATACACACAAGCACACATTCACACGCACATTCACACACAGACACACACACACACACACAGAGGAAAATAATGCAATCAAATAATTGGCATTCAACAAACTATAAATTATGGATAATTAAATTGTGGAATTACAAACTTTCAGAATGGTGTTTACTAGTAACAACGACAACTCATGCTTCTCGTCGAAGAACAGCGAGCATAGCAGGTAACCTATTTAAAATAATCGACTGATGCTATTAATAATGATCTAAAAAAAACAGATAAAATAAGTCAAAAAAACTTAAAGAAATACTTTTTGATAAAAATTTAATTTTCAAGAAAAAAAATCTAACAGAAAACGTAGAATAGAAAACATAGAAAACGTAGAATAGCAAATTTATTTCTTAGCAAACGACCATCAGCGTAAATGAAATAATTAATTCCTCCACTGACCAGTTCGTTTCGTGATGGTAGCTCCCTGCTGGGCCAGGTTGATGGCATGAATGTATGCAAATGAGACGTCGTATCCGAGCAAGTGGCAGTACATTAACTCCACCAAACACTCTCTCATAATTTTCTAGTATAAATTTGCAGGTGATCAGTGTTCTTACTCTTATTAATTAGTATTTTGATTCTTATTTTGATAGAATTTTATTTTATTATTCAAGTTTTTAATCTGTGATCGTTATTAACTTTTACAGTTTTAAGATAGTCTTTTATACATAGCTTATTAATTTTTTTTTAAATCATGCATTGTGAAATCTAAATAAACTAAAAATTAAGAATCAATTCATTAAATTAAATTAATTTATAAACTAATCAAATACTAATTAATCATAAATTCTTAATACATAACTAATTAGTAAATTAATTAATTACCAATGAAAGGCTAGGCTGGGATAGTTTTTGTTTGAGGTATTTAATCTCTTTGGTGATGAGTTCTTTCTCTTCCTAAGTGGGTGTAATGTTTTTTTAAGTTTAGATTTTAAAAAGATTTAGATAAAAACAATGTAATATTATAAAATGAAAACATCAAATCAAAAGTTTTTCACTGCATTTAAAAAAAATTTTATTAATACTTATTTATAGTTTATTTAACTAAACTAAATAATTCTAATAGTATTACTACCGTAATCTTAATCTGTAATTTACGTTATTAAAAATTGAATTAAGTAATAAATACAGTAATACAATAGACAGTGATATTTATTGGCCCATGGCATGCCTCTAATTTAATTTGCTTACAGGCTAATCATTAATTTAGCATTAACATTAATAAATAAAAATTATAAAATTGAACTTAAAAATTTCTAAAATTAAAATAAATAATTTATTTCAAAAGTTACATTTTTGTTCCTCAGTTGTGAGAATTTGTGGAAAAACCTAACGAAGTTACTACTGGATTCTGAAATCTGATTAGAATTGAAATTTCCCAACTGGCCACTAAAGAAAGTGGGTATTGCAGAAAAACCTTTCTGCAACATTCGGCCCAGACGATAAATAATTAAGAATTCCGAACGAACGTTTATATTTTTATTTTTTACGTTATGTTATTGATCAAATTTTTTATTTTAGGCAATTGTTCTAAGTTAACTTTTCAATTGTAAATACGATAAATCTAATAGCTACATAAACATTTAAAAACTTGATTGTTTTAAATTGAAGAACAGAATGGGTTTGTATAGATAGGCTATATATACCAATATATATATATATATATATATTTATTTATTTATTTATAATAATACATACATGTACGTGTTCGTGCCTGTTATAAAAGTATAAAGATTGTATGAAAATAAGCATATTGCGCTAGAATGTCATTAGCATGCGGGGCTAGCATATTTTCTGCTAATGAATAAATAATTAAGTGCTCTGAAATGGTCATTAGCATATCATGAATACGTACCTTCAATCCATCGAAATCTACCTTTGATACAATGCCCCTTAGTATGGTCCATATATACTTGAAATATGACGGCTATACCTAGAATACTTACTTAGGTATGAGCTGCTGTAATTTGAAACTGAATTTGGATCAGTTTGGTAGTTAAAGTGATGAAACAATGGTTAAAACACTTCTTTTTTCTTTGCAACGAATCAGTTCGATCGTAAAACGATTTCCGTTCACACTATGCTGAAGATAAGCAGAAATTGACATAAGCTGTGAAGTTGATATATCCAAAGCAAGTGCGGTAAAAGTATTTTCATGACTTTCAACTAACTGCAGGGCAGGCGTCACTCTTACATAACAAATGAATAAGGCATGAAACACTCCTTACCTACTTGAATTTAATGTTACGTATTCGTATGGAATACTAGAAGGCATAGGGAGGTGGCGTCGTAGCCTAATTGTAGCCTAATTAAATGTATTATACATACAGGTAATACAACACGCATTCTGAATATATGGATAGTGTGGGAAAGCAAGTTTATTGAAGTTACAAACACGTTATACTCGTAACAGAATACAAAAAATGCATTAGCAAATAAAAGATGCGTTCAATTCAACAGAAAAATAATTTGGCACATAAAACCGACCATGCATAGAACGATATGAAAAATCAAATTAACGAACAATGAAAATAGCAAATCAGATCTCAATGTTGGCTGTTGTTCTGATGTCTGTTTGGTATTCTGAAATTATTCGTTTGAAGTCGTCGTTGTCTTGCCATGCCATATTAGAAATTATTTCAATTTCTTTCGAGATGTTTCTTGGAATTGAAAAAAAATTCATTCATTATGAAAATTGCACAAATTGAACCTAGTTTAAAGCAACATTTTCCCCCTCATGAGGTTGTGATTGACTGAAAACTTCACGAAGAATTTGTTAACAGATTAACTGGAAAGGATAGCAATAGTATAAAATTTACAACTTAAGAGACACAGTGTGTAAAAACTGAATGACACTGCAGTTATTTTTATATTAAAAACTTACCGATTTTGCTCTAAAGTGTTCTCAATGAAATGATTTTTTTCATTCAATAATTTTTTCAAGTCCTCAACCTCTCTCTCATATCTTGAATTTTCGGTTTTTAATTGTTCGTTTTTATTTTTGATCTTCCTACTAACTTTATCGAACGTTCTTTTTTTCTTCAAGAGGTTCTCCTGGGTTTAATATAACAAATATAATTTACACAGACGAGTAGAAATAATTACTTATGTGCAATGCAAGCACACATTCCATCAAATAAGCAACAATTAATTATAAAACCAGCAGAACTTTGGTTTGCTAAACTGGATCGCTGAAACAAAAACAAACTAAATCAGTAATCAACGTGGCACGCTTTCTTTAAAGTTTCATCAGTATCAAAATCAAACATTTGAATGCAAAACAAAGTTCGTCTTTGCCCACACTTACTTTCAAATTACTTTTCGCCTTTTTAAGCGAATTAATTTGGCTGTCCATCACATCCTTCAAAGCATGCTCATTATCAACATAATCTTTCACCTTAGTATCAAAAAGTATTACGAATAAACTGCTAAGGTTAAACAAAAATGAAACAAAAGTATATAAACTAATGGCCAACCAACCGACCAGAACTTTGAACTTGTCACGCTCCAATGCAGTTAGTTGGGCCTTCAAATATTAGGCATGTATGCAGTGTTTAATAGTTGTTAATGGTAATATAATAATCATAATGACCTTTCACGATATAAACACATGACAAAAGTTGCCCAAAGCAATCAAGAAATTTGTATAGCAATACATATAATGAATTTAATGTGCCAAAAGTTAAACTAACGGTGTTTAGTAGATCGACGAGCAAATTTTTAAATTTATTTTGATTGTCGAATCGTTTCCTGTCATGTAGTCTCATCGATTTCAACACTGATTTTGTTTTTCTGGAAGATTGTTAAAACAAATTTCAAATTGTGACACTCGTCGCAAAAAAACTATTATTGCTAATTATAAAAACTAATGAAACTACTTTTGATTGCTGAAAAACTTCTTGTTAAGGGCATTGACGTTGCTAACTTCTTCAACTAAAATTTCGTTTTCTTTTTTAAGCTGCTCTTTTTCAAGTTGCAACTCCTAATGAAGATAAATAAAAACACATAGAATGATAACATCCGATGTGGCGTGAATTTATCTGAAACAAAAAAGAATTTTGCCTTTATTTTGGACTCAAGTTTCGCAGCATCCTGAAGGAATGAGGACTTTTCAACTTCAAGTTGTCTACAAAAATAATTGAGAAACGTTGAAATTCTAACAACCACCCAGTGACTGTTTATAATATTAATATCGTATCATCATACTCGTCATCATCATCATCACCAATATCATTGTCATCATTATTATTATTATGATTATACTAACTCTTTAACTATTCTGATAGTTTCAATATGCTCATTATGTGATACATACGTAGTGACGACATCATCATATTTCTTACTCAGCTCTGTCAACTTCTTCAATAACTGTTTGTTATCATGTGATAATGTCTCTTGTGCCTTCGATGACGACGATAGCTTGCTCTTCAAATCTAAAACTAGACAATCAAATTATGAATAAAAGCGTATGAGCAATTATGAAAATTACTCTTGAAAATTTTATTCACGATTTGGATTGCGGACAAAATAAGTTGATGAGGAAGTTGGAAAACTTGAAAAAGAAATGCAACAATCCGATAAAAAAAAATATCCTTCTTAAATTTACAAACAAGTAAACATACATAGTTGCATGTGAAAATGAAACAATGTTTCAGATCAAATCAAACACGTGAAATATTACTCTTTTCATTAGCTTCAGCGATAATTTTTTGTTCCTTCTGCTTTAGAAGACTCAACTGCATCAGCAGCAGCTCATTCTCCTCCAAGACCAAAGAGCACTGCTTTCTTAATTCTTTCCTCAATTATTTAAAAAAGAATAAATTAAATAATAATCATTTTTATTATAAGAATAATTATAATTATTATTCTAATTAATTAATTAATTAAATTTAAACAGAAATAATTTACTGTTGATTCATGGAAATATTCTCATCGGCATTGTTAGACTGCTCAATCTGAATGTGCAATCTTTCATTCTCTGTTATGATTTCTCCTAGATCAGCTCTAAATGAGTTCAGTTCTTCCTTTTAAATTGAAACGAACTGATAGATGCTATTTAAATATTAAAATCGGTAAATACAATTAAGTTTAGAGAATTAATTTTATAAATAATTACAATTCACTATTAAAATTTTCAAAGTCATCAACAACGAACACAGAGTGAACGCACACACTGGAAACCAGGCATATCACACACATTGTTTGAACGTGAATCACCTTATGACGGTTGATGATGTCATCTTTCTCCTTCAGCTGTTCATCATAAGCTAGTAACAATGGCACTAGCTGTTTTGTGTTTATCTGGTCATAATTTGTTTGTAGTTTTTGTTCAGGTTATCAAAATATTTATATTTAATTTTATAATTACGTTAATTCGTTTTATTATTATTATAACTGTTATTAGTAGTAAAAGCGGTGGTTAAATCTATCTAATGTACATATCTAAACTTTCAAATGGAAGGTTTACAGAATTAAATGCATTTAAAATAATTTAATAGCCAAAAACAAAAAATATGGCAAAAAGTATTGTCACTTAATAAATACATCATACATATCTTATACAATAATTAAAATGTAAGAATCCATACAAACTTGTAAAAATAACAATAGAAAAACGTGTTTTACACAACACCCTAACAAAAAAATTTACAAAAATGAAAAATGTCATAAGAAAAATTCCTAAAATAATGAACAACCACATAACACACCAGCCATTTTGGTTTTGGGCCTTTCAGAGGCAACCCATCACCATCATTAATATCTACAGAGTCACCAGCACAATGGTCGCCTTCACCATAATTTTTATTTGAATGCATCGGTGTGTACTTTCTTTGGTATCGATCGAGTTGGACGTTTAGTTTGTGGATTAGAAACTTCAATTTCTTTATTTCATCATCTGGCAAAGTTGGTAGAACATGGAAACATAATTATAATAAAATTTTCATATAAATTTGTTTGATTTAATAGTAATTCAAAATAAATGACTAAACAATTTGTATAATTGACCAAGTGGGAATGAGCTAAAAAGTGAAGAAATAAAATTAATAAATTAAATGATACCTCTACTTGAATCCGATTTTAATGTCATTTTCCCATCTTCATCATCGTCGTCGTCATAATGCACTTTTTTGGCAGGAAGGCTTTTTTTTTTCAAATTGGTATCATAATTTTTTGTGATATTTTTATTCACTAGATCATTGATGCCATCCTCATCATTTATAACATTACCATTAGTTTCGTTTAGCACTTTATCAAATTTGTTATCATCAACATCAGTTTCGTGAACTGGTTGTTTGAATGATGATGATAAAGATTTTGGCACAATCACGTCATCTTCATGGAGATTATCACTTTTAAAATTTTTATCTTTATTCAAATTACTCTCTAGAGCATCATTGAATTTATTATTTATCTGATCGTTAAAATTTGATTTGATATTTTTGTTATTTTTTTCCAAAATGTCATCGATGTCGTGGTGGGGTGGAGATGCAAATGTTGCCGATGTAGATTTCTCATGAGTCCTTGTCTGGGTTATTATCAATTCTCCTGTATAACTATTACAAAAAAAAAATTAATAATTTTCCTCCCAACAATAAATTTCAAACATTAGTGGATGAAAAGTTTAAATCCTGTTGAGAACAAGATCGAAAAATGTTTTTCTACATACGGTTCTGAAGGCCTGGCATTTTGATACTCAATTAAACTGGAGTCTGTGTCATCAGGAGATATGGGTTTAGGTAATTCAGGAAAGATTTGTGGAAGAGTTGTTCCACCATAATATTTATCAACTGCCATTTTGGAAATAGATGCAGACGTCATTGGCACCGTTGTTGCAACAGCTGATCTTGCCAGAGACAAAACTGGACTTTTATTAGATGGCTTTTAGTGTTATCATGTGAAATTAATCATAATTTTAAAAAAATTGGGCCATATTAGCAAATAAAAACATAAATAAAGTGTCAAATATTTTAAAATTATAATCTCATGTAATTGTAATACTAAACATTAAATTATCAAACAATAATTGTTCCATTGAAATGAAAAAGAGTCCTTAGTTAGTCCTTAGTAACGTTAAATTTAAACCGTTAAAATGTGATTGCTTGTGCATTTAATTAAACTGAAATTTTTTAAATCTTTTAACGTTGATGAACAACAATTAAACTAACTTTGAAGTCGTTTAAAACTTTACTGAACATAATAATTCTTACGGAACGCTGCAGTAAAATATAGAAATGAACAGAAAAAAAAATTTATTACATAATTAGAGTCGAATTTACTTTTAGACTTAACAAGAAAAAAAAGCAAAAATTAAAAAATCTTCTTTCTTTGCTTGAGAGACTCGTGAAAATCACTTATAATCCTTAGAATCAGAATATAAAGATTTTTAATGACACCAATGAATAATATTTTGTCAATTGAGCCGCAAATACTGTACAGTTTGACGATTTTAAGATTTATAAACTTCATATTTTGAGTAATGGCATTTTTATTGGCATAAAAATAAGTTATTCTCATTTACTCAGTAACTTGCAATGTAACTTTGAACCAATCCAATTCTAAGAAAGTTGAAAACCAGTCTATTGTCCAATATTACAGAACATTTGGAAAAATGAACTTGTTTTATTTCAATTTTTAACGAAATTGAACTCAGTATAAACCTCATGAACTACATACTTTGGATACATAAGATAAGCCAAACATCATGTCAGTGGCGTCACTAGGGTTGGTGTCACCCGGTGCGGTAACTCATGGTGTCACCCCACTCATGACACCCCATAGACATACAGCATTCTTAGCAAAATTTATAAACACGAACCAGTTAAATGTGCTCGGCCGCGGCGCTTAATAATTCGGACGTCGAATTTGAATGGTATAAATGTCGAATACAAAAATGATTTGAACGAAAAAAATTTTATTCATAATACATTTCTGGGCGCTGGGCGGGTTAGGCTGAATTAATGATAAGAATAATTTTATGGAGGGACATAAAAACAAATACAGTGATATTTTGGTGTCACCCCCTGTGAGGGTGTCACCCGGTGCGGTCCGCACCCCCCGCACCCCCCTAGTGACGCCACTGCATCATGTAAACAATAGTTCTGCTTACATTCACAGAATGGTCAATTAAAGCTGGAATATATGATATATATTTTACGATACGTGCAGATGGGGCATGTAGCATGTAGATGGTTATCAGAATAGAAAGTAAAAGCCCTCATTCATTTACAGGAACATGTGACTTCAACTAAAAAATGGCGAAAAAATAAATTTCATATCTCAAAGCTACTGATGTCAATTGCGCTGTTATCTGGTTCGAAAGCAAAGATAAACCAAATTGATATGTAGCCAAGTCCAAGTGGAATTTGAAACAGTAAACACGTTTACAAGTTTGTTTAAGACTTTCGATACAAGCGGGGTTAAAGTGCAATTGAAATGAACCGTGCATAATTCCCTGTTTATCATAACTGCTTAACTGCTTAAATCAGTCGAAAAATGATATCCTAAGTTTTCGTGAACAAGTTAATTTTTCAAAAATAGTTGTGATGACAACTAAGTTTATGAAAAAGCACATATCATAAATAATACCTACGTTTTGCCTGAAGTAAATCTGTAAATCATTTTTTACTGTCATTCTATATTCCTTTCATAATTACATCATCTTTTATAATTACATCCTACGTGCCAACGGTCGTACTATCAGATTATAAAAAAAAACTCAAATTAGTAGGTAGAATTAACAAGATATATAAACATATCAGATTGTATTTTTAGATATCAATAATAAACTGCCTTCGTTATTTCTGTATGTGCTGTAACTTTCTCTTGTATGACAGATCAGATCATCAGTCTTAATTCATTGAACGTAATAATATATATAATATAACATAATATATATATTATGATATATCTATAATATAACAGGAGTGGGCAAACTACTACCACCCAGAAGCTATTTATTTTATGCGGCCTGCGTGAGGCCTTGTGCGCTAAAAAAGGTTGTCAGCCAGATATTATGACCAGAAAAGGAACCACAAATCTTGAAAAAATTCTCACCCGGGTTAAAAAAATTTGCTATTTAAGTACACATGCGGCCCATAAAGGTAAAATAGTTCTCAATGCAGCAAAAAGTTTGCCCATCCCTGCCATATAGCATTCAATGTATCGACTTTAACTATTTTTCAACTTGAAATTTCGTTTTGGACATGGAAATATTTGATGTAAAACCAAAATCACTTAAATAACGTTCATTTCATTTAATTTCAATTTTAATGACAAGCCAATGTTTATGTAAAACGTACTTACGTATTAGTTCAATGTTTACGAATACGTATAAAAAATTTTATGTATGGACCATCAGATTTTGTGCTTGAAATAATGATTAAAATAATGATTTAAATGCATTTAAATGAATGTAAGAAAAAGTGATTTAGTGCGGCTGTCACTCTTCATGTGATTCGTTACTGCAACTGCTATTGTGTTTGTTTGTGTGTCTGTGTTAGTGTGTGAGTGTGTGTGTGAGTGTGTGTGTGTTTGTGTGTGAGTGTGTGTTTGTGTGTGAGTGTGTGTTTGTGTGTGAGTGTGTGTTTGAGTGTGTATGTATGAGTGTGTGTTTGAGTGTGTGTGTGTGAGTGAGTGTGTGTGAGTGTGTGTGGGTTTGTGTGTTTACCGAAGCCGTATAACAATGAAAATACATTCCAATAAATACAATAAAGTTTTTCCTCAAAAAAACAGTAATTTGTGAACAAGTAAACAAAAAAATTTGTAAATTATTTTACGCGATGAATAGATGAATAGATAAATAAATTTAAAATAATTTCATAAGAGATAAATCTCAATAATATAATTTTTCGACAGCCTGATCACAGTGGTATCCTCATTTTCATAATCTGTACACAATTTTAAACGGGCGCTCTACAAATGTTTGCTTGCATACGTGTATCACACACAAGAGCTTTTTCATTTTGTCTAGAGCAGAGTTGTAGCCAGGGTGAGGCTTTAGGGTAGAAGCCCTTCCACAGTAGAAATTTTGCTAGGGCAGATTAAATTTAATAAATTATCTATGTAAATTAATTGATTTTCGATTTGACTGCTTAATAAATTATCTATGTAAATTGATTGATTTTCGATTTGACATTACTGCAGCCGCTTAAAAAACAGCACTTTGTTGCAAAATTGTTAAAAATACAAGTGAACATACAATGTGTGCAAAAAATGGTCGTCATCATTCTTAATAAAAATTTATAGGCACTCGTCTAGAGTATATCATACCGCTATTATTTTGTATTTATACGCACAAAAATACGCATACGCACGCATGAACATGCAAACATACACATACAAACACCTATGCATATACACACCACAAACATAACGTAACATACATACGCACACTCGGATAGACATTCATACTGGTTATTTCACATAACCAGCACGGCGCGCATACGCACACTCGGATAGACATTCATACTGGTTATTTCACATGACCAGCACGGCGCGCATACGCAACTTAGCATATTCAGTAAATAGCTTTAATTTGCAGCACATTGTTATAAAAAAAGTTTTCGAATTGTTAGTTTACGTTTGCGTTTTGATACTGTAAATATGCTATTGATATGCTTGTTGCCCTCTTTGTTTATTATAAAATACATATTCATCCACATTGTATAAATGCACATGCACATGCACATACACAGATATATACATACACACATATATATATAATGTTTGAAGAGCGTACAAGCGTTATAGCTGAGAAAGCGTTAAATTAAATACATTACTTTGAAAGTTGTACTTAATTTTTATATAACTTTACTAATAATCAATTTAGTTAATACTTAAGTGTAATTAATTAGTGATAAATGAATTCGACTGGTTGCGGGGAGCTTGTTCAGAAGGGGGGTGATAATGAGGTAGGGCATGTTCAGATTGAGAGGTCTTACCCTTACCGGGCAGATGGCTGGATGGGATTTCTCAAACACTTTGAGGTATTTTGGATTGTTTTTTTTTACAATTTGTTTCAATTGAAATATAGCGAAAAATAAGTAGATGCATTATCATATCTAGGTGAATAACTGTATATATATTTTCAAATATATATATATATATATATAATAATTATTTTATAAAATAATAATGCTTGTGAATAAGATGTTCGCATGAATATTGTTTATAAATATTCTGTCTTCATTCTACTTCAGATAATAATAGGAGATATTTCTTATCTCAAGTCATTAGTAGTTTAAACAAATTAAACACAGTCAGTTAAGTTAGTGACAGGCATACAATGCTTATAATAATATCAATCTCTATAGCAAACAGTGTCAGATATAATGAAAGCCTGCATAGTTAAATGATCTAGCATGTTTTTTATGAGGTACAATTCAAACGCAACGACAATTACATATGTAGCAGTTGTTTAAGGATTTATTTGCGTTGCTAGGTAGTACGTAGAGTACCGTATGTAGCGTGTGTAGTAGCGTGTTTAGCGTGTGTAGCCGAGATGACATCCGTAATTTTTTTCTTTTTCTTCTGCTTCTGCCTGAATTTTTTTCCTACCAGTTGTTGCATACATGGCTTTTATGTTTAAAATGTTGACAAGTGCATGTGCACGTTTTTAGAAATTTGTAAGTGTTCTTCTTGATTGTACGTAAAAATTTATCAGTTAAACTGCATTCGAATTGTTTGAAACAGAAAAAGTTGTCTCAACTGTTAAGAAGCAAGAAAGGAATTGTTGAGAAGCACAACAAACTGAGAAGAGACGACGTTGAAAATGGAGATGTACTCATCCACTCACCAACAAGCAAACCGACTAAATATTCATTTCTATTTGGATCGGACACATCCAAGCTACAACAACAACAACAGCAGCAGCAACAACAACAAAAGGAGGCACTTAATCGTCAGCTGTCTGCTAAAAGGAAGAATAGAGATAAGAAAAAGATGACGTCATCATCGTTCTGGAGAATCTTCTCAAATTCTGTCAAACCAATTGAAAAGGACAACGACGCAGTTGATGATGAGGAGGATGAGGATGTTGATGACGATGGGGTTAATGACGATGATGTTGCCGACGATGATGATGACGTCAATGTTGTCTACTACTCCATCCTGGATGCTCCCTGCGTTGATCCACCACCCATCATCCCCATGGATTTCTTCAAGCTGTGGAGGGAAAAAAAGAAAGTTAAAACTAACAAAAACGTGTCTCAACAGCCTGTAGTAGCATGAATGATAGGTAGCAGCAGCTCCAACTGAGCCTAGCCGTAAGTAGTTGTAACTAAAATTAGCTGTAAGTTGCCCTGCATATAAATGGATACCTTTTTGAAGCAGCATTTTATCTACAAAACATTTTAAAGTAGGTACGTTTTTGAAATTGGTGTCTGACATTTTTTCAAGGATATATATTTTAGGGTGCATCAAATATTTTCAGATTATTTTTATACATCTTTCGACATTTTAATTTCCAATTTGTGATTTTAAGACTTCAGCGGTCAAATCAATTTTAACATACGTTTCAAAATTATTTTTTTTTTAAGAAAAATTTTTACTGAGTGCGTTTTTGGTTAGTTTTGTTAATAATATATTATTAAACATTTAAAATACAAAGCACTATTTGCCGAAAATGTGGAACTATGTGGTGGTGTGTGGTGTGATGGGGTGGGGTGTGGTGTGGGGTGGTGTGGTGTCGTCTAGTGCATTATAAAGGGCGATAATAGGTTTTTGATAATTTCAAATAAAGTGAATTTTCTACCCTTCTATACTTTTTTACTTTGTCTATGGAGATATATAAGTGGAATAAATCAATGAATAACTGAAAAGTGCCTCAAAAAATTATTTTTCAAAAATTATTTACAATTTTAAAGAGGTTATTTGGAGAAATTTGAAAACATCGTTTTTAAAACGAAATTTTGTTTCGAAATGCAACTTGAATAAGTGTAACAAAATAACTTAGTAGGTATTTGTTGTGAAATCTCTCTCTTTCTCACCCTCTCTCCTTTCTCTCTTTTTTTTTCTCTTTTTCTATAATGGAATATGGATGTCGTTGTCAAACGCATCTGTCAAATTATTTTATATCACCCTCAACTTCATCCAACTCACTAGAAAAATGGCAATGATGACAACAAAGGTGTTTATGACAATGATAAGGAATGTACTGATGACGGTGATGATGACGACAATGATGACGATTACGATAATAATAATTACAATGATGATTAAGGTGATGAAATCTGCCTTATAAATGTAACCTTTGATGTTTGATGATTTTGCAATTTGTTACGCGACACTTAGTTAATTAAATTCTGTGTGTGTGTGTGTGCGCGCGCGCGCGTGTGTGTGTGCGTTTGTGTGTGTGGAGTGGAAAATAATTATTTTCTTTGCGTAATTCGCTGTTATATCGATAATTCTTTCTATCCATAAAAATGATTTTTTGTACTGAAAAATTGATGTTTATGGACACGTTAAACTTTTCACGAATCAACAACGACTGTTCACCCCAAAACGACTGCACCTCCATGATGGGCGGTTACTATTAATTTATTTTTATAGGGGTTTATGTTTGGAAGATGAAATAATTTAGCATGCTATTGCCATTTAAAACAACTTAAATAATTTCCATTAGAAATTTTTATTTTACAGACAGTTGACAGAAACAATTAATAAGCACAGTTATTAAATTAGGACAGGCAAGTTATCACGTGCAAGAAAGTTGAAGGAGATTTTTTTTATATATTGTAATTCACATTAAATTATCAACTAAATATACTATTAAAGCAATTTGAAAAAGTATATACGTTACATATCCCATGTAACTTTAACTCCAATCAGGGAATAGCTACATTCATTGCTAAAACAGTTTTAAAAAATAGAACGATGTGTAGACAGATTGTATCAAAATATTGGAAATGTCGTCGCCGTACTGGCATTGGCTTGAACTTGAACGTCACAAAAAAGTTGATTGTAAATGAAATTTAATTAAAACTCACGTATAATATCAAAATTTAATAATATAATTACATATTAAATAAGAGTAATTGTGTATAAATGTATTAAAAAATTAAAAATATATAAAAATAAACTTTATTACGCACAATATATTAAAAATAATAACTTTAACTTTACATTTACCAGAAGTTATGTCGTTAAAACTATCATTAATATTGCAGCAGGATTGTTAAAATAGGGAACTTGTGAAAATTAAAAATTGGCAATAAATATACGTATATTTAAAAAATAGATTTCATTGAATAACATAAATAACATTTTAAAATGGAAAATCAGAAAATGAAATCGGTTAGTTTGTGCTTAGATTTCTAACTCAATAACTGGCTGAAACATCGTAACGAAAATATAAGGAAGGATAGGAGAATTTTTCGGCTGCCAGTCAAATGTTCCGAACCGTCCTTTGCTGAAAATTAAAAAAAATTTTCGAATGAATAAAAAAAATTAATTTTCATATTAATTGGTGATAATTATTTAAAACATATTATTTCAGCCAAAATAAAAAGCGTAAAAATTTTGAAAAAATTCAATTTTATTGAAAAATCAAACATTCCGACAAACTAGAAAGGTTGAAAAACAAAGACATGAACATACAATTGAACAAGCAAGCATAGGCAAACGAACGAACAAACAGATAAACAAACGAACAAACAGATGAACAAACGAACAGATAAACAAACAAGCAACTAAACCACGAACCAGTCAGACAGCTGACACTACAAGCTCCTTGACTGAACAGATTGCCACACTCTGTCTTCGTTATGTTCCCACACCACGTGTATTTGTCACCGTATTCGAAGCCTTGAAAAAAATGAATCATTAATTAAAGTAATAAATTATCAGCTAAATTAATATAATTATATACGGTAACTATATACGGTAATTAATATAATTAAGAATAATTAAGTGTTATCTAACATGAAAATTCACGGATATGCATACACACATATACACCCCAATATATATATTATATATAATTCATATATATATATATATATATATATATATATATATATATATTCATATATATATATATATATTACACCACACGCAAACAGACACACACACGCACACACCGCACACGCACATCCATCACAACCCGAAACCAACCATTCGAATCTGCAGAGACCCGCATTTGTTGACATACACATGGACATGAATTTTTGAGAGTCGAATCGTAGCAGGAGAATGGAGGGAGGTTGTTGCACCAGGGCCTGCCATCGTTGCAATCTTGAAGGGGTTAGATCAGGAGGTTTGAAATTTTGTTTGTTATATAGATTGTATCTCTACTAAGATTACCTTTAAATATCAATCAAAAGTCAACTTTAAAATTTTAGACCATATTTGCGTACGTGTTTATGTGCTTGATCGTTGAAACAGAAGAGCAAGAGACAGAAATGTTAATAAAACTTCAATTCAACCAAATAAAATAATTTAAAATGTAGCGCACTAACTCGAAAAGCGTTTTGTAAGAGGAGGTGGCGAGTGAAGAGTGATGTTGATACCCTTCAGAATGGAAGGTGCCAATGAGCTGTATTGAGGGTTGCACTTGATGCAGCAGTTGTCTGCCATACTAGGACACTGGTCAGGAGTTACGAAGGAGCAGTCTATCTTGTCACCGTACTGACAGCCTGGCAAAGTTTTTGATGTGATATGTGGATGTTGTGATGTCATTGATGTGTCCTTGTTGGAACTTTGCTGTTAAACGAAGGTTATCTCGTGACGATGAAATTGTATTCAATGTTAGTTAAAAGTCATCATAGATATCAACGCCACATCGTACATCGTTCATAAACACGCGTCAAAACCACGCATCACAAAAATCGCGTTCGATTGGCGTGAAACTTTTTACATTTGATGCAGGTGACTGCATAACGGTGGATCGTCCGCTTCAACCATTACGATATTTTGTCACGCTGTAACAGTATTGAGATGCTGTCGATAAATGTCTTGGCGATCTTAAGAAGGTAGAACACTACGTTTGACGTCTAATGACTAACCGTAGAGTTGAAGGTTGAACTTGGCGCACTGCAAGCAGCAAGTATTCTCTGAATTGTAACAATTGGATGCTTTCATTTGGGATGGGTCGCTGCACCAACTCGCTCGATCGCCGTACTCGCAATCTGATGTTCATTCAAGGTAGCAAGTTTATTTCTACTGTAATTAAGCTCAGTTACAATTCTATTAAAATTGAATGTAAACTGAATTTAAAAATTTTGTTAATTCTGTTAAAAAATTTGTCTACATTGCAGAAGACAACGAGAACGAAAAGCAGCAATAAGATAAGATGGAAAGGATGAGAAAGAATAAAATAAAAGATAATTTATGGTGATCCACGCAAGAACACCCTTAAAACAAATTCTATCGAAGTAAAAAGCCACACAACTTCAAAAATCCACCGAACAAAACATTAAAAGTCACCAACTCATCATGTCGGTCATCCAGAAATTTTTGCACGTTTGGCAGCAAAGTTTCAAATCCTGGTTGTTGTAGCAGGAAGATGGCTTCAAACCCTTGCAATATTCCGGCTGCTTGTCGCCGTAAATGCACGAAGCATCGGTACTATCTGGAGGGTTGGAAAGTAAGTTTTATAAGAATGCACTTTACAAATTATTAATAGAAGAAATGAAACTATAAGCTATTGAAGTCAGCAGCAAATGACATTTAGGATTGAGAGTAAGATCGTTATTGTACTGTGGTCTGGATGGAATCGAACTAACGATACAAATTCCTCACTTTTCTTTTTGAAATATTCACAAGTGGCACAGCATTTTTTGTAGTAGTCGTTGAGGTAGCATTTGGAGAAGTCGTTGGCCATCAACTCCCAGCATTTCGTCAGTGGATCCCGCGTGTCTCCAGACAGGCAGACGTCTTTAATTGATCAACAAAGTTGCTCATTCAATAATTTAATGAACGGTTTTTAATGTTTGACAAAATTTTAATTAAATAAATTAATTAAATCAGCAACTTCAGTAAATAAATAAGAAACAACACTCCCAAAAGTTTACAAACCAGATGCGGCTGGAGCTGCAGAATCATAAACACAACTTCCCTGCTGGCACCACTGGCACGTCATAATTATTATATAATTATTATTATTATTACATAAATATTATTACATAATTATTATAAAATTATTGTTACATAATTATTGTAGAATTATTATTACACAATCACTGAACAAAAAAAAACTTGAAACTTTTGTTGTATTTATAATAAATGTAATAACGTTCTTGCTATTGCACCCTTGAAGGGGCTGAATTTCGAGGTTGAAAAATTCATGCAGCTCGTACAACAAATGTGCAATCAATAATTTCATTCATTAACTATCGTCAGCATCATGTTATTGCAAAAGAAACGGACAATAAACCATAAGTAGGAGTATTGAAATTCTTAATTTGTTTATGAATTATTTTCAAACTCGATTAAATAAAAAAAATTGTTATAAGGAACAAATAAAGGAAAGGAAGACAAAAAAACCATTCCACTTACTTTCTTATTTCCACACGTAGTGCCAGTGTAGGCTCTGTATTCAGTACTTGTGGTACACTGGCTGGTCAGAGGGTCGTAGCAGTACAATAAAGAACACATCTTCTCGTCATATATCATGCCCTTTGTTCAAAATATTCAATGACCATTCAATTTAATTCAATACTACTGAGAAAGCAAGTGTACTGCAAATGAGAATTGAAACATCAACACAAGAGTTGGAACATTTTTAATGCTCAAAAACTAGAAACCTACTCCGCAATAATAAGATTCCATGCCAAAAAAGAGCTGACACTGTACGTTGATTGGAAACTGCTGACCGGGGGGCGTGTTGGAGGGAATGTTGCTGGATGGGGTGGCGGGCTGGACCAGTGACGTCTTCAGCAGGCAGTTCCTCTCAGACCTGGTTTGCAGGGTTTCATATCGAATGTGCAAATGAAAGTTTCTTGTTATATGAACATTTGGAGTTTTTATTGTGGAAAATTTTTTTTCCATATTCTCATCAGTTTGTTTTTATAAAAATATATTATGTGTGATTAAAAATCAAACAATGATGCGCCGTTTTAAGCGTATAAGGCTCGGGTAAATGCATACTGCCAGTAAATAGAAAAATAAGTTTAACCACACGATATCATCATTTTGACCAGCCCAACACCGTACATCCCCTCATTATCGCAACTAACACAGCCTCAGAGGCGAGGTACTGCCTCATATAGTCGATAGAGCAAGCAGAGAAGTAAAATGGATGCATGAACGTCTGAGGAGTTAGCTGGCCTGGTGCCACTGACATGATGTACTGGTCTTTACTGTCACAGCTGTTATCTGATAAGACGTCATGTAAGGAGCCTAAGCTGGAGTTGTTTCGATTTGGTGTTGTTGAATTTTCTTACTAACGTTTCAACATTCTTTCACACTTATATGCATGAAAGACTTTTTATAATTTTATGTTGTCGATCGATTTCAATGAGAAAAATTACTTGTGAGCAAGTTCATGGGATGTGGTGCCCGTCGTGCCGAACTCCCCATTCTCCTGGCTGATGCTCACAGCCTGACTCGTACATATTGCCTTTATGTTGGCCAGACCTGTATGCGTGCAATTTCAATTAGGTGATGGTTTTGAGTGTTTGCAATCAAAATGAAGTTAGTCGGCAGTATTGTTTTAATTGCAGTGTGTTGATATATCAATTTTTATATAAAAATAACGAAGTCGAAAAATCCAAATTATAAAGCGCATTAAATATTTTAAACCTACAAATTAGTAACAGCGTTACTAAGAGCAACAACAAATTAGTAACATCATTAATAAGAACAACAACAAATTAGTAACATCATTAATAAGAACAACAACACCCATGTCAATTGTGAAGCTGCAAGTAAACAGCTCTGAATAAAAAAACAACAATTCATCTGATTCAACGTAGATTTATGCAAAGATACGAATACAACGTGACTTGAATGAGCAATAAATAATGTTAAGAAGAATTTGTTATGTAATAATGGATTTTACATACAATAAAAAAATACCCCCCTACCAGTGTCTATACCCCCCTACCAGGGCCATTTTCACACTCACAACTCACTGACGACTAACTCTTTTTTTTAACACTCAATTATCTCAACAAAAAATGCAATTTAGTAAAAATTAAGCACAAAATTTTTAAATTTCACATAGAAATAGTGAAAAAACAGTAAAAAGTTCATCTAGCATTTTCACAAAAAGGTTAACTAAAAAAAAAAGTGCTGACACACAACACTCCTATCAATAAATTGTCCGAAACCAAATTTTCCCGTTAAAACACACAAAAATAAAACACATAAACAAGCAATATCACTATGCGAATGTGCTAGAACAAGCTTTGCACAACCAAGTTCTAACAACAAATTGACACATTACCACTTACAACACTAACAACATTCAAACCTTGTATGAAGCGCGGCTCGCCATTGTCGAAGTTTCCAGCGAACATTGTTTTGCTGAATTAAAGTGTAATAATTAATTAATTATTTATAGATTTATTTATTTATTTATTCATTTATTCAATTGTTTATTTATTTAAAATATTAAACGCTTTCTAAGAAACTGAATTGTTTTGAGTCTATGAATATTGAAAATTGTTAATGAATGGAATTAATTTGAAATCAGAATTTTTAAAAAATGCTAAAATCACGCACTCAGTAATGAACAGGAAGTTGTCGTATTGAAGGGGCTTGTTAGCGTCCAACCAGAGGGGGAGGTTGTCGAGGGTTTTGTACGTGTCCATGGCAGGTTTCCCCTTTACGTTGATCATGCTGACGAAGGGTACTGCATCCGGTGTCTGTTGTTGTTGTTGTTGTTTGTGGTGGTGGTGATAGTTAGTCGCTGGCGATTGCTGGCCGTCTAACAACCACTAACCAACCATCCGCCAATTAAAACCAACCAACTATCTAACCAACCAATCAGCCAATCAATCAGTCAACCAACAAACCGTCGCAATAATAAGCCCATTCAATTTAATTGATATTGAATAATCAGCCTCCTTGATGTTGGAATATCGTAGATCCATCTATTAAGAAAAAATTCACAATATTTTCATTACATAAATTCGCGATTACTATATAATACTGCTACTAATAATCATGGTAGAGGAATGATAAAGATGACGATGATGATTACAGCACCGATGATATGTGCTACACTGGTGACACTGGTGATACTGTTACCACCAACAGCCAATGCTAACAACTATATGATAACAACCATAATGATGATGACCACAACTGATGACTTCACTAACAGAATTAGCAATGTTGGCATAGTAGTATCGGATTTGATTGATAGCCTGATCCTGGCGTTTGTCCATTGGTAGCGACGCACTTGTCAGATTGTACCAGCTTTTTTAGGGAGAGTATTGAAAAAACTTTTAATGAAAGTGTTCCACTCCATGAGCAATTTTTCTAAAATCAAATTCGTGTGAAGTTTTCGCGAAGTGGAATAAATTAGTAAAATTGAACTTCCTACTAAAGTAATGTAATATAATGTAATAAGTAATATCTTGAACACGCTGTGAGAACAATGTAGTTGCTGTTCATTCAAGCGAAAATTTGTTGTTTGGTTGCTTGTGAATGTGAATAGTATAATATAATTGAGTGAATAAGCACTAGGTAAACTTAAGCTGATTAGTTCAATGAGAATTTTTTTTTATTTCAAATAACTTTCGATTTAAACAGAAAACAGACGTGTCTATCTGTCTCTCATTCCATCTAGAGTTTAGTTACTATGTTTGAGAAAAATCATTTGTAAGTGTGATCACCTACAACCGACTCGACATTCTCATATTTTGTTTCATTGTTTAAAAGCGTTTTAAACTAAAAATGGTAAATTTTTTTAAAAAGATAACCCATTATTGTTAATTTATAATTGATTACTAATTAATTTTTAATAAATAAATTATTCTTTAATAGTTTTAGTAGCTGGTGATGACAACTGTGCATAGGCAAACCTCTGGTAGAGGGTGTAGTCAATCATCATGACGATCTCAGAGATGTAGGACATCTTTTGGTCCTTGGCTGAATTCAAGTAGCTTGTCAACTTTGCTGAGTTCTGTACGCTCCCAACTATGCGAGTATCTGTGACGGTGATGATAATGGTGACGATGGTGATAGTAGTGATGGTGATGAAGATGATGATGAGGAAGCAGAGGGATGTGATGAAAAGATAGAAGATCATTATGATGATGATACCATGATAGTGATGATTGGATGACCAGGAGTGTGGTAATGATGAAATGACCATGATCGTGATGATGATGAGAAGATGACCATGATGATGGTGATGATGATGATGACGATGGGATGTGATCTAGACAGCGATGATGATATTAATTAATTTACATTATTTTATTAAAAAAAAAATAACTAACAAAAAAAACTAAACTAACCTGGCGGGACTGCCAACGTATTTTGTTGGACCTCCTTTGCAGTATACTGAATGACGGATCTTTTCTTTCGCCTTCGTTTTTTGTCTGACTCTGGTTGGATGAAATACTCTTTCTCTTGGATCGTGAGCGTCCCTTGCTGTGTTTGTTTTCACATGAACACATTAGTGGTTACATTAATTACATGAATGATTACATTAATTACATGAATGATTACATCAATTACATCAATGATTACATCAATTACATTAATGATTACATCAATTACATTAATGATTACACCAGTTACATTAATGATTACATAATGATCCGGTAGGTTTAGTAATTAGACGCGCTTTTTTTACATTCGGATGAAAATAATTTTATTGTTATGAATGGCCTAACAAGAAATCAACTTGTAATAATAATAAAAAACATTAAGTTGCTTGATCCGATTTTTTTGGCTTAATCTTGCTTTATATTTTTTTGATTAAATGATTCAAAATTTTCAAAACTGTTTTACCAGAAATGTGATGTGATCGATCTTTTCATAACTTATAAAAATCTGATAAACTTATAAATATCTTTGCATCTTGATTTGTTCAATCGGATGCTATTTCATCTAAACTACTTTTCTTATCAACCGTAATAAGTTTTTCTAAAAAAAACTTTTAATTTTGTAGAGATAAAATTTAGATAAACAGACATTAATTGGATAAAATTTAAATTTCCCAAAACATCTCACAATGCTGGAGTCGGGAAATTTCAAGAAAGCCGCTCTTTTCTCTCTGTCCTGATAGGCGACAAAGTCCTGTGTATGTAAAATTGCGTTATTAGTGTCGTAAACATTGTTGCTGCTACAAATATAATTATATATGTATCAATCATCAATAGAATTTGGGAAGCCACGATGGTATGAAAGTAAAAAAACCAGCTGATAAACACTTAACAGTTTATATAAGTGCTGATGTAGAAAATTTCGCAGCGGATTGAAGTTATAAAACTTTAAATTTTTAATGGAAATAAAAGTAATCAATAAAATAATATGCGTGTAAAAAAAATAACAGTAATTTTGTAAATATTTATGAATATAAAAAATTCAATAAAAGCACTCACATTGGGTGGAAATTTAGTCCATGGGTCGAGGGTTGAGACATTGCTCTGCTTGTTTGTATCCTTTCCAAGCTTAACTTCAAAAGCACAGGGTACGAATGGGTTGAAGGTCATGTTCAACTTGACCTCAGGGTCATTGTTCACTTTTAGTTTCAGTAGGTAGTTGTTCCCGTTGTTGTTTCCATTCTGGTATTCTTCCAGTTGGAGCTGAAGTGATGCTGCGGCGTTTGTTACGATACGTTTTAGGATTTTCGATTTTATCATGTCATACATTGTTAATGAAAAATGGTTTAAAACAGGTTTTAAAAAATTACGTAAAATTAAAGAGACAACTTTTAACGATCAATCAACCAAACAACATAAAAACAATCAAAGCCCTTTTAAAAGCAGTCTAATTTCTTTCACAGGTTTAAACTAACTGACATTTAAACTAAATACGAAGGACTGTATGTAACTAGTTGGAAAAAGATTCAAAGTGTAAAACGTTTCAAGTACACCACCAGCAGAGGCAAAGCAATTGCACTCAAAATTTTTAAAGAATCATACGAAGTGAATAGTTCAAAATTAGCTCATTATTCAAAATATACTCTTCAACATACTCAAATGATGTGAAACTTTACAATAATAATAATAATTTATTACGAAAATTTCGATAAACTGACCACCATGTCCAGTATGAATCCAAGTTGCGATAATTAATATTAGCACTTCACCGAAATACCCATATAACATTATTAGACTAGCTGAGGTGTGTGGTAGGTATCAAGTAACTTAACTGGTAATAATTATTCTTTTTTTATTTTCTTATTAACTTGTTATTAAATTTTTTTCTCTAAAATAAAATTTTTAAAAATTAAAATACGTAATTACTTTTATTAAAACTTTATCTGTTAAATTTTTACTACTAATTTTAAATTTTGATTTTAAAACGTTCCGTCTGAATGATGGTGCACTCACTCACTGGCTCCAATCTATCATTTATATAAAAAAAATTGCACAAGGGTTTCGAGATCAGTGATTAATAAGTACATACATGCATTATAAATAAATCACACGAATAATTCTATTTATTTGTAAATTTATACTTAATCATACATGTACATTTAAATGTTAATTTAAATTTACTATAATTAAAACAAATTTAAACCAAAAATTCACGACGAATCATTATGACCATGATTAGAACACGATTCATGAGTAGCAGTAGTAGCTATATGTAGAAAAAGGTAAAATTAAGGATGTAAATTATTTTGAAAGTAATAATAAATAATAAAATAATAATTAATAATAAGAATAATAGTAATAATAATCAGACGACGATGACATGTACACCACGGTTATTATGTATCGAACAGCCAAACAAAGCATTGCTCATATTGTCATTCATTATAATACTTAACAGCTATTAGTAACGACGTTTAGTTACTTGTTTACTCGTTAGTATTATTCACATTTATTAATTATTATCATTATTATTCACATTATTATTACTATTATTATTATTGTTGTTGTTGTTGTTTGCTTTATTATTATTCAGTTGTTTGCATGTATGAGATTTAACGTTGTTTACGCTCGAACGTGATTCCGTATTTTAAATGAGCAAACACATACATTCACACTACACACACACACACACACACACACACACACACACACACACACACACACACACACACACACACACACGCACATACGCACACACACACACACACACATACGCACACACGCACACACACACATATATATATACATGTATATGTATCATATGTATATATATATATATATGTATATATATATATGCACATACGATTTTAGAATGTACAAATTCCAGTACATCAAGAGGTATCTTCCAGTTTTCTGCTTCCTGGACCACCATCCCCTTGTTTGGAAAGTTTTCAATTTGTAATTTGTTTTAAGCATCACTGGACTCGGGTGAAACAACATACAAACAGACATACACACACACACACACATCTGTATATACATACATACGCATATACAAACGCACACACATACATACACATGAACACACACACACACACACATATGTGAGATCAGTTCTGATGTGCGTGATCGCCCGTTTCCATCTGGCTGGCTGCCTCTCAATCAATTTCAACGTGAATTTGAAGATTTGCGATTTGAACGATGGAGCAGACGAGAATGTTTTCAATATCAAAGCCGACCTCTCGAGCAATTATCGGCGGTATGTCTGGCGAATTAGTCATGACGTCATCATGTCGTCGTCATCGTGTCGTCATAATAATTTTATTTTGCAAAAAGCATGAGGAATTGAATGATGCCTTATACGTTAATAACACGGCAGTTGAGCAATCTGTGCTTTATTCATGTGAAGGCAATTAGAAAACAACATTAGAAACCGTATCAAATACTAAAAACAATTTGTCTCATAAAAACACATAAAACCATATAAAAAAGGATACAATACAAATTTTATAAAACAAATTGTTATATAAGAATCATATAAATCAAAATACAAAACTCTAACTTTTTAAATGCTTATTAATTAAATACAATTCGGAGTCAATGAAAACGTTTTAAAAATCTGTATAAAAAAAATAAGCGGAGATATGAGAGTTCGAGAACAAGCTCTTCCATTAGCTGACTTGTTCATCCAGTGATTATGTTCATCATTTGTGAACATCGAGTGAACGTTCGTAGGTGTTGTGAACAATGAAAGGGTTGCATTTGTTTGTCGGTTGTACGATAATGTTGTTACCATTGGTTGAATGTTGAATACGGTTGCAGTTGTTGCAATTGTTGTTGCGGATACTACCAATGTTTGCAGTTTTTAATTTAAAAAATTTTAAATATAAAACAGTTTATTTTTTTGAAAATTTCGAGTGAAAATTATTTTTTAAATGCTTAAATTCAGCTTGATAAGAAACGCTAATAAAAAAATCTCCATATATTAGAAACACCATATAAATATAACAACACCGTGAACAACGATGGTAACAAGAGGTTGAAATAAAATAAATAAACGCTGAGTTGTTGAAACAAACATTCTATAAACCTGAGAAAAAAAGCAGATAAAAATTATGACGAACGTAACTAACCTAATTGTGTTGTGGACAAATGAAAATAAATAACTGAATTGAATAAATAAATAAACAGAAGGACGAATGAATAAGTAAGGTGAATAAAAAAATTTTAACATAAGACATGAACGTTAAAAATTAAAACTAAAGACAATGCAAGCTTCCATATGCTGGCGTTCAAATGACTACATGCCTCAGCCATTCCTAAAGCCGAAAAATTTTTTGTTAAAATTATTGAAACGAACAAAACTAAAGCCAAATTAATTAGAGTAAAATAAAATACTATAAAAATTACAAAATAATTTTTTAATGTGTATAAACTCATATAAATCCTTCACCAAGATTATTATTTTAAAGGAATATTAAAGCCAACATAAAATTCAAAATTAACTCAAGCCGACTGAAGCTATTTCATTAACTAAAAAAGTAACTAAAATATATAAATAGATATTTTTGTATAAAACCCTTTCCAAATTAAATAATATCAAATAAAATTAGCACTAACTAGTGCAACAAATAATAAAAAATATTTTATAATGATTGATAAAGAAGCAGCAAACGAACCGGCCGAACAGTGTGGATTACAGTCATCGCTGGTGTAGAGGTTGTCGCAGTCTGATTTGGACAGGTTGTTGCACCACAATCTCTTGTCACCGTACTCGTAACCTTGGGGGCGAAATTATTTATAATTCGTTATTATTATTTAGCATTTATCATATAAATCATTATTCAGTTATCCTATGCTAATGTATTTGCTTTGAAACTTGACGTCTTTCGAATTAAAAAACAACTAAAAATAGCATCCAATCAAATCCTGCCCTAAATAACCAATCATATAATTTACGTTTGTAAACATAATATGTTTATAAACAAATTTAGCTTTTTGTATGTATAGTGTTAATACTACATAAAAAGTCATATTTTTCTTTAATCAAACACTCCCTGTTCTTAAATTTTAAACTTTAATAATTGTTGTGCTTGTGGTGTTGACCTGCACACACACGCAAATGTGTACATAGACTTCCTGTAGATGTACATGATGAACAGTCTTTGTGCTTCAAATGTTTAATAACAGGCAAGTAAGTAATGGAAGGCTTCTTGGCATTTACTAGCTATTTGTATGTTGGAAAAACTGTTATTCCTCACCATTGGAATATGAGACTTGCATCTGCTGACAGACACAGGGGCACGAATTCCTGACGGTGACGTCATAGCAGGAGAACGGGGCAAGGTTGTCACACCAGGGTCTTCCATCGTTGCAATCTGGCGACAGGTGTGGTGGAGTGTGTGGTGTGGCGTGGTGTGATGTGGTGGGTCTTCATTTGAGTGAGTATTCGCTGATTTGTATTTGCTGATTTTTTACAGATTCTACTATTGAAGTACTCATTTATTCATTCAATATTTTATTATACACAGTTTTTTTTATTCCAGTTTAAACATTATGATAAAAAGTGCTTAAACCGAAAATTTGATAAATTTAATTAGAAAGTTTATTTGATATATAAATGAAGGCAAACTTGGAAAACGTTTCTGAGGCGTGGGTGGAGTGAAAACTTGAACGTTGATGCCTTTCAGTATGGAGGGGACCATGGAGAGGTACTGCTGATTGCATTTCAGGCAACATTCCCCGGAAGCTATCCTACACTGGTCAGGTGTTATGTTGTTACACCAGTCCACTCTGTCACCGTACTGACAACCTAGGTGTTGTTGTTTGTGTAGTTGCTGTTATTGTTTGTGTTGTGTTTTGTTGTTTGTGTTGTTATAAGATGTTTGTGTTGTTGTTTGTGTTGTTATAAGATGTTTGTGTTGTTGTTTGGGTTGTCTGTGTTGTTGTTGTTTTTGTTATGTTGTCGGTGTTTTTTGTTTGTGTTGTCGTTGTTGTGTTGTTATGTTGGTGTTTTATTGTCGTTGCGAAGTGAATCACTAAAAACACTAAAAACAGAACGGAAGCACCAAAAATAGAATAAAAAAACACCGAATCAGCTGACCGCTGAGTCTTAGGTTGTTCCTGGCACAGAACAAACAGCAGATGTTCTCAGACGAGTAGCACTGTGAGGTCTTCATTATCGACGGGTTTTCACACCAGTCAGCTCTGTCGCCGTATTCGCAATCTGTAATTTTTTTTCATTAACTATAATTATTTTATTATTCGTCATTATTATATTATTTAATATAATTTTATTACTTTAATACTTCATATTATTTATAATTACCTTATTATTTCTTATTCTCATATTATTTACTATTAAAATGCTTGAAGATGACGTAATTAATACCTATAGTTGTAGCTATTATTTCTCAATAAATTTTAAAAAATACTAATTACAACTATTATTATCATTATTTTTATTATTATTATTGTTGTTGTTATTGTTATTATTATTATTATTATTATTTTGGTCTAAAAAATGACAGCAGACGATACTCCGTGATGTCATATACTCCATCTTGAGCAAATATTAGCACAGCGCCGATGAAAGCAGCCGTAGTTATAAAGCTCCATCAGTCTATGTCAACAGTATTAATCTGAGAAGCTCATCATTCGAATCGAGAGAGTACGACCAGAGTTAATTAGTTTTAAAATTGACTCATTTCACATTTCTGTCGCAATAGATAGCGTATAACGATGATATGGCAGAGTTAATAAGGTTCTCCCAAACAACAACATCACGTACATTGTGACAACAACAACAACGACATCAAAGACAACAACAACGACAACATTAACAACAACATCAACGCAACATCAACTACTTCAAAAACAACAACGACAACAGCTGCAGTAGCAGCAACAACAGCATCAACAACAACAATGTCATTAACAACAATAGCAACAAAAGTATCGTTAACATCAATAACAAGAAACGCATGAGGAACATTAACAACATCGACGACATCTATATTTCAACAAAGACAGCAGTCAAAACACAGTACTGGCAAAAACAAAAACAACAAACTTTATAATGAATAAACAACAAAAACACAGCAATAACATTAGCACATCCACATTCACAGGCAAACAAACGACTCCAACAAACAACAACCAAAAAACCACGAACTTGGCAAGTTAGTCATTTTTAGGTTTTTGCATGTCTGACAGCAACTTTTTACATTGGAAGGGTCATAGCAAGCGTATGGTTTCAATGTTTTGCAATAATCTGGTTGTAAGTCACCGTACATACATGAAGCTTCCAAGTTACCTTCAACATAATGTAATGTTTGTTGTTTGGATGTCGAAGAGGATAATAATGATGATGATGATGATGATGATGATGATGAGGATGATGATGATTATGATGACGATGATGATTATGGTAATGATGTTGTTAACTGTTGTAAAAATTAGACAAAACTGCTAACGTAAAATTTTGCAAAAAAAAAATAAATAAATTTCCAACTCTTCTTTTTGAAATATTCGCAAGTGGCACAGCATTTCTTGTAGTAGTTGCTGTCGTAGCATTTCGAGAAGTCCTTGGCCATCAGCTCCCAGCATTTCGTCGCTGGATCTCGAGTGTCTCCGGATAGGCAGACGTCTTAAAAAATCATAATAATAATATCAATAACAATAACAATAATAATAATAATAATAATAATAATAATAATAATAATAATAATATTAATAATATTAATAACTATAATAATAATATTAATAATAATAAAAATACTAATTATGTCAATTTATATATGTCCACTATGCGTCGCCATAATTTTATTAAAATAAACTCAGTAAACCATAAAACTTAAACATATCAGGCAAAAATGAAACAGACAGACAGACAAACAAACCAACCAACACACGTATAAAGAAATAAAATATGATGGAGTATTATAGTGAATTATTGTTTTCATGACGACCTCAATGACCCCCATACGACCTCAATGACCCCATATAACCCACTAACTAACCTGACGCTACTGGAGCGTACGGGTCGTATACACAACTGCCTTGCTTGCACCACTGAAGAGGGAATAATGATAAATAATACTGAAAAGTGAAAATTGCGTTTGTATTGTCTACATTTTTATTGAGAGATTGGACGGGTGAGATTTATAATAATAATAATAATAATAATGATAATAATAAATATAATTATTATTATTATTGTTATGTTTCATTTACATAGCAAAAAGAAAATGCGTACGGGCAAAAATAGCGCATAAAATATGCACGTGATATACGGGGTCCTCCTGGCGTTCGAACACCGTCAACTTCACCGCGCCATTGCATCGCTAAAGTATTTTTGTTGAAAAAAGAAACATATACCTAGAATGTGTAGTAACATTTCATTTGATGTTCATTATTTTAAAATTTCGTAATTAGGAATTTTAGAATAAGTTTGCGCACACGAGAAATTAATATCTTCTAATATTTTTGAAATGATTCTACTAGGCAACTAGATACAAACAACTGGGAGTGATACCTTAATTACAAAATTTGCTCTACAGACTACACCCCACTATATAAACAAGCAAGAAATAAACAAACACAAATAAACGAGCAAGAAAACAAACAAACAACAAACACACAAACAGGTGAACAACCGAGTGAGAACAAACCTTCCTATTTCCACAAGTGGTTCCAATGTAGGCCCTCATCTCAGAGCTGGTGCTGCATCGGTAGGCCATCGGGTCGAAACAGAAGAGGGAGGAGCACATGGTTTCATCGTTGCTCATGCCCTGCGTTCAGTCATTCATTCATTCATTCATTCGTTCGTTCGTTTGTTCGTTCATTCATTCGTTTGTTCCATATTTATTGTGTTCTTATCAACTAGCGATCTCATTTGAGATGCAAATTAATTAAACAAACGTGAAATACATTAGTACAACAACAGCAAACAACTCCAAACAACTTGACCAAAATAGAAATTAGGATCAACAAGATGTGTAATTAATTCTTCTAAGGAAAATCTATACTCCTGAAAAATTCGTAAAAAGATTGACATCAAAGACGAAACGAATTTTATTGTAGAAACAAATGCGAATAAATTAATTAATTATGTTAACATTTTTTTCTTATCAACATTAATGTTTAATGGCAATCATTGAATGGACAACAATGGAAAAGACTGACTGCGCAATAATAAGAACCAGGTCCGAAGATCAGTTGGCACTGGACGTTAATTTTGATCTGCTGGCCAAGCGGCATGTTGGTTGGGATGGAACTGCCTGGCTGTGCTGGAACGTATGAAGCAAGTTGGAGTAGGCAGTTCCTTTGTGAACTGTGTGTTTGTTTGTTTGTTTGTGTGTTTGTTTGTTTGTTTGTTTGTGTGTATGATTGCAGATATATGTGCTGTACGTGTTGTACTGTATGTGTGTGTGTGTGTGCGCCAGATTTTGTTTGCGATTCCTTGTGCATTTGTGAAGTTACAAAATCTAGTTGAAGTGATTTTATTCAACACAGTCTTTTAATTTTTTATCAAAAAATATTTTTAGTTGGTTCTTATGTTAAAAAATAGTCAAACGTTTCTATTATAACTGCCAACACATGGAAGCAAATTTGATTGACGTTGCGATATTTACTTGAGAAGCAACTAACACAGCTTCAGAGGCGAGGTACTGCCTCATATAGTCGATAGAGCAAGCAGAGAAGAAGAATGGATGCATGAACGTCTGAGGAGTTAGCTGGCCTGGTGCCACTGACATGATGTACTGGTCTTTACTGTTGCAACTGTTCACCGTCACATCGTCGTGGTATGAACCTAGGCTGATGTGTTTGTGTGTGTGTGTTTGTGTGTGTGTTTGTTTCTTTGTGCGTGGTTGATTGTGTTGCTAGCAATAGTTGTAGTGGTAGTAATAGCAGAAGTTTTAAGAAGAATTTCAATCTGAAAAAAATAAGACGCCTACTTGTGTGCGAGTTCGTGGGAAGCAGTGCCCGTGGTAGCAAACTCCCCGTTCTCCTGGCTAATGCTTATCGCTTGGTTTGAACATATTGCTCGAATGTTTGCTAGGCCTGTTTGTTTGTTCGTCCGTTCGTTTGTTCGTTTGATCTTACATTCGTTTGTTTGTTTTTGGGCTTGTGTGTTTGCTTGTTCGTTTAATGAACAATATTGTGGAGGTTCAACAAATTTTGTAACGTTTACATTTTACGCAACTAACTAACAAATATTAAATTAAGTTTTTCAAGTGAAAAAATTTCAAACAAACTGCTCGGTATTTTTAAAAACCATTAAGCTTAATTATGGTCGTATTGGTTTGAAAGCATTAAAACAAGCAACGATAAAATATTCAGAATTTTTAAACCGGCCACATAGAGAAGATTAAAAATTTTAGTGTAAATATTTGCTTAGTATACTGGCACAAAAATTTCGTTTTCTTAGTAACCATACAAATAAGAGCAGTAACATTATCAATTGCATAAGTAGTGCAGCGATGAGAACATGAAAATGATATGCTGCCAGAAACACACACGCAATGTTGTTAGGTTACATACAACATGCAACTACATTATCTACAATAGGAAAATGAACAACAACAACATAGAGCAACATAAGAACAACGAGCATAATAACAACATACAACCACAAAACCACAAACCACAGCAGCAACAACAACAACACACGTACGTACCTGATATGAACCTAGGTTCTCCATTATTGTAGTTACCAGCGTACAATGTATTACTGTGTGATATGTGTGATGTTAGTTGGTTACGTTACACTGCATGACGTAATTATAGAGATTAAAAAGTTAATTAAATAGCGTATTAATTGACCGTATTAATCTACCATCATAAACATAAAGTTTTAATTAGTTAAATTTAAATGAAGATTATGAATGTTGGTATACAGTACGGGTGAGTGTATATATTTTTATATCTACGTGTGTGTGTATGTATGTGCGTATATGTGTGTGTTTCTTTGTGTGTATGTGTGTGTGTATTTTAAGTACATTCATATTAGCGTAGTGTGTGTGTTGGTTACTGTGTTAGGTGCATAAAAAATTTTAAAAAAATAAAAGAAAGCGAGCGATTGTTTCGGCAAACAAAAAAATATAGGCCGGCATGCTGGTGTTAGCATGGTAATTAGATTGATATTGAACACTTGCTCATCGATTCTCTTGCATTTATTACATAATTTAACGTGGAATTTTCATATATTAATTAATTAATTAATTTTTTATTAAATGGTATTTCTATTGAACGTTTAATCAAATAGTAAGCAAAAAACAAACAAACCAAATGTGGAAAAACAATTCACAAATGAACCAAAACCAACCAAAGACGAAACAATAAACACTGGACTAATGAAAACAACAACAAAAACCATACTCACTCAGTGATGACAAGTAAGTTGTCAAAAGGAGGCAACTTATTGGCATTAACATTTAACCAGAGTGGGATGTTGTCCAGGGCTTTGTACGTGTCCAGGGCCAGTTTGCCCCCAATGTTTAATAAGTAGTTGGTACTCCAGGGTGCTAGTTGGTAGGACTGTTGAAAAAATTGGATTTGCATGCCATTGCTTTTATTTTTGTTTCAGTTTATTTTTTTTATTTTTTTTTAAATTTATTTTAAAATTTTACTCTGATTTTTTGACGATTTTAAGATATTATATTTTTAATTATTTCAAAATTGTAAACGTTGACTTATTTAATTTATAATGTTTCGATTGAACTGTTCATCTGTTTATCTTACAGATAAATAGTCAATATTTCAAACAAACTCGTTTGTAAATTGTTGACTTTAAAATTGTATGATATGATATCATTTCATTCTTAGAGTGTATACTAAATTGTATGATATGATATCATTTCGTTCTTAATGTATATAGAGAAATTAGTGCAAGAAAATTTGGCCACTTTTTTGTCAAATTGTTTGTACAATTATTTTATTAAAACCGGGGAAAGTTTTTTGAAAATTTAACCAATTTCAACCCAAATTTTAATATAGATTTTTTTTTTTATTTATCAACGTCAATCCTAACAAAATTTGTATTGTGGGGGAAGGCTTTAGCCCCAAATCCCCCCTGCCCCATTGGCTACTTCGCTGACATGAAGATATAATGACAACGTACCGTGGCAATGACGAGACCGTTCAACTTGATGGATACTGAGTAATCTCTCTCTTTGATGTTGGCGTACCGAAGATCCATCTGGGAGGATGAAGTTGATGAAGGTGATGATGACGACGATGATGAAGGTGATGATGACGATGATGATGATAGTGATAATGATGACGACGATGATGATGGTGATGATGACGACGATGATGATGGTGATGATGACGACGATGATGATGGGATGATGATGACGATGATGATAGTGATGATGATGATGAGGAGGAAGAAGATGACGATGCTGGTGACGATTATCAAATGGTGCTTATGCCAGTTAATCATTTATTTCATGAAATTTTTCGAAACACATACCTCGACATATTTTAAAATTTTTCGAAGTGTTTAAAGTTTTTTGATTTCTATTTCGGATAGTAATAAAATTAAAAAAAATAGTTCCTCACGGAGTTGGCGATGTTGGCGTAGTAGTAACGTATCTGATTGACGGCCTGCTTTTCACGCTCCTCACTCCTAAGTGTCTTGCCGGTTAGGTCGTACCAACTTTTGAAAATTATTTTAAAATTTATTCACGGTTATTCTTTCTGTATCATTCAGAAGGGGGTATTAAATTTTCAAAGGGGTTTCAACAGCAAGCACGCTCTAGGTGTGTGTATGTAAATAACCAACGCAACACACAGACACAGCGTGTGATTGGAGAGAGATTATGACTAAGTGCCTTTGAAAAAAATACAAGAAAATTATATTTTTTGTAACTTTTATCATTTTAATCGTTACTTTTTAAAGATGGAGTAGTCAATGAGCATGACGATCTCGGCGGTGTAATACATCCTCTGGTTGGTAGTGACTGTCAGGAAGTTTGTCAGATTGGTGGAGTACTCTATGCTACCCTTTATGCGAGTGTCTGTTGACGGTAATGATGGGAGTGGTTAGGGTTAGAGTTAATAACTGCTGTTATTAATAATAAAAAATACACACACAACCACACGCACGCACGCACGCACACGCACACAGAGTGAAACTTCGATTTACATTTAAACAACTATCGCCTAGAACAACGTGATACGTGACGAGAAGATTCTGATATGTTTTGTTCGTTGTCAGCGTCACAGCGACAGAATATTCGCCACCAACAAACGAATGTACATCAAATAAAACACAACAACAACAACAACACAAGATTGATGAGATTGTTTCAAACTGTGCGCTTTTAATGAATACATAACGCAATACCGCCTTTGAGTAATATTGAAGGGCGCTATATAAATTTCCCAATAAATTCTCTTTTAACACACACATATAGCATTTATGTATTTGAATGAAAAATATACTAAATACACACGTGTCCATAATTAAACACACTAACATATATGAAATCACACAAACAAATGTCCATACAAATGCATGAATGTTTGTATTGTAAAAGTGTATACATACAAACATACAAATGCACAAATATTTAATTATGCTTAACATACAACTTAATACAAACACACACAAGCATACACACACACACAAACACATAAACAAAAAAATTCACATGCTTCCATTCATTCGTTCATTCATCCATAATTTTTAATTTCATTTTTCACCTCTCTGCACTTAGATGTCATTGATAGTCGAAAGTCACAACCGTGTGAAATTATTCTTCTCGCTTCCAAAATCAATTACACACACACACACACACAATGAAACAACAACAACAACAATAATAATGATAATACTAACAATTAGAACGTAACATGATACAACATGCAAGTATGCTACAACCACACACACACACACACACACACACACACACACACACACACACACAACACACACACACTCACACATATATACATACATTCATACATACGTACATACATACGTACATACGACTTATGATTATTACTTCCCTATAGTTCTAATCAATTATGGGTTCATACATGGAATACATCGTCGCGTTCGACGAATTGTGTCCATGATGAGTCCTTTGATGCGAGAACAAGCCTATTCTTGATGAACATCGACGACCACAGGATCCGCAAACCCACACCCCTGTGCTGTTACCATCCCGGGCCACCTGCTTACGCCGTCCTCTTTTTCCAACTAGAGCTGCAATGCGCGCCTCCTCAAAGGCGGAAACTGCCGCTTGTGAGCGTGTCTTCCACTGTGAACGCTCGAGCGCAACGACACCCAGGGTTTTAGAATCCAGTCCGACTTTTTTTAGGTTTTCCTTCAGATTATCTTTAAATTTGCGAACTGGACCGCTTGCAAAGCGAACTCCAGAAGCCAGCTGTCCGAAAAACACCTGTTTGGGAATTCTAGTGTCCGGCATGCGGATAACGTGTCCCGCCCAACGAAACTATGCCTGTAACAAAAATGCCTCGATACCCAAGATACCACACATATTTGGCACCTTATCCTCCCATTTAACGTTAGCGCTAACCCGTAGAGATCTCATATGAAACTGATCGAGTCTACGTATATGGCGCCTATAAGTAATCCATGTCTCACATCCATACAACATTGTGGTTAACACAACTGCCTTATAGACAGATATTTTAGTAGCCAGCGACACACCCCGTTCCTTCCAGAGTCGTCAACTCAAACCACCAAACGCAGCACCAGCCTTGGCAATCCTAACCGTAATTTCATCATCGATAGCAGTAGTGTTGGAGAGGTAGCTACCAAGGTAGCAAAATCGATCCACAGCGTTCAACTGCGAGCCACCAATAGTTACGATGGCTTTAGAATCCGACGAAATAGGATAGCTTTGGGGCAGAACCTCTGTTTTCTTCCTGCTCACCTGCTAACATACATACATACATACATACATACATACATACATACATACATACATACATACATACATACATACATACATACATACATACATACATACATACATACATACATACATACATACATACATACATACATACATACATACATACATACATACATACATACATACATACATACATACATACATACATACATACATACATACATACATACATACATACATACATACATACATACATACATACATACATACATACATACATACATACATACATACATACATACATACATACATACATACATACATAGAAACACTTATTTAACATTCTGTTGTTGGCTGTGTTTGTCTGCGGGGAAATGATTTTTTATCATAACAGAATGTTAATATATTCGATCTTTACTTGTTTGTTTAGCGACTTATTTTAAATTTCTAATTTTGCTGGCAAACTCTCTAAATTTGCATTTCGATTTGAGGTGGTCACATTTTGCCACCAACATGACGTGTTGAGTAATGACAACAACATCAACAACAGTAACAACAACAACAACGGTAACAACAACAACGACAACAATAATAATAATAATAATGGTGATAATAATAATAATAGTAAGAGTAATAGCAATAGGTTGCAGTAGTAGTGTGGTAGTAGTAGTAGTAGTATTATTAGTAGTGAAGTAGTAGTTGTAGTAGTTAAATTATGTGTATGTAATTCTGTGTAAATTTTTGTATGTGTGAATGTGTGAGCATGTGTCTGTAAAATTGTATATACTATGATTATTGTATCTGTGTGCGTACGTATGAATAGCTGTCATGCAAACTGTCATGATAGTTGTGTGTGTGCGTGTGTATGTGTGCGTGCGTGTACGTGTGTGTGTTTGTGCGTGTGCGTGTGTATACGCTTAAATTGATGTTGTCATAACGACGAATTTATGGCCTGCCTAAGATTGATTGATTGAATAAATGAAAAGTTTCCAACTTGAATTAATTTATTTATTTATTCCTTTATCAGTTCATTCATTTATTCATTCCTTCATTCATCTTTTTTTCATTCATTCATTCGTTCGTTCGTTCATTCATTCGTTCGTTCGTTCATTCATTCATTCCATTCATTCATCCAATCATTCATTTATTCAATCAACGTAGATAAATTCTTTCTTGAAAAAGCCTTTCCCAATTTTTGAAATTTAGCAAAAATAAAAATTAATCATCTTTTCAAAATTAGAACATTAGAATTAAATTGCTTCCCACCAGGTGGTGCGGTCAGTGTACTCTGTTTTACCTCCTTGGCGGTGTACTCTGTCACCGATCTCTTCCTTCTTCGCCGTTTCTTGGCGGAGTTCGGTTGGATGAAGTACTCTTTAGATCCGTACCTGAATGTTCCTTGCTGAGTGATGTGGTGTGGTGTGATTTTTTGGACGTGATGATTGATTGATTGACTGATTGGTTGGTTGGTCGATTGATTGATTGACTGACTGATTGGTCGGTCGGTCGGTCAGTTGATTAATTGATGGATTGGTTAATTTATTAATTTGATTTTTTTATATATTTACAATATTATTTACGATGAAATGGTTTAATAAATGCAAATAACAATTCTAGAGTCAGGAAACTTCAGGAAAGCCGCGCCGTAAGTTTTATCTTGGTAGGCGGTGAAATCCTGTTATTAAAAATATTTCTCCAGTTGAAATAAGCGCTAATAATTATTTTCTTTTAAATTTTAAAAGTAAAACAAATAATTTTTTTTTTCGAAAATTTATTTATCAAATCAAAGCAAAAAGACTGAAAGATGGTAGGTAACGTTAATTTGGTTGCTGGGTAGTTTCCAGGGTTCAAAGGTGGAAAGGTAGCTGATGTTGTTGGTTGCTCTGCCCAACAGGACTTCAACATCACTGCGTAGGAAGTGGTTGATCGACATGTTCAACTCCACTTCCGGTTCATTGTTTACTCTTAATTTGAGGAGGTAGTAGTTGTTGTTGTTGTTTTGCTGGCTCTCTGCTGGTTGGTATTCCTCGATTTGGATTTGAACTGTGGAAGCTGTAGAAGTTAATAGATGAAATATTTAACCGAATTTTCATGTGGCTTTGTTGTCAAATTTGAAACGTGAACGGTAGGCATGTCTGCTTCATTTTAAGGCCATTAAAACAACAGAAACAACCAACTCAATAACACAACACTCCTATTAATAAAGATATTAATAAGAAGTTGATGGGATGATCGCAGCCAGTAAAACATCATCCGGCCGGTAACCACTACATCATTCAATGCAGGTTTCCAAGTTCTACCACAATTTACTAGCTTTGCGTCTAGATGAGGTTTTACGCAACATTTTATTACATAATTGAGTTTATGTTCAGGTATGTAGGTTAATTGTCGTGAGGTTGTCACGTGCGTTGTGTTAGTATTTGAAAGAATGCAATGCTTTCGTGACATCAAGACTGCTAACAACGGCCTAATATTTATTTAACTTCTTAACAAGTGTTAATTCAAATCCTCAATAATTATTTCTAATAAATTGTTTAATAATTAATGAAACTGTTGAAAAGGGTATCACAAACAAACACATACTGACACACGCACACACACAAACAAACAAAGAAACAAACAAACAAACACATACTGACACACGCGCACACACACACACAAACAAATACATACTGACCCACGCATACACACACAAAAAACACATACTGACACACACATAATCTATGAAATAAATGTTGCGACGACAAAATTAAAAATCACTACTACATATAGCAGCAACTTGCCTTGCACGAAGCATGTCCAAAATGAGAAGAGGAGAATACAACATAAGGTTGCAGGTAGAGTATGCAAGTGATGGAAATTCGACAACATTGTGGAGGGAAATTTATGTTGCTGTGTTGTTGTTGTTTGTTGTTGTTGTTGCTGCTGCTGCTGTTGTTGTTGTTGTGGTCTGTCTGTCTGTATAATTTGCTGGGTGTTGTTTACAGTTTAATTAAATTGAACTAATACTTTTAAATTTATTTTTGAGAAATTTCTGTTTAATTATATGATAAGTGGGGTTATACTGAATTTTCTTTTAAAGTTTTAATAAGTTTTCAGTAGTTAGTTTCTAAATTGAATTAAATTAAATTAAATTAAAGTTTGTAATTTTCATGAAAATCAGTAAAGTAGTTAGCAGTTGTCAGCTGGTTATAAAGCAAGTTGAGAGTGACAAATCGCTCTGCTCTGTTCTGGTGCGTTAAGTTAGGAAAGTTTGAGAACCAATTCATGAATAATTTTACGGATACAAAGAAAATGATTACGATGATGATAGTGATGGCGATGATGATTATTATGATGATGACAATTGCGACGCTAATGATGGTGATGAAGACGACGACGAAGATGATGTTGACGGCGATGACGACCGCTACTACTGCCTATTAAATTTATCAATAAAAATTTGTGAATCAAAAACGTGACTAATACTCATGACGCAACGTAGTGTACGGCGGCAGCACACAAACACGCGCACACACACGCACGCACATACATAAACAGCAAGACAATATTGAAAATTGTGTATGTGTGTATGTGTGTTTGTGTATGTGTGTGTGTATGTGTGTGTGTGTGTGTGTGTGTAAGTGTGTGTAAGTGTGAGAGTAATAGTTATTAATGACTTGCGACAACAATTGCTACTAAGAGTAAATAAATTATTACTGCTGTTTATTTTGTTATTTACGTACTAGGATGGTTCTTTGTTGTGTCGGTGCCATTCATGTTTTGTGGTTGGAGTCGTCGTCGACGTCGCCTCTCTTGCTGCTCTTGTCGCTTCGCTGATTTTTGAGCGTCTTGTATTGTTTGTGCAGGGTTTAAAAATACATAATACGTAAA
>NW_008703570.1:11591469-11592758 GCF_000326865.2 Helobdella robusta
CATTCCATTTGTCAGAAAACAAATTTAAAGAAAATCTAAACAATAGAAAACATTTGAACAGTTTGAAATATATCCCGTGAACGATTCTAAACCTTTTAATTTATACTTTTGAAATGTCGTCCATTGGTTTTACATCCCTTTTAGTTAGTCGTTAATCGGCCTAAAGTGGTCATATCGTTATCGGTTTGGAAGTAGTAAATTCTTACGCAATGTAATATCGTCATCATAAACAGAAACATTGCGTGGAATCATCTTTAAGCTATGCTATCGTCATTAATGATATGCAACTCTCAAATGAATGACTACCTAGATTGACAAGTCAATCGACCGGTTCATTTGATTATTTATTTTTATCTTAAAATTTTGTTTATTATTTTATTAGCCTTGAATTATTTTGATTCGCTTGGATTTTGGAACTCAAAACATCATCATCGTCGTCGTCCTCTTCACCAGTATAACTTTGTATTAGTGTCGTTGTGTATTAGTGCAGCTGCTTAAGAGTTTGATGAAGGATGATAAAAAATTATGATGATGTATTGATAACGAAATGATAATACCATGGCAATAAAATGATAACTTAGAGATAATAAAATGATAATTCAAAGTCCGTAAAACGAACAGGCAAATTTCCATTTTCATCACGTGGTCAAACGTGTGCTTGTGTGTGTGTGTGTGTGTGTGTGTGTGTGTGTGTGTGTGTGTGTGTGTGCGGTGTAGACGTGTATGTATGTTGTAGTATGTGTCCAAAGGTATGTGTGTGTGTATGTGTGTTTTATTGTGTGTATCTAGTTATGTACATATATGCTTGAATCGTATTAGTTACATTAACACCGTTTTAATGCCTGAAATGATTGCGTGCAAAATTTTAAATACTATCATCGAGTTACATGCTGCCTGGTTGCTGCTGTTGTTGGTGGTGGTGGTGCTGTTGTTGTTGTTGCTGCTGTTGTTGTTGTTGCTGCTCTTGTTGTTAGTGCTGTTGTTGCTGTTGTTGTTGTTTCCAATTCATATATCCCATTTCGGAGTGATGCTTTGGAGACGTTTATAAAAAAAACAGCGTTTTCTATTTTGAGGAATTTTTTTTTCAAACTTCAAAATGAAACCAAAAAAAATATTATGACGTGTTGATATTGTTTGTGTATGGAGATTAACATGTGTCTATTTAGAAGTTAACGATCATCATTTAGTAGCAGTTTTTAATCAGTGTATAATAACATTATAACTTTAAACGTTAATTTTGTTTTAATTATTTTTAAGAGGTATTGACGACACAAATATTTCTGCTAAAA
>NW_008703570.1:11592808-11594338 GCF_000326865.2 Helobdella robusta
CTTCGATGTTTATGTCGTCATCATCATCGTCGTTGTCCTCATCGTCATCATTGTCACCGTCGTCATCATTATAATCTTCAACCATTCATTAATCAAATTTCTATTACAGCCCTCCTAAGAATCACATTCTCTCAACCTTATTCACTACATCATCATCATCGTCATCATCATCATCGTCATCATCAACAACGTCATCAACGTCATTCCATTCATCGTCATCATCGTCATAATCGTTTTTCCACCACCTTCATCATTATCATTGTCATCTTTAATATAATGGCCCGTGTTAGCTATCCAAAGCCGCAAAGATATTTGAAGAGGGAGGACTTCCTTCGTATTCGTTTGTTGTTCTCGTTCCTCTTCATGAGAAGTTCACAATCGCTGATCAAACTGAAGGACCTGGCACTCTTCATCTCCTTCGCCATCATCATCGCGTCCAATCCTCTGGAGTTCTTAAGGGTGAGGTCACACTTCTTGGTGGCCAGCAGCCTCTCAACGATGTCGTAGTTGTTTCGTTGTATGGCCGTGTGTAGTGGCGTGTCGTTCGCTGAGTTCTGTACGTTGACTTTGCAGTTGTAATCCTGCAGTAGCAAATTGAGCACCTCCCCTCGGTTGTAGTAGGAGGCCAAATGAAGAGGGCTGAAGTTGCTGACGTCATAATGTTTCACCCTGCTGTTCACGTTCGCACCATTCTTCACCAACATCTTCACCATCTCAACTTTTCCATGCTGCACTGCGGTGTGTAGGGGCGTAAAATTTTTTATCTGATTCGTTTGAGCTTTCAAGTTGATTTGAAGTTTTTTTGAGCTGCTCATGATTGATTCCAACATTTCGACTGCACCACTTTCAGCGACAGCGTGACACACGGAATATTCTTTTCCCGTGACGTAGGTGTTTATGTCGGCTCCTAACTTCACCAACAATCGAACAACGTCATTTTTGTTTTGATGCACGGCTTGGTATAATGGCGTAACTCCCTCAACATCGTTCATCAACTTTTTTGATTCTATGTTGGCACCGAGTTCAATTAGAGTCCGAATTGTCGACTGGTCGCCATTTTGGCAGGCAATGTGGAGAGGCGTGATTGCGGATTGTGTTGACGTGTGTGAAGTGAGCGTCGTGTCGGCACCCTTCTCCAGCAACATCCTCGTCATCGTTGCATCTCCCAGCTGGCAGGCGTAGTGTAATGCCGTGTATCCGTTATCCGCTTGAATGTTGACGGAACATCCCTGTTCGACGAGCAAGCGCACCACGGATTGGTGTCCGTTGTAGGCCGCCAGGTGCAGGGGGGTGATGTTGAATCGCTGGGACGTTCGCTTGACGGGGTCTCTCCAGCATTTCTCATGCGCCAACAACAACTTGCACACTTTCTCGTAACCACTTTGCGCGGCGATGTGAAGCGGCGTGACGTCCCGGTGCGTGTCGTATGAAGCTCGTAAGTTGACGTCACATGACGGCTGGTGTAGAAAAAATTGCGTCAGTGCAACGTCATTGTTGTCCACGGACCAGTGGAGAGCCCCGTACCCCTCC
>NW_008703570.1:11594450-11596553 GCF_000326865.2 Helobdella robusta
AACTCCATGGCAACGAGAATGTGCATGTGATGTGAAGCCAGATGTAAGGCGGTCACTTTTTTAGTGTCAGTCACACAGTAATACTCATTTAGGTCGAGCTGTTCAGATGATAACAACTCCTTAACTCTTAATAAATTACCTTCCCTGCAAGACTTATGTAACTCGTGAGATGATGTTGGGATTTTTGTAGTGGCTGTTGTTGTTGCTGTTGACGCTGTTGTTGGCGTCGTTGATGACGTAATGGCGTTGTTGTCTGTAGATGTTACGACGCGATGAGATGTTGACGATGATGACGTCATAGCTGCAGAAGCTTTGTGGCAGTTCGGGCATTTTGTGTTGCAATTGGGGCTAATACTGTCAAAAATTTTGTTGTCGTTGTCGTTGCTAATGATGACGTCATTGTTGATGTTGTTGTTGTTGTTCGTGTTAATGTGGTCATCCTTTATGTTGTAATTATCGTACAGGCTTTCCTCGTTGTAAATGTGGTTAACTGTGCAGTTGATATTACTGTTGCTGTAATGTATGTTGTTGTTGTTTTCGTTGTTGTGGCTAATGATGTTGTTGTTGTTGTTGTGTTTGATGTTATCATCAGCGCTAACGTTGATGACGTCATTCTGGTTGTAGCAGTTATTTTTTTCAAAACTGTTGATATTCAAGTTTTTTTCACAAAAAATGTTGCTATTGTTGTTTTTGTTGTTGTTGTTGTTGTTGCTATTGATGTTGGTCATACAAATACTCTCACCATCGTGGGAACTGTGTGGTTGGTAGTCAACTGTCACCACTAATACTCTTTTGCAGGTATTGTGGTTGCTGTTACTGACTGTGTTGTTGTTGCTGCTGTTGATGTTGTTATTGTCATTGAGGTTGTTGTTATTGTTGTTGCAGCTAATGTGGTGGTTATTTATGTCGTAATTGTTGTTGATGTTAAGGCTATTAACGTTGTTGTTGTCTGCGTTGGTGTTGCTGTTAATGTAGTTGTAGTAATTGATGCCATCATTGTTAATGTTGTTTTTATGAATGAAGTCGTTGTTAACGTTGTACTCATTGTTGTTGTAGTTTTCGTTGTTAACAGAATTGATGTTATTGATGTAGCCAAAAGAGTTAATGTTATTGCTAGCGTTGATGTTGTTGTTGCCAGAGTAATTAGTGTAATTTATTGGCGACGTTGTTGTTGGTCCCATGGAATCGTCAACTTCCAACGCATTCTGCCTTGAGAACGATCTCTTAACACTGATTGGTGTTATCGGTGATGACATGCTGCTGCTGCTGGCTGAGTGAGTGAGTGAGTGAGTGAGTGAGTGAGTGAGTGAGTGAGTGAGTGAGTGAGTGAGTGAGTGAGTGAGTGAGTGAGTGAGTGAGTGAGTGAGTGAGTGAGTGAGTGAGTGAGTGAGTGAGTGAGTGAGTGAGTGAGTGAGTGAGTGAGTGAGTGAGTGAGTGAGTGAGTGAGTGAGTGAGTGAGTGAGTGAGTGAGTGAGTGAGTGAGTGAGTGAGTGAGTGAGTGAGTGAGTGAGTGAGTGATACCTGTGGTTGTGATAATGATGACGATGGCGATGACAAAGACGATGATGTTGAGGTTGATAATGACGATGATGAAGTTGTTGTTGATGATGACGATGACGATGATAATGATGAGAAGGATGACGATGATGAAGATGATGAGGATGTACTTACGGTTTTCGGATGTTGTTTTGCTTTGTTGTTGGTCGTTGACGAAGCAGGCGTTATTGTTTATTTAGTAGTTGTTGATACAATATTTTTGCCGCGGTATTTCTTAGTTTTTATTCTCTAGTTGTTATTATTTTGATGAAACCCACTCTTCTACGTCATTCCGGTTGTGTGTAGATGAGAAGTATGCGGAAATAGTTGAAAGATCAAGTTCTTGGCCTGACTATGTTCAGGTTATGAATTGGGTAGTTTTTTTAGTTAAAATGATTGTTGTTGCTCCTGTAATGTTAATATAATTATTGTTGTTGTGGCGTTGTTTGTATAACAAATTTCTTAATTTAACAAATTAACAAAAAGTTTATTTATTCCAAAAAAAAATTTCACATAAATATTTTTTGTCCTGAGTTGTTGTTTATAAATATGAGGATAAGATAATCA
>NW_008703570.1:11596886-11650038 GCF_000326865.2 Helobdella robusta
TGTTTTAATTAAAAAATAAATTAAACAAATTAAAAGTTAATTGTTTTTTTGCATTTATTCAGAAATATGATTTTTCGGGCTTACACACGCACACGCACACATGCACACGCACACGCACACGTACACAAACACTATGTGCATACATAGCCAAAATACATACATGCAAACAAACAAACAAACATGCAATTCATACAAGTATATACCTCAACTTCCACCGTTTTGCACTGTTTGACACGTCAAGCATGTCAATACAAACCTACATGCCTATACTTGTATATACATACATACATACATACAAACATATATACAGACATACACTCCCACCTACATACACATTCATGCGTGCAAACAAACAGACAAACACAAATATCAATACTTTCTTAGAGAAATGTTTATTTATCGTTATTCACCTTATATTGTTTATGGCTTGCATTAAAAATAGCAGCAGTTAAACAATTGATTCATTTAGACGATAAATTATAATATTGTAACGCTAGGACGTTTGTACTGGCGTCATAAGTCCAAAGTACAAATAAAAGTTATACGTTAAAAAAATTAGCGAATAAATATATACACATACACCTACCTAAAAACACTAAACATAAACTCTACAAGCAACACACGACATTCAATGCGTGGGTGCTAAATATTTTGTAACACAAAAAAAGATCATATGTACATGTACAACAAACACTTCAACAAAATATTCAGCTAGACAACCGGTCAGACAAACAAACAACCAATCAATCAACCTGTTAACCAAACAAACAAACGACTAACTAATCAACCCGCCAACCAATCAAACAAACAGCCAATCAGACAACCAGCCAATCAGACAACCAGCCAATCATACAACCAGCCAATCAGACAACCAGCCAATCGGCAACGCCAAAAGAAACCACGAAAAGCATCAAAGTGTGATTGAATGACAAGGCAAACAACAAATAAGTGCTTGCAACATTTGTCCCAAAGTTATTTCTGATAAAAAAAACACATCATGTGGTTTTTGCTGTTGCTGTTGTAGATGCTGGGATGACTGCAGTGGTTTTCGTTGTGGTAGTGGTTGTGGCGGTGGTGGCTGCTTTTGCTGCTGTTGTTGTTTATTACGAAATTGTAAATTTTATGTTAGCACGGTGCCTTGTGCTTTGTTGTTTTTTTTATACAGCATTCAATGTGGTTTTACAGTTTTAGCAGGTTTACAATTTAGGATTCGTGTTAATGTGGCAGTCTTCTCAGTTTTTTAAACTGTTGTTGTCACTTTGTATGCGTCTATTTTTGTACTGTGTCTTGTGGTTCTGTTAATGTTTATATACCGTTACGTTGTATTAAATGACATTACGTTGTATTAAATTACATTACGTTGTATTAAATTACATTACGTTGTATTAAATTATAGAGAATGTGCTGCCTTCTAGCGTCTCAAATTGATCGGTCATATTTCATCTGAAGAATTTTAATTTACACCCTGCAAGCGCCTGCCTAGTCTAATGACAACAACCGTAGAAGCTCGCTCCTCTAAAGTGAAACGCCTCGCAACGTTAGCTTCATCGGCAGAAACTTCGTAATGTAATGTCAACAGCACTCGAGATCAACATACGACCTGCAACTTGCAACATGCAACATGCAACCTACCGAATTTAATATTCAATCTATATAAAGACAACAATTTTACGTGCAATATTTACAACATACACAACAACATGATAATATTGAAACAAAAATAACTTCCAGATCAACCAACAACATGAACATGTAAAAAAAACAACAACACTCAAATATGAACCTACACAATACAAAATACAAGATACAGTATACACAATACACAATACAACATAAATGATACAAGATATAAAAAAAATGACACAAGATACAAGACACAAAACACAAGATACAACAACAACAACACTAACAACACCTACAAACATACAGTTATGTGTTATCATCGGAGTTGGCAACATCTGAACGAGGCACATACTCTTCTTTTGTATTTATAATTACTTTTTTGAAGTATCGCCATACCGTAGCTACCTTTACTATCGTAAATTTAATTTAACACTATGCTATACATCACTCTCCGACACACCCAAACATTAAAATATATATGTATGTAGGAAGAGAGAGAGAGAGAGAGAGAGAGAGAGAGAGAGAGAGAGAGAGAGAGTTTGTGTATATATTGTGTAACTTAATACGTATGCATGCATTAAATAGATTGCACGTTAATTATCTCGATGCAATAACTAAGCTGGGAGCAATCAATTAAAATTTGTGGTTCAAATTTTAATAACCAATTAGATGAAACCGTATTAGGTGCTAATTAAGTAAAGGAATGACACATTTTAGATGAAATAGAAATTAGTCATTTTTCATATTTAACTCAAAACTCTATAAATGGTGAAATATATTACATTTAAAAGTTGGGCTGTGGGATGGTGTGGTGGTTAAGGTGACTGCTCCTGCTGTTACAGTGACTGGATTCAAATGCAAGAGATCCCAATCTACCACTGCATGCCACGTGTGTGGCGCGCTGATTCACATTAAATCAGTAAAAAATGTCCTTTATTTGAAATGTTTTTTGGATCTAAAATGTTTTACGCTACAAATGATCTAGAGATACCAGTTATACCAATGTGCGTGTGTCACATGCACGTAACACACACACACACACACACGTTAACGTATATACACGCACACACAGACACCTTTTTGTTCTTAGGATGTGATTGGTAAAAATTAAGAAAAAAAGAACAAAACTAATGTTACCCATTACATGCAAATTGCACAAAAACGCATGAATAATGTGCATAACACACACAACACACACAAACACACACACACAAAGACATACATACAATAAATATACATATATATAACAAATATATTACGGTCACATTATTTCATTAGGCATATGTTGCATTTGTTTGATTAATTTTGCGGACAGCGAACCACTTGGGATGTGTTTTTACTATTTTTATTACTATTATTATTATTGTTATTATTATTATTTTGCTATTGCTGTTTTTGTCGTTATTTTTATTTATTCTGTCACCATTATTGATCTTTTTATATATTACGTAACTCTGCTTCAATTTTTCAGTCGCTTTATAATAATTTATTCATTTAATCTTCATTCCCATTTTTTATCGTCTGTAAGTACATATTCATTCATTCATTCATCTATAAATACATAATACACGCACACAAACATATACCAATTCATGCACACACACACACACACACACACACACACACACACACACACACACACACTCACACACACACACATGTTTGTGTATATACCAGAAACACACAATGTTTATGTATTATGTAGTATATTTCTTTATCGTCGACATCAATAGCTCATCTATCTAAGAAGACTTAATTATATCCTGCTACTTTTATGAAAATTTAAATTTATATTCATGTGTGTGTGTGCGTGTGTGTGTGTGTGTGTATGTGTGTGTGTGTGTGTGTGTGTGTGTGTGTGTGTGTGTGTGTGTGTGTGTGTGTGTGTGTGTGTGTGTGTGTGTGTGTGTGTGTGTGTGTGCGGTGTGCGGTTGCTTAATTCCATTGTTGCATATGCATATTGAATTGTTCGTTAGGGGAGCTATTTTTGCTAGATACATTTGCAGTGATTTATGGCATTTTTTTTTGTAGAATAACACATCTATTTAGAAATCGGATTTTATAGACAACGATCGAATGTTTTTTATTGCTATTTTGTGTTTTTTTAATAACTATTATTATTATTGACCAATAATATATATATATATAATAATAATAATAAATTTATATTTTATTATGATATAAAATGCACATAAATCCACATATAAAATTAATCTAATAATCATCCATAAAGACCTTTTGCCATTAAGAATTATTAATCATTATTAATATGGCCAACTACATACGTACATTTATACACATTCGTACACATATATATATATACACATTCGTACACATATTTATACACATAAACACGTTTATTAAATAAACAACTATTTAATAGAATGAAAGTAGATACACCCATAGACGTACGCACGTATCATGACGACAGTGCAGTTAGTCATTGTGTGAAGAAGAAATGTTAACAATGCCCAATACTCGTTAAAATTTAAAAAGTTTGTAGAGAACACGAAACACACTCAGTTTGTAAGGTTTTCTTAGAAAGTTATTTGAAATCTCAAAAATAGAAGAACTCTGTTTAGTTGTCAAAAATTATTTTACGTCTTCAATTTTTTTTCTTTTAATTTTCTCAAGTTACATTTTTTACTTTAAATTTATATCTATTTCAAGCTGGATTTCATTTTTTTGGGGGTTTTTCATCTATAACTTTTGCATCATCAACTTGATTTTGTAAAAGTATTTTTTAAGCTTGATATTTTGTTTAACTCTGGCTCTTTAATTAAAAAACAATGATACATTTATACCCTGCCATTGGGCTTAGTGCATATCATGATATAAATATCTTGCTACAACACGTAGAAAAATTTAATCACTACATTGTCCATTTTAATAGCTGCAATAAAATTTTTAAATATGTAACATTATTTCGTTATCTTGGTGAAAATTAAGATCAATCCTGCAATTTTACAAACTTGTTGAGTTGATAACTACACCCGAAATTTACGCTCCTCAGTAATTATTAAAAAGAACATTAAATATGAATCATTGTGCAAGTGTTGTTTGCTTGATGCAATGAACTTTCAAGTGGTTCATTAAGAGATCAGTAAATGATTTCACTGACATTTAAAAATTACAACTACAACCGATATTTTTCTTCAGACAACTCTAATTACAATTTTACAAAAACTTTGAACAAGGAGTGTAACAATTGCTCTCATGTACACCGGCAAACATTTTTTTTCGTTAAAAAAATTGACCGAAAATTCCTAAAAATAATTTTGCGACACAAAATGGCGACCAACAACCACAAACAAATAAACATATAACCCGCATATACAATCACGCAGACATACAAACAAATGAACGCACGTATACCTAACATACGTAAACATACACACACACACACACGAACGCACACACACACGCAAACAAACACAAAGAAACGAACAGAGTTAAGAAGACCACGTACTAAGCATCTATACAGTGTCTTCACAGATGTCTCCTTGCATATCTTAGAAATTTATCTAAATTACAATGTAATCCTTTTATGGATAGGCATACACGTTCAGCAATCAAGGAAGGCAGAAAGGCAAAAAAACTGCAGATGCAAAAGTGAATTAAAATAGAAAAACAAGAGAAATAAGGAATAAAAATAAAAACATGGAAAAAGAAAGAGAGAGAGAGAGAGAGAGAGAGAGAAGTGGAGAAATTAAAGCCACCCTACTTACTTAGACGCGTATTTTCTCGAACGTGCGTTCATTCATTTTAAGCAAAAAATTTGGCCGGTTTTGGGATTTTTTTTTCATGTAAAATTTAATCTAACTTTACATTGAAGTCACAAATAATGACTTCAATCCAATTTGCATTTTTTCATCAGATATTGTAATAGTAATATATGAATCAGTAGCAGTAATAATGAGTATAAGGTGATCCTGTAGAAGTTAAAGTAGTAGTAGTGGTTGTAGTGGTAGCAGTAGTAGTTGTACAAGCAATAACGTAGTAGTATCTGTAGTAAAAGTAGTAGTAGTGGTGGTAGTAGTAATAATAAAAATATTAGTCGTTGTAGTAGTAGCAGTAGTAGTAGTAGTAATAGCAGTAGTAGTAATAGTAGTAGTAGTAATAGTAGTAGTAGTAGTAGTAGTAATAATAGTAGTAGTAGTATTAGTAGTAGTAGTAGTAGCCACAAGTAGTAGCACAGCAGCAACATAAGATTTCCGTGTGTAATCTCTTTAAACATCTGTGACAACAGGAAAAACTAATTTAATCCTCTACGCTTCAGTTGACGATTGTAAGATATTGGGCGACGTTTGGCATACGTCAAGATTAATTGCGGCCATTTTGTTTCGCCCGCTGCTGCCCGCGACACTGGGTCGTAGAAGATTCACAGGAACATTCTGCTTTGGTAGCTGATTTCTAATTTTATTCTTTCAAAAATTAAACGTAAAATTGAAAAATGTGAGAAGATCGTGAAGATAGAAGTGTCGTTGAGGCATTTGTGACATCAAATTAACTTTGAATTGCAGTAATATGCCAGTTTATAAAAATTAAACCTGAAGTCAACTTTTCGACAATAATAATTTTAGCAATAAATAAATAAATATTCCACCATATTTCACTGTATTCTACTATTTAATTAGACCACCCCTTGAATCATCTCGTCCACCAAGATAGCACACACGCACACGCACACGCACACACGCACACACATGAACGGAGCACATGGAAATAATTATGTGGTCGGAGGACGTTATTTAAAGGAAGATAACTCGTCAGAGCATCATCGTGGATACGCAGGAGTATGCGGTTAGATAAATATTCCCTGTTTGTATTGCGGTATTTTATGTTCCTTTGTGTCGGTATCTATGTTTCGGTACCGGTATTTCGGTACTGTTTCGGTATCAGTGTGATGTTTTTTGATATTTCTGCGCGTGTTAGCGTGCATGTTTTACATAGTTAACTGGATTATATGTGTTAGGAAGTTTTTAAACGTTTAATGTTGCTGGCAAATTTTTGCGAACATTTATTTATTTACTTTAATAAATAGCTTAATAAATTTGAACAGGTATATATAATATACATTTATTGTTATTTATACATGACTCCTAAATAAATAGACACACACACACACACACACACATACAAGTTCACACATACAGCCGTTCACACATATACATACACACGTTCACACATATACATACACACGTTCACACATACACACGTTCACACATACACACGTTCACACATACACACGTTCACACATACACACGTTCACACATACACACGCACACACTTTTACTTAATACAAGACACGTACCAAGGCCACACACGTGCTGAGAACAGAGCCCTACCTGGCTCGGAGAATTAAAATGCACTCAGGTTTGAACTGCCAAATAACGTTACATACATTCATACACACATACGTGTACTCGATTTTATAGTCTTAGGTGGGTAAGTAGAGTACATATAAGTACATGTGCGTTGTATATGAAATAAGTGATATGAAGTACCACGGCGTAAACTACTACTACTACTGCTGCTACTGCTACAAATACTACTACTACCAATACTACAATTGCTTCCAATACCACTGCTGCTACTATTACTACTACCGCTACTACCATTACTACAACTACTACCGATACTTCTACTACCAATACTACTACAACTACTAATACTACTACTACCGCTGCTGCTACTATAATACTACTACTACTACTGCTGCTGCTGCTATTGCTGCTGCTACTACTACTACTACTACCACTACCACAACTACTATTACTACTACTACTACTACTACTACTACTACTACTACTACTATCAATACTACTGCTACTGCTATGTAATGTGTATTTACTGTATTTGTACTTATATTGAAGTAAGTAATCAAATTGAATCATTTATTTTTTTTTATCAAGTAAAAACGAAGAAAGAAAATGTTGTCACTCACCCGAAGGCCAGGTGAATTAGATTAATTCCAACTTTTTATTAGCGGTTAATCGAAAATTTTTAATATTAATAATTAATAAAAAATCAATGTAATAATATTTTTAATATATATATATACAATTTGAATAAAATAATTTTATTATTTATTTATTTAAATTTATTTTATTTGATAAATAATCCGCAGGCGAGCAATAATTTATTTAAATTAATATTAAACGGTCAAGATTATTACTTCATATATACACTATTATTATTATTATTATTATTATTATTATTATTATTATTATAAATTTGACATAATTTTTTAATAAATATTAAATAGAAAATAAACTTTTAGCAAATTCAGCGCACCCTCAGCACTGAATCATGTATGGTTGTGGTTTGATGTGTTTCATTTAAATGAATGCACACATGACATACATACATACATACATGCATGCATATATACATACATACATACACACATACATGCATACATACATACATACATACATACATACATACATACATACATACATACATCCATACATACATACATACATACATACATACATACATACATACATACATACATACATACATACATACATACATACATACATACATACATACATACATACATACATACATACATACATACATACATACATACATACATACATACATACATACATACATACATACATACATACATACATACATACATACATACATACATACATACATACATACATACATACATACATACATACATACATACATACATACATACATACATACATACATACATACATACAGAGGGGGTCTGCCAGAGGGGGTCGAAGATTCAACCAGGGTAATCATGTTAACAAACGATTGGCAGATTACTCTACATTGGAGGTTGAGTCTGTTGCGGCTGGCTTTGAAATCGACAATACAATAAAGCCACGAAAAAACAATCCAAACAGTTGGATTCAAACCGCAATCGCCGCATAGAACAGGGCAATCTTTCGGCGGCTGTCAGGCTTGTTTGCTCTCCCGAGGGTCTGGCGGGGGACTCGCCTGAGACATTGGTTAGACTCAACGCCATCCACCCCAGGTCACCATCGGACAGGCGAGTCTTTCCTGCACCGGAAACCGTAAATGGTTGCGTTTCACCCACCCAGGTGTTGTCAGCCCTGAAGTCATTTAGGAATGGTTCGTCTGGAGGCCTTGACTGCCTAAGGCCCCAGCACATTAAAGATTTAATTTCAGGCCCACTGCCCATTGACGAGTTTGTAAGCTCCCTAACACAGTTTATAAATATAATTTTATCTGGCGCGTGCCCATCCGCCGCCAGCCGTTTCTTTTTCGGGGGTCGTTTGATAGCGTTGACAAAAAAAGATGGGGGAGTTAGACCTATTGTGGTCGGTAACTTTTGGAGAAGGTTGGCCAGCAAATGTGCTCTGATCTTGGTGTTGGAAGAAACCAAGGCGAAACTTTACCCAATTCAACTGGGCGTTGGAGTGAAAGGAGGAGCAGAGGCGGCCGTACATGCGGCCCGTAAATTGGTTCTGGACTTACCCGATAAATGGGGTTTTTTAAAAATTGACTTCAGGAATGCCTTTAATACCCTGAGGAGAGATTCGATGCTGGAGGCAGTCAAACGGCTCTGTCCCCAAATTTACAATTACTGCCACTCCGCATATAGCCGAATCTCTTCTCTTGGTTATAACACCTGGGTGATGGAATCGTCCGAGGGGGTGCAACAGGGTGACCCTTTGGGGCCGATGTTGTTTGCTCTGACCCTACACCCGGTGTTGGAAAAATTTCTTTCAAAATTCGTTTGCGGCTACCTGGACGATATCAGTTTGGCCGCCGAGGGTGCAATTTTAGCTACTGATTTCCTGTCTTTAAAAGACAATGCCTCCATCATTGGGCTTGAGCTTAATATTAAAAAATGCGAATTGTACGCAAACGACTCTTTTGAAATGCCACAGACACTGGTGGAAGTGCCCTTAGTGTCTGAGGCATCATTGAGCTTCTTGGGCACCCCATTGATGGAGGGTGAGTTTCAAAACACTTTTTTTAATAAAAAACTCGCAGAGCTGAAATTCGCCCTCGAACGAGTGTCTCATCTTCCGGTCCACGACGCGCTGACCATTGTCCGCAACGCCCTTAGTTTGCCTAGATTGATGTATTTCCTTCGTACATCCTTCTCGGTTGATGCATCCATTTTGGGCGGATTCGATGGCGCCCTGAGGTCAGCTTTGTCAGCCCTATGCAATGTTGAGTTGACAGACAGGGGCTGGTCTCAGGCCCAGTTGCCGGTTCGGTTTGGGGGACTGGGGTTGTTAAGCGTGGTCCAGCTGGCACCTATTGTTTACAAATCATCTGCCGCTGCCACGCTCGACCTGCAGTCTGCCCTGCTCCGGCAATCTTTCACGAATCTTGGTACCCTACCAGCATCACCCAACCGAGCAAAACATTTTCAAGCTCGGTTGCTGGAAGAGGCATACAAAACAACTTTTCAGTTTTTGTTGTCCTCTAGTCCCGACGATCCAACTTCGGCTCGTCTGCTGGCCGCGTCAAGCGACGCGAGCTGCGGTTGGTTGAGATCCTGGCCCAACTCATCGGTGGGTACCCGACTGGATGATGAGACGGTCAGGATGGCCATTGGTTTTCGTCTGGGTTTAACGGTCCACCATAAATATCTGTGTAGGTGCGGTGCGGAAGCTAACGAACTCGGTCACCACGGCCTGGTCTGTCGTTTAGGTGGAGGTCGTCAGTTGCGCCATTCCGCATTAAATGATTACATCTGCCGGCTCTTCTCCAAGGCTTCAATACCCGTTCTTAAAGAGCCCTCGGGAATTTCCGCGTTGGATGGAAAACGTCCGGATGGCTGCACGTTAATTCCTTGGAGAGCCGGTAGATGCCTGGCGTGGGACGTAACCGTTCCGGGCACATTAGCGGAACGGTACGTGCACTTAACCAGCAAAGAAAGTGGTTTGGCCGCAACCAGGGCATCGGATGAAAAGTTTAAAAAATATGAAGGTGCCCTGCCCTCGATGGATTTTTTACCTGTTTGCATCCAGGTTCTTGGCCCGATGGACAACAACACTTCAATATTTTTTAAAAAGATTTGCAAAATGATAAGTGGCAGGTCCGGCGACAGCAGAGAGCTATTTTTCGCCATGAATCATATATCTTGTTTGCTGCAAAGGTTTTTGCGCGTCTGTGTTACCGAAAATGTTCAATTAAACGCCGACGTGAGCGAATAACGAGATATCAATTGTTAACCGATTTTTTCAGATGTTTGACTGTTTAGTGTCACTCATCGCTGATTTGGTTTTAACATACATACATACATACATACATACATACATACATACATACATACATACATACATACATACATGACATACATACAAGCATACAAACATACAAACAAACATGCATACACACAAACACACACTCAATATGCAATTGCGCTTTTGAAACCAGCAAAAAGTGTTTTACGTAAATAATTAATAATTATTCATACACAAAAATACACACACACACACACACACACACACACACACACATACATACATACATACATACATACATACATACATACATACATACATACATACATACTAAACAGCGGTACCAACATGACAACAAGGAGACAGGTAGTTACAGTATAAGGTGACCGAAAACTATCATTATTTATCATTGAAATTTTTTGGTAATTAAATTTCCCCTAGAGAATTATTAACATTACTTTATAATACTATGGTATTGTAATCTAGCAACTAACTATAAAGTGTTCCGGTTGAACCAAAGCTAGAATCTCAAGAAAATTCCACAGATTTATTTATTCATCCATTTATCTATTAACTAATTCATTCTATCTTATGATCATTTATTCATTTTTTTGCTCAATCATTCATTCATTCCTTCACTTTTTCATTTATTGATTTGTTAATTCATTCATTCGTTCGTTCGTTCATTCATCTTTCATTCGTTCGTTCATTCATTCGTTCATTCATTCGTTCATTCATTCGTTCATTCATTCATTCATTCATTTTTTTATTTACTTTTTCATTCAATTATGCGTTCTTTATTTTTTTCGCTCAATCATTCATTCTTTCATTAATTCCTTCCGATTCACTCAGTCGTTCAGATGAATTATTCATTCTAAACGCACGTTTGCATTGTTTATTGATTCATTGTTGGAATGTCGTGCGGTTTATTTTAAGCTCCTTCATTATTTTAATTCATTTTTTTATTTTTTCATTTAATTTCTTTTCATTCATTCATTCGTTCGTTCGTTCGTTCGTCCGTTCATTTATTCATTCATTCATTCATTTGTTCATTCCTTAATTCACCTACTTACTAATTCTTTCATTCTTTGATTATTTCTTAGTTATTTCTATTACATTTTTAATTTTAACTAGTCGTAGTATTAGTAGTAGTCGAGGTAGCATGAGTATTAGTAGTAGTAGTAGTAGCAGCAGTAGTTTTAGTAGTTATAGCGGTAGTAATAGTAGAAGAAGCAGCAGCAGCAGTAGTAGTAGTAGTAGTAGTCGTAGAAGTAGTAGCAGCAGCAGCAGCAGTAGTAGTAGTAGTAGTAGTAGTAGTAGTAGTAGTAGTAGTAGTTGTAGTATTGATTAATGTTGTTGTTTGTTGAGATTGTTTATATATTAGATGTTATTGATGGCGTTGATGTTTTTTGATGTTCTTTTATACATTTCCTGCTGTTCTTCCAGCCATTGTACGAACATCAACCACACATGCATCGATCGTTCATTAGCATTTTCGTTAGTCGTCCACTTCACCTTTCATTCATTCATTCATTTTCTCAAACTATTGATTTGTTCATTCATTCATTTACTCACTCACTCATTTATTTATTCATTCCACCTTTAATTCATTCAATTTTCTTTCCTTCACTCGCTCGCTCACTCATTCATTCATTCATTCTTTCATTCTTTCCTATTCCATTGATTGCCACAATAGTCCCTTCCCTATCAAATATCTCCAGACGTGTTTGCTCATCATTTTTTCAACCAAAATACGTACAATAAGGTATTCATTCATTCATTCATTCATTCATTCATTCATTCATTCATTCATTCATTCATTCATTCATTCATTCATTCACTCATTCACTCATTCATTCATTCATTCATTCATTTTCATTGTTCGATAGTGCATTAATTTTTATCAATCATACATTCTGCTATGTTTTGATTTTTTTTCACGTATTCATTCATTTTAGCATTCAATCAGTCATATAAAACAAATAAATACGTAAACCTCTGAATGAACGAACGAACGATTGAATAAATGAACGAACAAACGAACGAACGTACGATTAAATGAATGGAAGAATGACTGACTGAATGAATGCATTAATGAATGAATAAATAAATGAACGAATCAATAAATGAAAAAGTGAATGAATGAATGAATGAATGAATGAACGAACGAACGAACGAACGAACGAATGAACGAATGAAGAAAGGAATGAATGAGCGAATGAACGATTGAATGAATGAATGAGGATTTTACGATATAAAAAAACTGTTTATTCATGACTTTACTTCAAAAAGGAAAATGTTTTTGTCGGCATTTTTTGAAAAAAATTTGGCAATTCATCGATTTGAACAATCTGTCAGTAATGTTCTTTCATGTGATCTGCTATCATCTTTCACCAACCATAATTCATAATTTCTTCAGTTATTCTTCCTTTAACTCACTTTTTTTATGTTTGTAACATTTATTTATCTATGCATTCATCCATCCGTCTATTTGTGAATTAAAAAATTCATTCATTCATTCGTTCGTTCGTTCGTTCATCCATCCACATGCATTCATCTCTTGCAATCAGTCACGCATCATCTCATTCACATCACAATTTCCGTTCCAACTATGCAACTGCAATGTAGATGGCGAGAGTGATGATGACGATCCTGATGACGATGGTGGTGATGATCAAAATAATGGCCCCGTCCGTAAAATGGACAAAACCATGAACCAATGAGCGTGTCGTACTAATTGTAATTAGGCAATCATCTGTCCATTTGTCTCGCCATCTATCAATATACATCTTTCTATCTGTGCGTGTGTGGTGTGTGTGTGTGTGTGTGTCTGTCTGTCTGTCCGTGTGTCTGTCTGTCCGCGTGTCTGTCTTGCCATTATACTGGCAAGAAGTGATGATTATACCTGCAAGCAGGTATTAAAGTTCAATGCGGCTAGCACCGATGTAATAATAATTTAGATGTGCAGAATCGAGTGAATGTCCATAAAACATTTCCATTTCACGACTGCCAGCCACCCAATTAATGTTTATGACGCGGTCCTGCCCTGCTGGCTCTTCCAGTTCGGATGGAGTCTCGTGTACCGGCCAGATGGTGGTCGTCGGCGCAATGTATTACAGTAACGACGATTTTTGAAGTAAGGTTTAGTTTTCTTTTTTTTTATTTTTCTCATTCATTCATTTCCTCACTCAACTTTTCCAATCATTCATTCATTAATTGATTCATTCTATTCTTTTATGCCAGAAAGTGCATACACGATGATCATAAAATATCGGCATATCAAAGGGAAGAACCGACCTTGACATTTAAAAAACTTTTTCATTGCATTCCATTGCGGTGCAGATGAGGATGATGATGGTGATTGTGACCTACAACCACAAAAACACACCCAAAAAATTGTTCAACTTTTTATTCAAGCACTGCAATACGATGATGATTATGATCCCACAAAATTTTGACGGTGCTGATGATGATTCTTCAGAAACAACATTAAAGTAAAATTATACATAATATGATTAGCAATCCTACCAGATCCAATAAGCCAATCAGAGAATTTCGTCTCTCTCTCACTTTCTCTCTCTCACTCACTCTCTCTCTCTCTCTCTCTCTCTCTCTCTTTATATATATATATATATATATCGATATTATTTAATTTATTCAAATTAATATAAAATTTCTAATTATTTTAAATTGCATTTTTCGTATATACATTTACATAAAAGCTTTTTTCGGTAACCTTTACCATCACCAGTGTAATAGAGTTTGTGATGTTGTTATATGTAGCCCATCTGGTAAATACCATTGTGATATGTTGTGAACATGAATATATATATAATATAATTATAATTATATCCATGGTTGTGAACTGTTCTTACTAGATGTGTCATGCTTCGTGGATTATCCTTCGAAAACTTCTGAGGAGTGTATATAATAATACAAACAAAAAGCTGATCGAATGTTGGAAGTGGCTTGACGTGATATATAGATAGGTGTTTGCGCTGAGTTCTGATCTGACTGATGTTTAAAGACTTACAATAATTTGTTTTTAACATTTAAATTTTTAAATTGTTTCAATAAAATTTATAAACAATAAACCATTGAGTTGAGTTTCATTTGAAAAAAAAACGAAATGTTATACCTGAAAATAATCGAAACCGAAATGGAATTTATATTTTGAAATACATTGTTAAATTCTATACATTTATAAATTTTTTTGACATTTTCATTTCAATGTTGGTATTAAAAAAATCCATGTTCTATGGTTTATGTTGTGAACATAATTTTGTTAAAGTTTCATTAAGAAATGAACAAAAATAAAATTATGGAATTTGGAAATGGCTGGGAAGGTAGGGTTGATTGATTACTTTGTTGATTTAATTCAGTTCTGTGATTTTAAAAAGTGTCTCTACTTTAAAACGATAATTTAAAGAAATCCTGTGATTCCCAGCAGTTCTTCTTTTTACACATTTACACTTCTCTGTTAAAAATTCAATGATGTGTATTTAGTTAGAAACGAAAGCAATTTTCTTAATTACACCAAAAATTTTTTTAAAACATTACAAATTGTAATATAATGAAAATAATATATATGAATTTTCCAAGAACTAAGAAAACAAGCTAGGCAGTTAGAAAACGAGATTGACTTGAAATTAGTGTCCTTCAGTAAACTAGGCACAAATTATAGAAGTGTCCATGATTATGGAGGTTTGAGCAACTCTGTGGCTCATAGACTACCTTACAAGTATTTTTTTCTAAAGAATTTTTTTCTATTTTAACTACATTTGGTCATTTTCTCTGTTTGTTGTAGATTTTGTCATATATAATAATATGCTGCTTATTATTTTATTAGTTTTTGTTGATTAATTTTAACAAATTTTTCTTAAAGCAATGCTGATTCATCAAAATCAAACCTCTCCTCCATGTCAGAGGCAATGTCCATAGAAATTGAACACTTACTAGCAAATGTTAGAAAATTATTTTCATTATTATTATTCTAGAATAATTCACTAGTTTATATATCAATTTTATAATTTAAATTCATATGCAAATTCATTTTTTCAATTCATTTATTCAATTTTAGCCTAAAAATTTTTCTGACAAAAGTTTTGTTGATCCACCAGCTGACAAAAGTGAATGACAAAATGTCAGAATACACACAATCCCTGAGTATGACGTCACAAAATGCCACTTTATTGCACATGCTCCAGCGTCATCGAGACATTCTGCAGGATTATTCACATGAGTTTCACAAGACCAAGTCGAACATCATGGCCGTCAAGGAGAGGGAGGAGCTGCTTGGATCACTTTATAGAGATAAGTTAGTGAATTAGTGTAATGCTGTGGTTTCATTTTTGAATTGAATGTGCTTCCTGTTTTAAACATTTTTGATTTTTTGTAGTGTTTTGAAATAATTGATTTCGTTGGGTTACTTTTATTTTATTTTTTATTAGTAACTAATTTACAATCCGAAGTATATATTTTATGATTTATGATGATGAATTCATCATTTTTGTAAAAATTTAACCATTGATATTTTAATTAATTCTTCAACTCCAGCTCATACAAGCCCTCCTCACAGACAGACATGTACCTTAAGGAACATCAACACTTAATCAAGTCATCCATCTTATTTTATTAATTATTATTCTTAATTATCATATCATTCCAATTATTTTATTTCAAATTTATTAAAATCTAGTCGATATTATAAATTGTTTTACATATTTGTGTCTGTCTTTACCTTCAGTTTAAAAATTTGTATTATACATTATGTATGTATGTATGTATATTTGAGTGTGCGTGTGTCGTTGTGTGTAAGTTTATGTACATGTGTATGTATATGTGTGTGTAAATATGTTTGTTTATGTGGTTTATTTGTTTTTTATTGCAAATTATTTTTAAAATTCGCAGTGCTGAAAGATTAGTTGATGAGCAGATAAAGTTAGTATCATTGTTACTTTTCATATTTAAAAAAAATATCGTATTTTAAACAAAACTTTATAAATAATAATAATTATAATTAATATTTATCAGTAACGAATAATATAATTATGAATAATAATTATAAAATTATAATTAATTAATATTTTTATAGCATAGCTGTCAACACGAAAGAAAACTTGCAGTCTCAGAGGGGCGCACTACATTCTATCAGTAACAAAGTTAACTCACTAACTAGTTAGTTAGGATAATTATAATATTATTATTAATTATTATCATAATATTATTATTGTTATTATTATATAAATTATTATTGATGATGATGATGATGATGATTAGGAGTGTGCAACTTTTTAAAATGGCGGGCCACACTCAGTGACTGATCTTGACAAATTTTTGAGAGGGGCAAAAATTTTGAAAACCGGGTGGGGAGTTTTCCGTATATATATATACGTATAAATATACAGACATACGCACACACATATATACACACACACATACACACACACGCACAACAGACAGATTCCCTGTCCTGAATAACTTGATAGTAAAGATCAACCTGCGCAAGAAACGTGACTCCATCATTCTTGCTTGCGTCATCGGTTTCTGCATCATCTTCATCATTTGGTTCCTCTTACGCTGAACCCTTTTTTAATTTTTATTTATTTATTTGTTATTATTATTATTAAATGTTTTTGTTATTATTATTGTTTGATCTTATTATTATTGTTATTTTGTGCTGTTAACGTTTGTTTGCCACGATTGGATTGACTAATTTTTTTTTTTCAATGGTATGAATTTTGTTAACCAGCTTCTATATTACTGACGTAGATTTGTTTATTTAAGCGAACGTGTTGCTGGTGTAGTTTCTGTTTGTGTGTTTTTTCATTGTTCACCTACATTACAATTATTTGTTGATAAAACTGACAAAATTGTGTCTTTCTTGGCCGAGTGCCCAGACTTTGTTGAATGATCAACCATGTAAAGTGTTTAAAGTAGTTATTAAGTTATTAACTGTATAATGTTTCAAAAAATAAACTATTAATAAACCTTATTTCATTAATTGATTAATTCTTAATTATTTAATTAATTCTCATTTACTTAACTCGTTCATTAATTTATTTATTCATTTATTTATTTAATGTGATAACGTCGTATTGATCCCCGACAAATTGTGGCTTTGAAATCTTTAGATTGACAAACACCTCTTAAAATTTTGTATCTGATGTTGATGATGATGATAGAATACAATAAAATGTTACGCAATACATCTTAGAATACAACCTTTTGACGCAAACACCTCCTCTTTAACGTCTACGTTGAGAAGTGCGGGCTAATTCAATGTAAGAATGCTTGTTAAATGTTGTTTGGAGATGGCACTATTTACTTAACTCATGTAAAAACTTTCTTATCAAAAATTATGGAAATTGCTTTTAAGTTGTTGGTACACTTTAATGTAACTTTTTACGGTTATCAACTATTTGGTGGTTTATTGAGAAATTTCAGAAGATGCATAGCAAATTTTCATGTTTTCTTTACAGTATGTGGGTGTGTTTGTGTGTGTGGGTTTGTGTTTGTAAAGTAAAGGAGTTGATGGGATCATTCACAATTATGCTCGTTGAAATTTAATGTTTGTTAAAGTGCAACTTTTATTCAACTCAATTGTAGATAATACTGTGACAGTACCTTTGCGTTGTTTGTTTGGAATTTGGTTTCAAATTTAAAAAAAACGTCAATTTATTTTGCTCTTGTTTCGTAATTTATGATTTCCACTTTAAAACTTTATCTATTTTGAGTTTTAATTTGTCTCGAATAATCAGTTCTTTTGAAGGAAAAATCTAATTTATTTTTTATATAATAAAAACAGTTAAAAAATTTGTAGAAAATTGTCGAGTTTGTTTAATAATGAAATAATTTTGAACGATAATAAACCAAAGTGCCTCTTGACTGCAGAATCAAAGATGTCGAAAGCCAAGGCCAGCGAGGAACGAACGAGATGCAATTTGTTCACGAATATCAAAATTTAAACGTCACCTACCTTTCATTTTGTTATTGTAAACAATAAACAAACCAACACTTGTGTTTACATTTGAATTCATTTCTTTTACTTAAGCATCAACTCAGTTTGTCACTATGTAAATGTACTATAAAAACTTTAAAATTTAATCTTAAAATTTACAATTCTACTTTTTTGGTAACGTTCATTCCGTTCACCGCTATTTAGCATATCCACATAATCTATAGAATGGTGTGCCCAACAAACGATGTTTGAAGACAGTCGCATACGTACCTGTGTGAGAAAAACTGAGAAAACCTGTTATGACTTTCCAACGCAATGCTTGGACGTTTCTTGGCTGTCCTAATCGCTCTGTTATTAATCACTCTTTTAAAAGTTTGAAAGTTTTGCGGCATTTATATTTTTATAACGGTCATTTCAAATACTTCGCAATTTAAAATGAGATTACATGTCAGTCTAGATTTTAGCAAAACTCAAAATCAAAATATTTCGATTCAACTTATGGCAGTATGCAGCACTCGTGCAAAAATGTATTTCATTTCACAACTATTGTTTAATTTAAATTCTCGTTGTTACTGTTATAACTATTATAATTCGCACGAGTCAATGATAACCTTACATCACCAAACAGTACCAGCCTAGAATCAATTTGATGATGGCGATATCTGAGAACATCATCGTCTACATGCTCCGATACTTCTCCATCTCCCTCGCCTCGTCCATCTTCATCATTCACGTCCTCTCCATCATAGCGTGTCGATTGATCATTGATTTGGTATTTTTAACCCGTAATTCCATGCACAAATATTTAAAAAGCAGTACCGATAATGTTGTGTCGGTCTTTGTCGATTCTATACAAATATTGGATCTGACGATGCTCTGTACCTGTACTTTATTCTACTTCCACGCATGCCAACTTCAAATAAGCACGACGATATCAATTGTGCTGTCACTTTTCTACTTCCTATCTTTCAACCGTAGTGTATGCAGCCATCAGAGCATCATTTATTTAATCTTCTCGCCATTTCAAACCATCTCATTATCGAAATTTAAAAAGGACGCGCGATATAGAAATAAAGTTCAATACCTACTTTTCCTTCCTGTTCAAATAATCTTAGTGACTTTTCTTTACAAGCCATTGTTTAAGTTCATTCTCAAAGAAATCGTTTTCACGGCATGCGAATGCGACGACTTCAATACCCTGCTGTGCCAGGTACCGACTGAGAATGGACACGCGGCGATGCTACTCGAATTTTTTGGAACATTCCTAGTTGGATTGTTGATATATTTGTTGGGAGATGAAGTGTCTTTGGTGCCGCTGGTGTTGATTGCAAGATCGCTAATCTTTTCAGTTCTGCGTGTAATGGGTTTGTTTCTTTCATGAAGATATTTCCTTTTATGTATCAATGTTATAAACATATTAATTTATATAAAAAGTTTATGCATAAATTATTATTAATGCATTGTATACACTGGCTGTTTCTACAAAAACACACACACACGCATACACACAAACAAACACACACATACACACACAACACGTACAATTTCAAATTAAACGTACAAACAAAACAGGCACTCAGGAGATACCTTTTATCCACATCTTCCCCCTCTCGTCATACATCAACTACCTCGTATGCCCCCACCACTTCCACACCAACCTTCTCTTCATCCATTCACTCACACCAATGTTAACGTCATTTTTATTCTGGTGGATTTTTCACGAGGATCCGGAACTAGATGGCAATGACGTAATTGGTGAATCAGTTGAACCCGTCGACAATGGTGTATACAATCTGACGTCACAACCATTTGAACGATTGCTCGATGAAAACTTACAAAAATCTACCTCAGCAAAAGATGGAGAGAACGATGTGCAGTCTTCACTAGCCAGTTGTCGACTGGACAGTCGCATCATGAACGGTCATTTTTCTTGCGGAAGAAATTACTTAAGTGAAATGAGTGATCTGGATGATGACGATAGTATCAAAAGTTGCGATAACGTTAGCGATGGTGAATCAAGTAATCACGGTGATGTTGATGGTAACATCTACAGTAAAAGAATAGATATAGATATTGTCAGTGTCAGCGATGATTCAGTGGTGGGGAAAAACACATTTTTATCAAAGATGAACATGAGTCATGGTGAAGCGGACATGTTTCAAAAGTACGGCGAAACTTCGAAGACACATCCGAAAAAACAACGACACAGCAAACATGATCGACGGCATGAACAACATCAACCAGACCAGCATCAAAAACAACAACGTCAACCACGTAATCGTCAAAAACAGTCGCGACACCAGCCGCCAGGTTATTGTGACGCGGCGACAAAACAGTCTCGCCACAGTGGGACAACCACAAACCATTCAAACCACATTCAAACCCCAATTAACAACTTCGGTCTGAGGATGAACGCAAACGAATATGACAGCGTTGATGACATTCTCGGTTGCAACAATAAAACTGCGTTAAACATTCAAAACAATAACACGAGATATAAATATAGGTGTAATCTAAAATGCAATGAAAGAAATGATCATTCAAATGAACCTAAAGAGTGGAATAAACATTTTAAACGTAAAACGAAAAATTTGTGGCAATGGTTTAAAAATTCCGTAAACGATACATTTAATAGTTTTTCTCCGTAGAGTCATTTATTTTTATAACTTTTAGTATGTAGTTTAATTAAAAATATACTAAAGTTAATTAAAATTACAACTTTGTTCAATATTTATTGTAATTTTTTATAAATAATCGAGTAAAAGCCTCTGGCTTACATATACGTTCACTAACCCATTCCTAAAATACCTTAGAATACTTATGTCACATTCACATAGCGTTTGAATTTTGTATATGTTAGTGAATCAGTTAGTGAATCAGTTGGAGGCAGAAAGTAAGAGACCAAGTCATACGAAACCACCAGCTTTAGAAACAAAAAGGCATATACCGAAATGTTGAACGAAGGAAATGAAACTAGGACTGGACTTATTTGCAGAATGTATGGTGATAAGTTAATATAAATTCTACAAGTAAAAAAATGGAAAAGGAAAAGTTGACATGTCTCACTGACTTTGGACTCTGAATATTTGATAGACACACATATATGTATATAAGGGTAGAAAGGACATCACAAGAGCAACGAACTGTAATATTTAAAAGTAGATGTTGGTGGATTCTTTGGTGTTTTTAATGAAAAATGTTAATTATTTCTCCTAATTTTAATAAAACAAGTTTGTCAGCGTATCTCTTGAAAAAATAATTATATATTTAGGTTTGTAATAATAAATAATTGTAAGACTGAAATGACATATTTAATTGAAAAGGTTTATCTCAAGTTTATCAATTAATAAACGGTGACGGTGTGTCATTCTTCATCAGCATCGTATCGTCATATCATCTTCGTTACTAACCAAGCAAGCAGGCTGAAGATTAGGGTTTAGTTAGTTAAATTAGGATTTGTCGAGACGTGAACTTGAAACATTCGTATGCAATTAAATCATTCAACTAACTAATCTAACCAACCTAGCAACGAGCAAGCCTCAAGTGTTTTATTATTAATAAATTTTCAACCCTTTAAAAATTAAAGTTTACTGCACTGTCTGTCTGTCTGTGCTGTTATATTTTAAAAGTTGATTTTAATTTAAAATAAAAGTAATTATTTACCATCATTTGGGCGTCATTAGGTTCATTTTGACTGGAATAATAATAATAGAATTAGTAAAGAGTAAAGAATTGTTGACCTTCATGAAGGAAATTAAAAAAATTACAATATAATTTACAGTTTTACACATTATTTATATATATTATATAATTATTACATATAATATATAATTGGCAGTATTATTCAAAAATTTACAGTATATTAATATTTTATTTTATCATAACTGTAAATCTCTGTGAACAAGAGTTTATTAAGTTTAAGTAAAATAATTATAGATTAACTTTAAAAAAAATGGCTGACTCTTTGGATCACTTCTTGCCTAGCATCTTAACTCAAGATACCAAGAAAAAAATTCAAATCTATGAGGAAATCATGGCCTACCTCAAGTCCCCAAATGCTTCAGTCAAATGTGAGGATTTTGATAAGTTTCTTGATGGTGTGACAGGCTGGATTGTTGCTAGTAATTTCAAGGTTGGGAATTCCAATATTCATGATTTGATATTTTTGTTTATTTTAAGATATTTCTAACCAAAATCATTTTAGCATTTCTTAAGTTGTGTTTTTTTTTAAAGATTTCCCTAAACGGTTTAGATGTTCTTATGTGCTTGATGGACTTGATGAGAAATAATTTCCAGTCTTACATACCAACATGTTTGTCATTCTATTTTATTTTTTCATTGTAATAATAGTACATGCGTGTGTGTGTGTGCGTGTTTGTTTGTGTGTGTGATGTGCGTGTGTGATGTGCGTGTGTGTGTGTATCATGAAGTTTTGATATGTGTATTTCTGTGTGTACGTGTGTTATTTTAATCAAATTTCTATTTTTTTATTAGTTTTACCTCTGATTGTTGATCGACTGGGTGATAACAAGGAGGCTGTTAGTACCTTTTGGTTCCTAATTTCAAAATTTATAATCTAAATCAATTTATTCTACATTTCTTGAAATTAATAGTTAATTAATTACCGTTAATTTTAAAATGTTTATATGATAGAAACAATTTTTAATGTACAAAACCAGCTTTCATTTTTTGCTTTTTTCTTTTGAAAATTCTAATGAACCCCTTGCTACAATTTTAGGTATAACAATTTTTTTTTCTAGGTTCGAAACAGTGCTCAAGATTTACTGTCAAAGTTGATGACTGTTGTTGCTAGCCCTCAGGTTGGATGCTGCATTCATTCATTCATTCATTCGTTCATTCATTCATTCATTCATTCATTAAAGGGATGAATAAAATGTTTGTTAGTTTATTTATTAAATTAGGAGGAAGTTTAATTTTTTAGCTGGTTAATTTTAATTAGCCAATTGTTTGATAATAGTTGGTTCTAGTTGACAGTTCAATTTTATATTGATTAACTTGTTAGATTGCAAAGGCATGTATGCAGTGTTTGTACATATTAGCAAATAAATTAGCTTGAGTTAGTGCATTTGTCGAAAGTTACTAATAAGTAAACACATACCAACAAACACCATGTGAAAATTTCTTTAGAAAACACTTTTTAATTGACTGCATATGTTTATTTTTTGTTGCTATTACACTTATGATAACGTGACAGTGCATACCAACCCTCATATGAGTATGCATACATACATACATGCATGCATACTTACACACACCACAAACGAATAAATACACACACACAAACACACACACACACACACATGCTGTAGGTACAAAACAAACAAAACTGTGTAATTAGTTTGATGTCTAATGTTCTATGTTTCCTTTACATTATTAGCCTTGTTTGATTGTTTGTTGTTTGTTCTTTGGCTGTGGTGTCTTCGTCGTCGTCGTCATCATTGTTGTTATCGTCATCATCACCGTTTTCATCAACATTGTGATGGTGATTGTCATTATTTGTTGTAGTGTATTTCATGCTGTCTGTTTTTGAATAATATATTTTTTATGGGCATGCCAACTATCTGTATGTATATTTCAATTTTTCAATGTATCATACCCATTTTTAATGCTGTTATATTTTATGTTTTTTTTTAAAGTCTTTGTTAGTTTTTATCAATTTATATTCATTTATTGAGGTTCAGCTTATTAAACTTATAAATGTAAGCACATTTGTAAAATAATTATCATACACATTAATCATTTAACAATTTCCTTTGTACAGTACAACACCAGCAATGTTTCTCAATGCCTTACCTTATTTAATACCTCTCTCTTTCTTGACTTCTCAGTATTGGCTTATTGTTCCTTAAAAGGATTTATTACTAAAATGGTTCACATATTGATGTCTTGACATGTTAATGCTTGTTGATGTATTGCATTGATGTTTTAATGTATGTTGATATATTGTATGGATGTGTTACTTATATGTTGATGTATTGTATGGATGCTTTTTGTATGTTGATGTATTGATGCTATAATGTATGTTGATGTGTGAATTTTCTTATTGTTGTAATCATCCTATTAATGTTCGCTATTGTATATTAGCTATTTAATAAATCACTAAATCTTCAAAGTTATTTGTGTTGTTAAAGTTATAATTTATGTACAACATATATCAAATGTATACAACGTCATATACCTATATATTACTATTATATAGACTGTTTTTTATGACATTTTCTAACTTGTATTAACGTGTCTGAAAAATTTTTCTTCTCGCTAACAAGAAAGACATTGCTGAATTGTTATTACAGATTTTGCAGGAAGAAATGTTTATTATTATTATTATTATTATTATTATTATTATTATTATTATTATTATTATTATTATGCAGATGTTTATGGGAAGTTTTGCCTTTTTTTTCAGAGGACTTTCTGTCTACTTGTTTATTCTTCTCTTCTTAATCTTTTTAATTCATTTTTCACATTTTTTAATGTTTTTTTTCTGCCTCCTCAAGCATATAAATATGCACACAGTTTGCCATCTATAAATAGGGTTTGCTTGCAAAAAAATTCTAGTCAACGAGAAATATTGCGTTATAGTGTTTTTGTTTGCTTCTTCTTTTTTCAATATCATGTTACATATATTATTTTAATTAAATAATTAGATAATAAATGAATAATTTATTTAATGAATGAGTGAGTGAGTGAGTGAGTGAGTGAGTGAGTGAGTGAGTGAGTGAGTGAATGAGTGAGTAAGTGAGTGAATGAGTGAGTGAATGATTGAATGAAATGGATGAGTGAATGATTGATTGAATGTATGGATGAATGGATGAAATGGATGAATATTTTGATTAATGTAAATCCATCCAGATGATATTTGAGAAGTTGCTGTTTGCATTCAGTCACAAGTCTCCAAAAGTTAAGGAAGAAATCCTTATTTGTGTGCAGAAGACACTCAACGAGTCTGTGTTTTTTTTTTTAGAAATTACTTTTATTTTAAATTATAATAATAATAATAAATATTATTATTATAGTAATAATAATATTATTATTAACGTTATTGTTCTCTACATGTTTCTACATGTTAGCAATACTAGGTAACTTGTTAGTTTTTTTGAATGTTATCTGCTACCAATTATATACTTATTTACTATATATATTATATATTTATTTACTTTATAATTACATTTATTGTTTCTAATGATTGATTCTGTTTTTATGTTCAATTATTATATTTTGTTGTATATTGTAGAAGATTTTAAACAAAAGTCTTTTTTTTATGAAAAGACATTTGCTGAAAGGAAACAGACAATACACAAATTTAAACTTTCTAAACTATTTAATAGTCAGTACACTACATTAAATTTTGCAATTTATCATTTCACTGGTATGACATTATCTTATAGCACTTTGAATCAAACCAAACGTCATTACATTGTGTGTGCATACTTAGGTAGCAAGTAGGTTGGGTTGAAACTGTCGCACCAACTTTGAAGTAAACAAATACACACACATGCTATGTGTGTGTATGTGTATCCACACACATAGACACACACCACACACACAACACACACATACACACGGACAAACACACACACAGAGCATGTGAATACTCTTAATTCCACGCTTCACACATGTCATTAACACGGAATCTCTTGCGTTTAAACTCCGTGACTGTAGCAGCGAAACCAGGCGTCTTATTTATCTAAATTATTTTTAGTAACATTATCATTGTAATCATCTTCGCGTTCATCAGACATGGCACAAGTAGAAACATGGGAATTTCCAAGCTGGTGCCCCACGTGATCAAGTTACTGGAGGACCCTTCTGTACCTGTAGGTGTTTGTTTGTTGCTGTTGTTGTTGTTTGTTGCTCATTGTTAAAGTAATAGTGATGTAAACAACGCTTAATATCACATTATAATGTATGATGATAATGACGATTATGGTAGTTGTGCTGGTAGAAACATACAACCATCTAACTATCTATCAACAAGATACGTGAATTATCTGTGGATACCTTGGTGGTCATGTATCAGTATGCTGGTGAAAAACTGAGGAATGATATCATGAAAAAGGATATTAATCCAAACAAGTTTGTATCCATTTTTATCTATTTATATCTATTACATCTTGTACGTTATGGTGACATTGGTTTGTTTTCTATATAATGTAACTCCGTCGAACGCATATAACAGTCTCACTGTACTTATTGTTCTGTGCATAAAAAATACCTTATCATAACCACTTTGTACTACACTGGCATTTACTGTATATGGATGTATATGCACGATCGTATGAACACACTCAAATAGTACACACGTATTTCATGTAAATGTACGCACGCACACACGCACACACACATATCATATGTACACTGAAATATACAAAGTTGTTGTACTAATGTGAAATGGCCCACTTTGTATTTACTGCCTCTTTTCATCTTTATGTTTTTATTTTATAGAATGGATTTAAATGAAGAATTAATTGAATTATATTTCTCACTTTGTGGTGTTGAGTTTAAAATAATGATGTAATGATGTACACTATCCACAAACATCACGATGATGATGATTGTAGCAATGGTGTTGATGATGATTTCAGTGATGGTGTTGATGACGATCGTAGTGATGATGTTGGTGATGATGATAAAGTCAGTGATGATGACTTTGATGATGTTTTCAATAATCCATCTTATCATCTATGACCATATTTTATGGTGATAATGGTGATGATGATGATGATGTTAATGATGATGTTATAGGTAAGTGAAAATATGCTGATGACGTCTATGTTGTTCTATTTATGATGGTGATGATGATGATGATGATCTGCTATCATCATTATCATCATCGCTGTTATACGTATCACCATCATCATAATTTCTCCTCAGATTGAACCAGCTATTGCAGAGATTTGATGAAATAAAAAACACAGGATTGCTAACTTGCGAAGATGGTGAGTTCATTTTGTGAGTATGATGATGACGACGACGACGACGATGATGATGATGAGGAGGAGGAGGAGGAGGACGACGATGATGATGAAAATGACGAAGATTATGGTTGACAACGGTAATGATGAAAATGATGTTTAAGATGATGTTTACACAGTAGTATGATGAAATGATGAACATAATTAATCAAACCCACGTTGATGATGATGTTTTTAACGATAATGTTTGTACTTATAAATAACAAAGTCATAAAATGATGATGAAAATGATGATATATTACACTTTGAAACCACTGTATAACTACCTAGCGAGCATATTTATCATTGTCAGCTTTTTAGCCATCATGCTCCTTTTAGTCTCAGCTTTAACTTTCATCATTTCTTTCTATCTCTTTATCATCATCATTGTCATCATCATTTCTGCTGTCTTCTTATCACCATCGTCATCATCTTCATCATTTGCCTGTTTAATGTTCATTAGCAACATTTTATTTTCAACGAAGTCCTTGAATAAAAAATTTTCCTATATAAATTTTCTAATGATAATTTTAACATGTGAGTTTACACTGGTCATGTTCTTAAATTTCTGTACACATATTGTCTCGACCATCTTATTTTTTAAAACCTCATCAACGTCGTCGCCATTTGCTGCGCCATCATCATCACCTGCTAGATCATCTTCATCATCATCATCTGCTGGACATCATCATCATCATCTGCTGGACATCATCATCATCATCTGCTGGACATCATCATCATCATCTGCTGGACGTCATCATCGTTTACTTTCTTCATCACTCATCATCACTCAGTTCTCTTTTAGAATTACTACCATGTCTGATAAGGAAATTAAACTTCACCTACAAATAATCTCTGGTTATTTTAAAGGTCATACACGAACAGTCACACACACACACATTTTCACACACACACACACGCACGCATTTCTATACACGCACACACTACATTTGCACACACAAACCTTTACAAATATTCACATAATATACAGTGATGTAGGTAATACTTAGCCTGCAGTTGATACAAAAATAGTGCACACTCCAATTACATACACTTACACACACACACACACACACACACACACGTATACACACACACACACAACACACACACACACGTGCCTGTACACTTAAACGCACACACTACACACAAACTTTTCATAAGTATACTACAACAAATCACATGCCAAAGCACACATGTTTGAGCTTATTTTATTTCATGTTTATGTTTTCTGTTCATATGTATGTGTGTATGTTGTGTGTTGTTAGTGTACGTGTTTGTGTATGTTTGTGTTTTTCTGTCTTTCTTTGTTTGTGTATGTTTATGAAACTTTAAAACTTTAAATTTTGTTTGAGTTACAAATGTACTTTGAGGGCACTGTTAAATGGGTTAGCTGCACTCTAGGTATCTTTGTTAAAAATATACTTCATCATCTTCTTCATCATCCTTTTCATCATCACAATAGTCGTCATTGTTCTCCTGATTACTCATCATCATCGTCGTCATCATTATGATGATGAACTGTGATGATAACATCCAGACGAGTATTGTACAACGGATCTGGAGAATAGGCAGAACTACGCGCGCGCAATTACACACACTTCATATATTAATGAACTTTCAGGTCATTTTATCCACTCTTAAAGAAACAATCATTCGAACGTAATTTAATTGAATGTAATTGTTATTAGATATTTTGTTTTGTTCGAGGCAAGATTATGGAATTGAGTTAGGTAAGCTAGGAGGATAAACGGATGTGTGGGAGGTTGACGTGGAAATGAGATGGAAATATTATAGGGGAATGCATGTGATTGCGGTATTAATGCTGTAAAAGTGATCAATCAGTTCACGCAGTCAATATTCGTCCACAATTTCAATTTTCTTATTCCTGAAGGTGATGAGATTGAGTTGCATCCATATCGAAGTTGTTTGATAAAGTTGACGTGTTTTGCCGTCATTTTTGCTTTTTCTGTGAAATTTCAGGGGCTGGTGTGTGGATTGATTACATGCAAGAACAATGCAACCTGTCTAAACTGTGTATGTGTGTGTGTGCCGTTTCAGTTAACATCTTCAGTGCCCTTGCAGTTAACGTTATTCATTCTGTAGGTTATAAAACTATCTTTGTGTTAAGGAGCTATTTCAATTTTTCTCCTCTCTCTCTCTCTTTCTTTCTCTGTCTCTCTCTCTCTCTCTCTCTCTCTCTCTCTCTCTCTCTCTCTCTCTCTCTCCTATCTATCTTTGTAATCCTCTCTTTCTTTTTTTCTTTTGCTTCATCAACTTTTATTAGCACTTTTCTTTTCCAGTTCATCATTCATGCACCTCGCTTTATTCAATGTACCTATAGTAAGTAGGTAACGAATGATATTTATTATAATCATCATGATATTTTCTGGCATTTCACTCATTGTTGTGACCTGGCATGTAAAGATGAATGGCGTTGACCTTACCTTATTAAAGTTAATAAAATAATACCTTAATAAAAACTCACATAACCAGCCAGCATTCATCTGCATGTATCTGCCACAGTAAATACGTAGATATAATCCATGCTGTTTTTATAGGTTTTTTTGGTTATAACATTATGTGATATATTTTTCTTCTTTTAATTATTTTTGTTGTTTGTATTTTTCGCAAACCTGCCTCTTCTGTCTTTCATGTTTTGTAATGGAATCTGAATGCATGTATTCCATGGTATTATGATACAATAACTTTGTATGCTAAGTACAAATACAAATAGCCTCTATATACATTGTTACACATCTCTTACGTGTTGCACATACATACGTATTTCATTGTTTATAATGTTTCTACCTACAATACATTTTTGTATGCATACTGCAAGCTGCCTTGTATTGTATGTAACACTATTCATCTATCTTTTGTGTATATGAGTAATTTTACATTTGTCCGTCCAGCTATCTGTTGGTTCATTCCTCTGTCATTCCATCCATTTGTTCATCCTTTCATCTATTCATCCATCCATTTATCCATCCATTCATCCATCCATTCATTCCCTGGTCCATTGTAAGATGATTTACATTGACCAGGGAATGAATTTGGTTTCATAAAAATGATTTAGAATGTAATAGCATGTATATTTTCTTGCACTGATCTATTTTATATTTCCATTTTATCCTTTAAATTTATTTCCCTTCCTTCTTCTTAAAATGATGAAAGTTATTCATTAATTATTTATTTACTTATCTACTTACTACTATTATACCCTTTCATTTTTCATTCATTCACATCTCTCTCTCTCTCTCTCTCTCTCTCTCTCTCTCTCTCTCTCTCTCTCTCTCTCTCTCTCTCTCTCTCTCTCTCTCTATAAATACATTTTTTACCATTTGATACAAATCCTTGAGTCATATCTCATTTCACTTTATTCAACTTCATCTGTCTAACTTATGATGCCTTCATTTTTCCGATTTTATTCGTTTTTATTATTTTGTTATTTATTTATTTTATTCATTTGCTAAATTTACCGGTTGATGTTATAATGTTATATATATATATATATATATATATATATATATATATATATTATAAAATAATATATATATATATAATTTACGAATATATTACTTTATTATTTAAATGTTACTAACTCATTCTTCTTTTTTTGCAAAATTTTTAAAATTTATGTATCTCCAGCATTCTTGTCAGTTTAATTTTTTTTACTTTGTTTTCCAACCACCCGCCTATCCATTCAATCATTCTTTTACTCATTATTCATTCATTCTTTCGTTCATTTATTCGCTCAACTATTCATTCATTCTACCATTCCTTCATTCATTCCTTCATTCATTCACTCACTCATCCACTGTTCCTTTGTTCCGCTGGAACAAAGCTTTTGCTATGTTTATATTGATTTCATAGGTTAATACATATATATATATATATATATATATATATATATATATATATATATATATATATGTGTGTGTGTGTGTGTGTGTGCGGGCGTGCGTGTGTGTGCGTGTGTGAGTGTGTGTGATTTTATATATTTATGCGTCTTATTTATTTGTATTTAGATATATTTAATGTTGCTTCACTAAAATCATAAAATAATTAGCATGCTTTGAATAATTTCTAAGTGATTGAATCATATTAAATTTTATTATATAATTAATGTTTATATTATTGTAAATAAAATATATATATACTTAATATATATATAATATTATATTATATTATATATTATATAAAAATAATCTATATATATATATATATATATATATATATATATTATATACTCTTGTGTATGTATTATGATATATTTGAGTGCACTATATAAAAACAAAGAGCTTTTGTACAGTTCAACAAAATGTTATATATACTACATAATAATTTTTATTTATATGTTTACATATAATTGTACGTATATGTGTAATGTGTATATATGTGTATATGTATGTGTTTGTATAAAATTATATCTGTGTATATTGTATATGTGTGTGCGCGCTCCAGTTGTGTATATTTCATATTCATAGTTGTTTTGTATGGAAAAATATGCATACATGAGTGTACTCTAGCCATTGATGTGCTCCAGTTATACGCACTGGAAGGATGGTTCATTCACACACACACGCATATATATACATATATTTATATATACATCTCTTTCCGTGTGTTCTCTTTAAAATTTAAAAATGTTTATTTGATGACTGTTTATTTATTAATTGTTGTTTATCGTTAATTAATTATATTCTGTATTATTATTTTTTGTTAATAGTAATATATTATCATTTCATATTGTCATTTTAAATTTGTTAGTTGCTCTGATTATAATTAAGTCTCACATTGGGAAACATTGTGCCTTTGTCTCTTTATAATTAGTTAATTGGTTAATTAGTTAATGAACGTCATTTAATTTAATATCTGCTAATAATGGAATCACAAGTTACTTTATTAATTAATGAATGGATAACACGTTCTGGATAACATTTAGCCACAACTAAACAACGAGATGATTTCATATTAGTAGTAGTTATTTAGTTTGTTATTGCATTGAAAATTTCGTAACGCGATGCAACATGGTGCTAACTAACTTTATGACTTGAACATTTTCTTGTAAAACATTCATTGAATTGTTTGCGGAATGAACCAAACATTTTGACAAACTAAACAACACACAGACACACACACACGATGAATGTTCATGACATCATATGTTGCATCAACAACAATAACACCAAACATAACAACAACAACAACAACCAAACACATGAACAACAACAAAAACGATGTTGATGAGGTTTTAATCAATGACTTGGCATCTAACAGTAACATCTACAGAATGAATAAGACCTTTAATGACAGAATTCAAGGTAAAAACTTTCGTTACATCAACAACAACAACTACTACGTTAATAACAACTATACACGTGACAACATTATGGAGTTGAATAACAGTAACATTAACAACAATGACATCACCAACAACAACGATAATAATAATAACCACAACAGCAACAAAAATAATAACAAGATATTCAGAAGGAGTTGTACCGTACTTAAATTCGAGAATTTAGGCTTGAAACCGGAGCCAAACTTTTCTGGCAAGATTAAATCGGCCACATTGAGAAAGATTTCTAACATTGGCGAACTTGGAATTAGAAATGATGAAGATGATAACAAAAGGGATAATAATAATAATAGCAATAATTTCCATCATCTTCTTCATCGTCATCGCCGTTCTTGTGGCGATATCGATGATAAGGAATTAATTCCCACCATGAAGCTATTAGAAAATAGAAAAGACCCTTTGTCACTAAACCCGACTAAACATTTTGATAGCCCTGGTGATGTTGAATGCAATAGTGACAAACCTCATCATATGAGTAACAAAAATGACAACAACAACACTGTTAATAAAAACAATAATAATAATTGTAATAATAACAATAATGATGGTGACAATGATAATAATATCAGTAATAGTAATACTAATGGTTATTCAATTAATGATAATTTTTTAAGAAAGCCTCTTCCTAATGGTATCAATCATGATAGTTTTGATGTATCTAGTAGAGATTCACTTTTAAAAAATCTTATCCTTCCTATATCAACCACCGTAATGTTGATGACGTCATCGTCGGCGTCATCATCATCATCGACAGCAATATCATCTTCATCCTCGTTATTGTCGCCTTCCTTTGAAATGGTCAAATTGAAATGCGAGAACCTGGTCAAGATGATGACCAATGATAATAGCAAACATTCTACTGACAATAATAATGATGATAAAAACAACACGAACATTAACTACCTCAACAACAACAACAGTGCGATTATCGACAACAACATTAATAACCATAAAACAACTACTAATAACATCAACAACAACTCGTACAGCAACATCACCAATAACATTTATGACACTAATAATGCCAACAGCAATTACGATATTATCAACAACAACAATGTCACTAACAACAATAAAACTATAAATGACATCAATAACATTAACAAGATTTACAACAGTATTAATGCCAGCAACGATACCAACAACTATGATAGTAACAACAGCATTGATAGTAGCGGTTATAACGCTAATAACATCTATAATTATTACACTAACAATTTCAATAAGATTAACTTTCACAACTCACATAACGTAGATGGTGACAATAACAACAACAATGTAAACACTACAAACATCATTAATAATAACAACAAAAGCATGAAATCGCCTAACAACCAGTTAGATTCAAACTACGGTAAATTAGATGATTCACAACTCTCTGCTCCTAACTGGACCTACAACTGCAGTAATTTAACCTACCAAGATGATGACGACGACGACGATGATGATGATGGAGATTGTTATTACTTATATAATCATAAGAAAAACAACAACGATGATGATGATAATAATAATAACTGCTATATAAATAATCATTTTGATGTTTGTAGAACTAACGTAAACAATAAGAACAAAAACAACAGCAACGAAAACTTTAAAAACAACGACATCAACAGCTGCAACAACAAAGGCAACAAAGTGATAAATAGCGTTAAAGCATTGATAACAGATAGTGATGAAAATAATAATAGCGCTAATGATGTCTCTACTGATAAGGCTGTCGTTGCTACAGCTGATAACTTGGGAAAAATAATTTTAAATTATGCTAATAATAATAATAATAATGATAATAATAATAATAATGATAATAGTAATAATAGTAATACTACTAATAATAATAGTAGTAGTAGTAATGTGAATATTATAAATTTAGATAATAATTTAAATGTAATTTGGGCACCGTCATTATCGTCATCATCACTATCATCACCGTTATTATCTGTATCGTTATCAACATCTTCATCATCATCATCATCGTCGTCGTCGTTGCGTACTACCTCGGCTGCATATCCGAATGATCGTCAGGATGTGCTAGATGCATCTCAACGTACTTTCAACTTTAGATCCGATCATGTGAATAATAATAACATTAATAATAATAATAACAATAATAATTATAATAATAATCGCTATCATCAATTGCACAACACTAATGACATCCAAGGGGCTACGAATTCTTATAACAGTCAAAGTGAAAAAAGCAATAAGAGCAGTGAGAATAATAATATGAATAATAATTACCAGTATGACGTTTCTAGTAAAAGTTTAACGAAGACAACGAAAAGACGTTCAGGGAGTGATCGTAACAAAAATAATGACGAGGACGACGACGAGGATGATGACGTAGATGATAATGGTGGCAATCAAGGTGATGTTGATAGTTACAGAAACGATGATGATGATATGGACAAGGCTCTTTCAAATTCTACCCTCTTACGAAGTAACTTCAGAACAAAATCTAACGGTACCGTCATATATAATTGTGACGACGATGGTCTGGTAGATTTAAATATCGGCTATAAAACAACAACAACAACAACAACGTCATCGATGACATCAACAACAAACTCAACTTCTTCAACAACATCTAGAACATTCGCGAAAAATAAAACATCCGCAACAGCAGCAACGACACTTACAACAACCACACTAGCGGCTTCAATAAAGTGTTCATCTTCTTTAAAAGAACCAACAACATTATTAACAACAACTACTACAACTACAACAGCTACAACAACAACATCAGCTACAGCAACAACGTCAGCTACAACAACATCATCGACTAGTTTATGTTTAGACGATTACAAACTCTTAAACCAACGATTATTTAATCAGCTAAGGTGGGATGTTATACAAAGAAATGTTGATATTATGGATAGCTCTATTAACAGTTTTAGCAACAACAACAACAATTATAATAATAATAACATTACTAACCATTACTACTATAACAATATTAGCATCAACAGTCTTGATTACATTAACAGTAACAGCAGTTACATCAAAAATTATCAACGACTCAGCAACAACAACAATAATATTAACAACAATACAAATAGTCATAATAATAATAGCAACAACAACAGCAACAACAACGCCAACGTGTTCTGTGGTTACGATAACATAAATTCTAGAAATCTAGCTAGTGATAATAACTCCGCCCTTTGTAAAGACTATACTGCCAATACATTAAATAACGTATGTATTTATAATAATAAAAATAACAACAACAATAATAACAACAATAATAACAATAATAATAACAATAATAATAATAATGGCCAAAGTAATTACTTTACCCTAGAGGCTTATAATAAATGCTACGATGATAATTATGATGAAAACTATCTCGCTAACTATAATTTGAATTATGATTTCGATAGGGATGATTCTGTCCGCCAAAAACACAATAACAACGTCAAAAGTAACATAATAATAAATAATAATAATAATAATAACATTAATAAGAATATTAATAAGTATAATAATATTTGTAATAATAATCCTAATGGTGGTGTTAAAAATAGCTATAATAACAATACACTGAGTCGTTCATTTTATAGCACCAGTAACAACAACAACGGCAATAACAACAATAGCAATGACATCAACAGGAACACCCATATATTCAGTACATTACCAAGAAGGAACAGATTAAATGAACAAACAACAACACCAAACGCAACAAAAAACAATAGCATGAATACGTCTCTTATATCTTGGTTGAAGCAATCATCGTCGTCGTCTTCGTCGTTGTTAGCAACTCCGTCGTCGTCATCATCACCATTAATAACGCCATCATTATCATCGAAATTATCATTAAATTCTTGTAGCAACAAAAAAGTTCGACATCTCATTGACGCGTACAAATGTAAACAAGTCGAAAAACTAAATATAAATAATGGTGGTTGTAAGGTTGACGTCATCCTGATGAACAGCAACAACAAATTTAACACCATCGCTGGTACCAGAGGTAGAATTAAATCAGGTGATTTGGCCGTTACATAATGAGACAATTGTCTTTACTGTTTACATGCTGATTATGACTTATGCTTATACTCATTTACACACACACACACACATACACACAAAATTTTTTGTCAGCAAATCCAGGTGTAAACATTAAAAAAATTCTGTATAACAGCAGACGTATAATCCACTTCCTTCCTACTTAACGATGCAATTATTGGCAGTCTTCATCAGTCAATCAATCCGCTTATCTGTCTATTTATACATTCCAGTCGTCTTTGTAGGCTACTAAATCTTTTTTGGTTTCAAAAGTTTCCTTTCTTATTTGGAACTAAGTTTAATATCTTTTAATTTGAGATCTTTCGTACATGGTACAGGTTTTTTATTGATTACTTTTACATTTTTATATCTGAGAAGTGCTTCATGCATGACGCAGAAATTGTTGTTTAAGCAGATTAAAATGAAATGGTCATTTTTAATGTTCAGTGGTCGTGATTTAAAGCATGGCTGGTCGGCTAGCTGAAGCATCTCAAATAATTTGTATCTACACTACGTACAAGTCTTTATATACATTGTGTAAGTGTGGCGTATATTTTTGTATGTGTACGTGTATTTAGTTTCACCTACTATATATTTTATGTGCATAATCACGTATGTATGCTGTTAATTTGTATTTATGCTTTCGTTGGCGTATTTTAGGTATGTAGGTTTGTGGAGTGTTTGTCTGCATGTTTGTCTACATTTTTATGTTTGTAGAAGTTCGTATATTAACATGCTTGTTTTTGTTTCTGTGTGTTTGTATGTGTAGATATATTTATATTTGTACGGGTGCATGTTTTCGTTCATTTTTGTGTCCATGTATGAATGTTTGTGTGTGTTACTTGCTAGGAAGGGCGCCTCGAGATTGATGAAAGTTTTGAAATTGTTTCTAACGTTTGAAGATCTGTTGTGGATCATTTTATTTTTGAGATTTAACTGTTGAAAGATATGCTCCAGCTGATAACTGCATTTTTTTCAGTTTTTGTTCCAGATCTTTGTTTTGTTTTCTTTGTTTGCGTATGTTTGTACTTCTGCAACATACACATTTTTAAAGTTTTATTTACAAGCGATGCAATTATTTGTGTGTACAATTGTACATATATGTAAACTCATTTGTAAAAACATGTACGTACAAACAATTATATATTCATAAATACCCGTATGTTCGTATTACTTTATAAAGTTGATGGTGTTGGTTATGTTGTGCTGTGTATATGCGATGAAATTATTTATCTATCTTCATACGTGAGATCTGTGAAAAAGATTATCAAAGTCATTATTAGAAGGCTCTATCTAGTGTATCTAATATATGCTATGGATCTATGTACGTATGCATGTTTTGTATGTGTGTAATTCATGTATCTCTTTGATGGGCTTCTTTGAAATGAATGTAAGAATGAAGGGATGGATAAGGGAATGAATTAATTAATTAATACATAAATTAGGGTACGAATGAATGAACGAACGTATGAATGAATGAATGAATGAACGAACGAACGAACGAACGAAGAACATGCCTAATGAACGCTGAAGTGACCTAATTTTTATTCTTATCCACGTCTCCTCCACTGTTCCAAATATTTTTCTATTATTAATATCTTAATATCTGTTATCATGTATTTTGTTATCTCGGTTTCACCGTAACGATTATCGTCATCATCAGTTTTATGTCAAACATTTTTGGTTGTGTATGTTAGGATCATAATGATTTATACCACCATTGTATTGTATATGTTTGCTTTGTATATATAAGGAATAAGGAAAAGTGAAGATGAACTGGACAAAGCGTCGTCGTCGGCATCGCCACTGGCATCATCATCAGCATCATCGTTGGTGCTGGAGGAGCAGCAGCAGCAACAGCAGCCACATTCTGCAACTTCATCTGTAAGTACAACACCAAAGAGACAGTACGCGTCGTCATCATCATCGTCTGGTCAGTTACTTATTATCGCCATGATTGTGATGATGAGGACGATGACGATGAGATTGCAGGTGATGGTGATGATAATGGTGGTGTTGATGATGATGATGGTAATACTGGTGATAATAGCGATAAATTTAAATAGTAATAAAAATGGCCATGATTGAAAAGGTAATAATAAAGTAGCCATGGTAAGAATTAATGATGATGATTTTGATATCACAGGATTGTAATAATGATTTTTATATTTTGCATTGTTTCCCAGGGTTAGACAGGAAAATGTCATTAGGAAGCTGTTAGTAAATTGCTGTAACGTGCGTGCGTGCATGTGTGTGCGTGCGTGCGTGTGTGTGTTGGTTTTATAATTTTTTTATTTATTTGTTTGTTTGTTCGTTCGTTCGTTTGTTTGTTTATTTATTTTATTTATTCATCTGTTTTTGAAAGCCAATCCGATCGGCATTGATGAGGACGCTTTCGTTAAGCAGTTCACACAAGTCCCAAAAATCAACGTTAGCAACTTTCTACTCATTCATCATCATCCCTTCCATCATTCATCACCATCATCATCATCGTTGTTGATAACTAAAGATATCATTGTGTTGATGATTCTTATCGTGATTGGTCATCACTTTCACATTTTGTTATCCACCTTTATCGTCATTCATGAAAAATTGCTAGAGGCGCCTGGTACTATTTCCGATCGCCTGGTTATCTCCGGCTATCATATTCCAGTTGCCGTTGTTGATACTTTTGATAATTTATTAAAAGAGTATGACCTTTAATCTTTTTATCTTTAACCTTTTTAACCTTATTAACACAATAGATATATACCTCTAAAGATTTTGTCGACCGAATGACCAAGGTGAAGGACACATTGAGTGACCATAACGTTGACTGGAGCAAGAGAGTTGACGCTGTGGGTATATTTGGTGTCGTTATTATTGCCATCTTGAATCCTTATCGTTGTTAGCATTCGTCGCCGTGTTATTGCGAGAGGTCGTTGGTGGTCGTTGTCGTTACAATCCGCGTTTTTTTTCATTTTTTGTTGTAATCAACTTCATAATCGTTTCATCTTATTTGTTACCGTCATTATTTTCCGCATCATTTTCATTATCATCTTCATCATTACCATTTAATCATTGATTGTCCTACCCCATTCTCTCTATCTTACATAAAATTCCTTCCCACATTCCATTTACAAATTAAGCTGAAAGAAATAAGAGCCTGGTTACTGACGTCATCAACTGCCACATCATCATCAGTAGCATCATCTGCATCGTCATCGTGCAACTACGACGTGAAAGCTGGTACAGAATTCCTGTCTAACCTCGTGACCTATGAACCTTTGTTCCAGGCGTCTGTTAAGGATTTAAGATCTCAAGTCGTCAGGGAAGCTTGCATCACTATTGCGTTAGTTTTTCCATCAGGTGCGCTGGTGTAACGGTTAAGATGCCTGGCACTGATGTTGCAGTGATCGGGATCGAATGCAATGAGACATACATTCTGTTTGATGCGTCGACTCATTTATTGAAATAGAATTAATAGTGACAACAACAACATTAACAACAACAACAACAATAATAATAATAATAATAATAATGATGATCATGATGATAGTAATAATAATAATCTGTTGTAGCTCTACTATCAACTATCGTATCGTATCGTATCGTTTGTATTTCCTTCACTTCAATAGTTTCCTATCCCAAGAACTGACGAAAGATTTTGGACACTTCGCCGAGACAATCCTTCCACCACTCTTTGCACTGATTCCTAACTCGGCTCGAGTCATGGCTACGTCTGCCACCGTTGCCATCAAGTTTGTTTTGAAGGTGAGATATTTTAAAATAATTTTTTATCATAAATTATTATAATTATATTAATTAGTTGATTAATTCACTAAGTAATTAATTTATTTGGTGTTTAATTATGATTGTTTATTATTAATCATTTCTTGATTTGGTTATAAAATTTTAAAATGAATATCTTTTTATCATGTGATGAATGGTGGATTATATCAACGTGTAAATTACATCTAAAAAAATGTTGTTACTGATTTTGAAAAAATTAGGCAAATTTATTGAATGCATGCGTTTTGATTGAACAAAACAGAACACGCAGAACCACAAGTTAATCCCAATCGTTGCTTCCAACTTGTCTTCAAAGTCGAACACCATCAGAAAGTTAGGAGTCAATTTTTTTCACATTTAAAAAAAAGTTAATTGAAGTTAATTCTCATATTGAAACAAAAATAGCAACCACAACAAATTACAACCACAGCGACAACAACTACACACAACCACAACTAGACCAACTGCATAAACCACAATAACCACAAAACGACAACAGACAGACGTGCGAGTTCATGAACGACATCTTACAAACGTGGTCTCCAGCAATTATCGAGAAGCAGCTGCCAGTCACTCAGGATTTCATCAAAAAGGGTATTAGTGACGCTGACTCCGAAGCCAGGATGCATTCCAGAAGGTTCCCGTCATGATGATAATGATGTGGATGATGATGATGATGATGATGATGGTTTATCTAAAACTATGACCACTGCTACAAACGTGAACAGAGCATTCTGGAGTTTTTCTGAAAATTTCAAACTGCACGCCGATGCATTACTTTCGTCGTTGGAGGCTTCAAAACAGAAACAACTAATGGGAGAGGCCCAAGCCACGTCATCTTCGTCTTCATTGGTTGATTTAAATGAACCTGCCAAACCTCCAGCCAATAAGTCGGCTTCTGCGGCCAAGAGTGGGAGGAGATTTAGTGGGGCATCGGCCAACCAGGAGAAAGCAAACATTGTCAGTTCTGGATATGGGTTAGATGTTTATTCGACTACGATTAAAATATTGAGTAAGTGATTAATTAAATAATTCATTTTTTAATTAATTCATTAATAAAGTGATTGATCTTAGTTTAAATTTAATTAAACTAATTAAACTCGAAAAATTTGAACAGACGTAAAGTTACAAAGGAACGAAACGGTACGTACATTTTCGATTTTGTTTCATATTACAGCGTAATTTATTATAATTTTGTGACGTCATAATTTTAAAGGTCATGCCACGAGTGACCTTGACCTGTCCTCGCTGTCTGACAAGATGTGCAAGATCGGCATTGGTGGCGGATCTATAAATAGATCACAACAAGCTATTTATGGAACATTACGTATGTCGAATTTTTATTTTTTTAAATGTATTTATTACTTTTAGACAATTTATATTTATTTTAACGCATGTACAAATTTGTGTGTTGTTGTGCTAGTTTCTAGATTCATTCTGAGATGAAATAGAATGTATACATTTGAGATTGTATTATTGTGGAAATTGTAACATTGTGATGACAAACGAACGTTAAGATGGTGGCGATGATGAATGACATGCTGAAGAAATAATTTAATGAATAATATTCATTCCTTCACGCTCGCTGGTGGCGCGGATGGTCTTCATAACTTCACGAACATCGTAATGTGCATGTTACTTAACAAATTGGATCATACGAATTAACTAATCATGACAATTGCTGCTGCAATTATGTCATACACATCAACAATTGTCTCAAAACAAATTGGCAAAACGTGACATCAACATAACTTTCGTTATAAAAACATGAACACAACAACAACAACAACAATGAATGACTTAGGCAAGTCTTCTGGTTATTCTTCAATGTCATCGTCATCGAAACACAGCCAGGCCAGCAACTCGATGACCAACAGCTCCCTAACAACAAGTTGCGATGAGCAAACACTCTCCGCTTCCCTTAAGATAGGTCGTCTAATGCAACGTCCGATATAATCACACAACAACAACACAAGCGTACACACACACACATACAAATGAAAACACAAGCATATATGCAATACATCATATTTACAAATAAGAAGCATATTTTTAAAGTTTCTCACGGACGAAAGTGTTCACGCAGCTGGGAAGCTTTCCACGATGCGCACACGCACGCACGCACACGCAAGCACAAACTGCATGATATTATCGATTTATAAACGCAGGATCTATGTGTGTATTAATATGTACGTAAACGCACTACTAATAGCAAATATTTTCACGTATATATGTGTTGTGTGCGCGTATATACACGCGTATCTACATATCTCCTTTCTGCGTGCAACGTACATACGCACAAATTCACAGCACCAGCATTACAAACGAACGAACTGGAATGTGCTCAGCATGTATTGATTCATTTTTAACTTCAGAACATAAATAAGACACTTACTGTTAGATAAATGTTTAATTTATTGCATGGGTTTCTATGTTAGGTTTGTTAAGTTTGGCTCTAATCAGAGTTTCTCGTGACTTTTTCTTTTTTTGTGTGTGTGTAAAACTGTTATGAATTTTTGTTCATATTAATTTTTTATTTTTTCAGTAATTTTATTTTTATGTTTTTTATAATTTTTATATTATATGAAATAATTAAATTGATAGAATTCTCGTTTCAATAATACTTCACAATTCTTTTATTTCCACTTATTTAAATTTATCACTATAGACTCAGTGGTTTTGTTTACCTGTCATTTCTTCATCTGTTTAATTTGTCTTCAATATTCAATCGATAATTTCTTATTAAGTTATTTTTATACGCTCGCGAGGTTCATTTTAATACAGTCTTAATTTAACTTGCCTGTCTGACGTAAAAGTGTAATGTATGCATTGATGATGATAGCTCGATCAAGGAAGACAGCGTCTGGCAAGCCGATGTCCAACCTACCCACACCCACCTCCACGACATCTTCTGGCTACGCATCGTCCGTCAACAACAGCATGATTGACAGAGGGAGGTCCAAGAGTAAAATTGGAGTCTCACAATCCCAGCGTACGTTTCACTTTTACTTTCTTTCTGGGGTGTAAATGATGCAATCGTAATGATTCCCAGTAATGTTGTTACTTCACGTCGAAACCAACCGAACAGCAACCAGTCGATCGAACTCTCCGTCGCCACGCCTCAGTTACATCACTCCCATCCAGCCGGACGTCGTGCCAACGGCCACTCCAACCTTCAACAACTACGTCAACAGCCGCAGACGATCGACGACCACACTCAACAGCAACAGCAGCAACAGAAGCAGAGATAGTAGTAGAGACTCAAGTCCTAACAGGAGTTATGCTTCTGGTTAGTTGCTATTGTTCTTGCTGTTTGGTTTGTTGTTGTTTGTATCGTTAGTATTTGTTTTGATTTTACATTGTTGTATTAATTCCACCCTTGTTACTATTCATGCTACTGTTACAGTTGCGGTTGTGCTGATGAACTATTTTGTCGTTAACTTCATCATCATAATCGTCATTTTCATCATTATAATCGTCATCTTCATCATCGTTGTCATCTCCATCATCACCGTCGTCATCTTCATCGTCGTCGTCAACATCACGAACAGGCAGAGAACGACGCACAGTAGCTGGCCAGCAGAGTGCTGGCTCAGTGAGAAGTCGAAGCAAGTTGAGTGCCGGAGGAGGTGGTTCAACTGCAAGCGGAGCCAGTGTTGGAATGCTGAGATCCACGCCTGGAGAGGATTTTTTGGTGAGCTATGATGACGACGACGACGATGATGATGATGGCTAGGATGACTATGATGAGTAAAAAGGTTGATTGCGATGATGATGAAGACGATGAATTGATTAAAACGATGATAATGATGCATGAATTGAGTCCCATACATGAATTGAGAATTCGTTGTATTATATTATAAACTATCCATTAATATTGATGTCGGTAGGTAGAAGTGATGCTAGGAAAGTTTTTAATAATGTTTAAAGTCAACTGAACCTTATAATTACAATTATAATTACAATATCTTCTCCGTCTTCGTTACCACCAAAACATAATCACCATCATCGTCATCATCATCACATCATTATCATCATCATGGTGAATACAGTCGTCATCGTCATCATCATCACATCATTATCATCATCATGATGAATACAGTCGTCATCATCACCATCGTCATATCATTATCATCATCATGGTGAATACAGTCGTCACGCTTCAAGGCGTCGTCATCGTCCCATGATAACGATGATAACAATAGCGAGACATCCAGTGTGTGTTCAGAAGGCAGCAGCTACTGGAATGCTGCCAGGCAAGTCGTCGAGGTCAGAGAACTCTTACATTTTTAATTAATTGGTTAATTATTCATTTAATGAATGGAGGAATAAATGGATGAATGCGTGAATGAATGGACGAATGAATGAATGAATGAATGAACGAATGAATGAATGAATAAATGAATGAATGAATAAATGAATGAATGAATGAATGAATGAATGAATGAATGAATGGATGGATGAATGAATGAATGAATGGATGGATGAATGAATGGATGGATGAATGAATGAATGGATAAATGAATGAATGGATGGATGGATGAACTAATATCAATAAATGAAAGAATGAATGTGAATTAACATGCATTGATGCTTGCGATAGGCGGAGATTTTTTTTGCATTGTGCTTTATTCCTCACTTCGCAACCTCATTAGCTCTTAGACGTCTTATTATGTAATTTCAATTTATTTCAATTAATAATAATTAATTGTAATTGATCAGTATTAAATTATAATAAATTTTTTCGTAGGAGCCATCAGATATAATAAATTGTTTGTCGAGCGGATCGTGGTCTGATCGAAGGGACGGACTCATCGCATTACAACATCTCATCAACAACAACAGGAGTTTGAGGTAGCTGCTGTCGTTGTTGTTGCTACTACCTATCTTGTTGTTGTTGCATTTGTTGTTGTTGTTGTTGTTGCTACTACCTTTAATGTTGTTGTTGCATTTGTTGTTGTCATTGATGCTATGATTATTGTTGTTTCTTCCATACATGTCATTATCTCCGTCTTCGAATTCATGTTTTTCATATTATTATTTGTTATTTACCATTTTTATTGCAAATCCCTTCGTAAATTTTAACTACAGATCCTTATCAAATATCTTTCTCATTACAATCATGTTCATTTATTTCATCACACACACACACACGCACACACACACACACACACGTCCACATCATTCTCATCATCATCATCGTCGTCGTCACGTGATCAGTCGTCTGGAAGTAAAGAGAGTGACAGACATCTTCTCTAGAATGTTCCACGATCCACACGGAAAGGTCTTCAGCGTCTTTCTTGACAGTCTCATCCTCTTCATCAACACCTACTACTCACAACTTTCCGACTGGCTCTACGTCCTCCTAACCAGGCTGCTCTCCAAATCTGGGTCAGATCTTCTCGGGTCAACGCAGGTCAAAGTTCAGAAAGCGCTCGATGCCGTGAGAACTACATTCTCTACTAGTCAGCAGTTCACGCTTCTTTGTAAATTTCTCATCGATCAAACTCAGTCGCCCAACATCAAGGTATGTTTATTTGTGAAAGGAAGAGAAAGAATGATGATGATGACGACGACAACGATGAGGATGATGAGGGTAAAAATGATACAGTTGAAGATGGTGATAGCGATTATGATGTACTATAATGATTTTGTGGTCTTGTTTTTTATGTCTAATTTATTAATTAGTTCGATATAAAATAATGATTTTTTCCCATCTATATTTACAATAGCAGTACTTGTCTGAGACCATACGTTTCATTCATTCGTTCATTCATTCATTCATTCATTCATTCATAAAGTTTAATAACTTCATCAGTTGACAAATACAAACTTCATTACATGTGTGCATTTTACAGGAAAAGGTGATCGCTGAATAATCTGCAACTTAGTTTTACTTTCCTTTTTTATTTCGTGCATCTTTCGTTTTTCCCTCTTACGGGAGCTTCTACGAGGTCTGCGTATGGGCGATTGTAACATTAATATAACGTTAACAGTCGTAATATCATCAATTGTAACATCAACATTTATAACATCAACAATTGTAACATCAACAATTATAGCATCAACAATTATAACATCAACATTTATGACATAACGCCAACAACGAGCGTAAGGCATCTCAAAGTGATTGTAAATTGTTGCCAACATAATCACGGATAAATTTCAAGTAGCTTATATAAACTGTTTCAATGGAGATCTTTAGAAAGTTTTATATCAACTAAACAGATTAAATATGTCCTTTAAAAATACTTGCAAAGTTGTTCAGCAGCCAAGTAAATAAGTATCAAAGCGAATTAAGGGAACTTTGAGCCTTCATCAAAGTTTCCTTCTTAAAATTTACATAAAATTGTGATGCGTCTAACTAAGGTTGCATGCAATCTGTCGTCAGTTTTTGTTGAATTGTCGTTGTTTGTCCCAATGGTTTTAATTCGTAGTAATGTATTAATTCATTTATAATATAATGGTTTCATTTCATCGTAAGTTGTCGCAAGCTGTCGTAACTCGTCGTAAGTTATCTCAAGTTTTTATAATTTAGTTAGGAGCATACGCAGACCTCATGGCTTTTTAATATTAATACTTTGACACTTTCAGTTCAATTATTTCATATCTTGTTTCATTTAAGTTGACATTTCAGTTCACTGATTGATTCATTCATTAGTTACTTTGTTCATTCATTCATTCTTTCATTCATTTATTTATTTTATTTATTTTTCCAATCCTACCATAAAAGACGTATTTAATTATGCGTGCATGCTTATACCTTCTAGTTTTACCATTTTTTCATTTGCTATTTTTTCTTATTTTTTTGGAATTTAATATGTTTTATTGAATTTGAGTTTTTGTGAATGAAATTTGAGAAGTTCATTCTTCTTTCATTGTTATTGAACTTATACTGCCTTGCAATTTATAGTTAGTTATCCTTGACTGATTAGATGCAACTGTTGAATGGTTATTAAAGGATGGTTGTGATATGTCTGTTTCGATGCAATTTCGTTCTTACGTATATCAACCAATCAAAAAACACGAATATAGGTCAAAGTTTCGATGTTGTTATACTTGCATAACCTGACCCAATTAATGGATGCACCTGATTTTTGCAACACGAGTGATGTTAGGCTAGCAATATCGAGGATCATCACGTGGACTACTGAGCCGAAGAGTGTTGACGTCAGGAAGGTATGATGATGATGATGATGATGATGATGATGACTGTGACGATGGTGGTAAAATAAATCATTACTTTCTTCATACATTCACTCGATGTGTTATCTTTTCACTCACTCATTCACTCACTCACTCACTGACCCACCGTGACAGGCATCTCAAGCAGTTCTGCTCTCCCTGCACTCTCTCAACCCCATGGAGTTCCAAGTCATCATGTCTGTCCTTCCTAAGACTTTCCAGGTGACGACCGTAGTTTGAAGGATGATAACAATTATTATAACAATAATGAAAATGATAACAATAATAATGATGATGATGGTGGTGGTAGCGCTAATAAAAAAAAGCTGATTTTTTTTATTAGGCTCGGCAGACAATCATTGAGTAGCTTACTTAGCTGCACTGCCAGTTGAATGTTTGTTTCGCAAAAGCTTTCTTCGGTCGGCACCACACGACGTACCTGAATGCATTCGTTGTATGTAGATTTGTGACTGTATTTGAACCTGGCGCATGCTGCATTCGAACGCCAGACGCGATGATGATGAATGAATGACCTCCTACGATGTCGCAACTTATCTGATGGTAGTGACGGTGCTTTATTACGAACGCGGCTGTGGATGTTCTTCATTGCGATGATTGAAATATTAGGAAGGAGCTGAAAGAATTCTACAGAGTCGTCACCATCATCATCATCCACACTCCGGACATTCGAGCGAGTCCCAGTCATTGAAGGATCCACTGAGTCCGGTGTCTGGCGGAAGTGGTGGTGGTGGTGGTGGTAGTGGGTTCAACTTTTCATCATCGCCCATTGTTGCTGGGTTAGTTAGTGTATGCAGCAAGTCGTTGCCATGTTGTCAATGTGAATAGTCGTTACCCCATTCATCATTTGTTTGTTGTTTGCTGGGTTTTTGTTTATTTTATGGTCAGATTTCGTGTACGTATATGTTTGTTTTCATTGTTCATCCACGTTCATCTGTGTTTATGTTCATCCATGTTTGAGGTTTGAGTTCGTCCTCATTTTTCTCAGGCTTAATGATTGGTTGATTGATTGGTTGATTGATTGATTGATTTGAAACTCGCAGACAACAGCCCCAGCTGATAGCAGCAACAAACGCCGCCTCATCTTCCACGACATCATCGTCAACCTTAACGACAACCACGGCGACAGCGATGAACGCAGACGACGTCTACAATTCCATCCGTCAGACCTCGCAGGACATCCACTCATTCGTCCACCACCCTCACTCCTCTCACCACCAGCATCATCATCTCCCCGTAAAGTCCATCAGCCTAGCGAGCACTCGCACCCTGCCCACCACTCTCTCCATCGAAAGCCGAATTCCTTCATTCCTCCAGAACCTTCCAGATGTTGACATCGTGGCGAAGCTGGCGACGGGCGGTGGAAGGGACGGACGTGAATGCAATGGAGCCATACAGAGCTGGGTTTGTTTCTTGTTGTTGTTGCTGTTGTTGTTGGTCATCGTGTTGTTGCTGTTGGTCATCGTGTTGTTGTGTTGCGCTGTTGTTGGTCATCTTGTTGTTGTGTTGTGTTGGTCATCGTGTTGTTGTGGTTTGTTGTTGTCTTGGGGATGGTGTACATGCGTTGGGAAAAATTTTTGTTTGTGTGTGATATGTCGTTGACGGGTTTCATCGTGGCTGTATTTTTTGTTGTCGTGTGTTTGTTGCGTTGGTTGTTGTCTGTTGTCGCCCTCTGATTGTAACAGCTATAAATGTTTCAGTTGAATGAGTATTTTTCCATGTTAATGCTGTTTAACGTTAATCTTCATATTTTTATTGCCATAATTTTATTTATTTTTTGTATAAAATAATTCAGTTTGGAGTTTCAAACGTCATAAAGAAAGAAAGAGAAGAAGCTGAGAAGACTGCAGGTAGGTTGTGCTTTATATTCAGTGGTACTTCCATCATTAAGTACATAGTCCAGTGGTACTTTCACCATTAAGTACGTAATTCAGTTAGTACCTCCACCTCCACCATCGGGTAAACTCGTCATTAGAGCATCTTATGTACAATTGCTAATGTTTATTACAATGATATCTTCGATTGATTGAACCGAACCAGACCAGACAACCATGATGTCAGTTGCTTCCATCCTCCAGACGCTTTCACACCACAACGAACAGTTAGTTAGCTGTTGTTTGTTGTGTTGGTTCTTTGTTGTTCACGATTGTTCATTATTCGTTGTTCATTATTCTTTGTACTTGTACTTATTGCATCATCGTGACGTCATCATAATTTGACGTTATCATAATTTGACGTCATCGCCGTAGAAACGAGCAGAGGAAGTCATGTTTGCTGCAGTTGATGAAGAAGTGTCGCGAGGAGACGTCGGAAACTTGGGATGAATATTTCGATACCACGCTACTCGTCCTGCTGGAAACGCTCACTGACGTTGACGTATGCTGGGTGGGGAGGGAGTTGGTCGGTCGGTCGGTTGATTGGCTGGTTGTTTGGTTGGTTGGATGGTCGATCGGCCAGTCGGTCGATCGATTGCATGTTATTGTATCAATGCAGCCTTGTATGTACGTGCGTATGCAGCACATCACAATATAGATTTACTCAGACACATACACACACACCGCAACACGCACAGGGCAGCATAAGGGCCCTCTCTTTAAGGGTTCTATCTGAATTTCTGAGGTGTCATGCTCCGAGGTTTCAGGAGTACGTGGAACTGACTGTGGTGAGATCCCTCGAGGCTCATAAGGACCCTGTCAAGGAGGTGATGATGATGGTGATGGGGATGATGATGATGATGGTGGTGGGGATGATGATGATGGAGATATTGATGATGATGAGAATAATTATCGGTCATTGTCTTTTACCATTTTAATAATCAATCAATTCTTCATTTAACCATTTAATAAAATTTATGAACGTTCCAATCACTCTGTCAATCTTCTCTTTTACAGAACATTCAATTGATCGATCAGTCAACCAACCAATCAAACAACTAAGTACCATACTAATCATTCAGATAGCCACTCACTCATTCACCTACTCACTCACCTACTCACTCACTCACTCACTCACTCACCCACGTGATCCAGGTGACAAGAGCAGCGGAGGAGTGCAGCAGTTTGTTATCGCGGATCATCCCTCCGGCACGCACGCACACCATCCTCTCACCGCTCATCGAGTCAGACGACTATCCCATCAACTTGGCGGCTATCAAGATGGTCAATCAGATCGTCGAAGAAGCCGATATGTCCATTGTCGTCGATATGCTGCCCTATCTTACTCCAAGTCTCTTGAAGGTCGGTCATGGTGTGGCCTACCGATGAAGTGGGTTGCAATGGTGAGGTGATGATAGGGTGTGATGATACTATGGGGATGTTATGGGAGAAGGATGGGAGTGTGACGATGAGGTTGATGTTGCAGTTAAAGCTATCACCATAGAATTGAGGATGGTGAAGAGTGTTTTGACTTTTTAACATCAACCAATTCGCTTTTTCATTTATTCATTCATCTATATCTATTCATTCATTTATTCACTCTTTCATTCATTCGTTCATCCATTCTTTCACCCATCTATCTACCCGACATTCCATCCACTCACTCACTCACTCACTCATTCACTCACTCACTCACCTAGGCCTATGAAAACCAGCAAAGCAGTGTACGCAAATCGAGTGTTGTATGTCTGGTGTCAATTTATATGAGTGTCGGTGAGCAGTTGAGACCCTACCTGCAAGATCTCCATGGCAGCAAGGTGCCGAATTGATGGTGGTGATGAGGATGATGATGATGTTGTTGATGGTGATGTCGTTGATGGTTGTGATGATGATGTTGTTGTTGATAGTGATGATGATGATGATGTTGTTGTTGATGATGATGATGATGATGATTGTGATGGTGTTGTTGTTGATGATGATGATGATGAAAATGATATTGTTGTTTTCGTTGACGTTGATAATGATAACGGTGATGTCGTTGGTGATTTCATGAGGTCAATTTATGTCTGATAATTATTAACCACCTTAATTAAAATATGATAATTATATACGATGATGATGATGATAATCACTTGTTAATTATTTGATAATCGCACGTGATAATCACGTGATATAATTACACACACACACAATGACGTCATAATTATGACCACCACACTACACCAGGTAAAGTTGTTGAACGTGTACATCAAGCGAGCCCTGGATCAACAGGGAGCGAGTAGTTGCACCACGTCGAAAACGTCATCACCCACTTCCGTCGTTGAAGCATGATGATGATGATGATGACGACGATGATGATGATGATGAAGATGTGATGGCGATGATGACGATGATGTTGCTACCAGATAGCGACATGGTGAAAAAATAGAATAGTGGAAACATTTGATGTTTAAAACGTAAATGTTGTTTGCAACGAATTTGTTCCATTGTTCAATTCCTTCGTAGTTCCCGCCTGTCAGATCAGCTGGTGTTGCTTTTTTTCTTTCAGTCCATTTTCTATTTTTCCTCCTTCATTCATTCATTCATTCATTTATTCATTCATTCATTTGTTCATTCATTCATTCATTAATTCATTTATTTATTCACTTTTTACATCGATTAGTCTCTCGTTTATTCATCTAATTTTGACATAATTTTATTTTTTCGCCAAATGTTTTGGGATTTGACGGAAGATCATGACGAAGAGCGCATAATTAATTAGCTAGGTACGTGTGTGTGTGTGTGTGTGTGTGTGTGTTTATTTATGTACCTGTATATATGCGTGTTTATGTGTGTTTATGTATGTGTGTGTGTGTGTGTGTGTGTGTGTGTGTGTGTGTGTGTGTGCGTGTGTGTGTGTGTGTACATTTGTATATATACGTACATACCTTAGACTCGGGTTCGTATTTACGATTACGATGACATAACATGTTGGCATAACATGGTCTTCTGTACATTGTTATATGTTATCTTTCAATTAATAATTCACTCATTCGTTTGGTCAATCAATCAATCACTCTTTCGATTGGTTTATTAGCCCTTCAATTGTTTCTATTATTCATTCATTCATTTGGTCAATCAATCATTCATTTATTCATTTGGTCAATCAATCATCATTC
>NW_008703570.1:11650139-11685465 GCF_000326865.2 Helobdella robusta
TAATGAGAGCCAAGTAGAGTTATTATTATCAAATTTGGCTTTTTGGTGATGTTGATGATGATGATGATGATGATGTAATGATGACGTATTGAATATGACGTAATGATGGTGATGATGATGAAAAATGTTACCATTGTTTAAACAGGAAAAAAAAATCTATTAATCCATTGACGATCATTCTTACTTTATTTAAAATTTGATACTTGTAAATAGCGCTTAAAAGTTTTTCCTAAAACTTTTTAATAAATTAGTTATAATTAATTATAATTAAATAATTAATCACAATTAAATGTATAAAATTATTTCATTGACGATGACTGTACAGACAGCGTTACATAAACACATACACAAATATACACACATACATACATACACACACACACACACACACACACACACACACACACACACATACATACACACACATCATGCATATACACACATACATGTTTGTGCATTGTTTTCTTGTTAATCATGCGGTATTACATATATTTTATCCGATTATTTCTATTTTTATTAAATATTCGTATAAGCTGTTGGATTACGATATTATATATATATATATATATATATATATATATTTATATATATTTATATATATGTATCTTTTTCTCTTTATTTTTAGTTAAAATCATTTCTCGTGAAATTCATTTTTAAACATCAGTTATTCACGCCAAAGTATGTTCGTATATGCTGTTTTAAAATAACATATTACATGGTAATGTCCGTTTGTATCTGTCAATGTATGCGTGTATCCGCGTTTCTGTCTGCAATCTCCTAATTGTTATCAATTAAAAATCTTGTTTCAAATTTGTGAATTTCTGTCTTGAAATTTGTTTCATTTTGCTTCCAGTAAACCATTGATTTACCTATCTATCCATTCATACAGTCATTCATTCATCTATGCAATCATTCATTCATTCATGCAATCATTCATTCAATCAGTCATTCATTCATTCAATCATTTGTCCGCGTAAATTTAATTATCTTTAATCATTATACTTTATATTAAATTATTTATTTTCCAAATCTCTTCAAAATTTCAATACTTTTTTTAAGCTGAAATTTCACCGCGAGTTAAATGCTATTTGTTGGGCCTATCTTTTAATTAATTGCAATAAATTAAATATTTATTTAAATTTATTATTTCATTATCATCTTCACCATTATCGCGATTATTTAATTATTGATATTATTATTATTCTTATTGATATTATTATTATTCTTATTTTTATTATTCTGCTTACCCTATGCTAATTGTTGCGTGCGTGTGTTGTTGGCGTTTGTTGTTCGTTTGTTATATTGTTGTTCAGTTGTTTTTATTCATTTTACCATTGTTGCTATCTAATTATGACATCAATAATAATAATAATAAATAATAATAAATCGTAAGATTAGATAGCATAAATTCATTAATTTAAATGGTAATTAATTAATTAATTATTGATTACGACGATGTTGATGTCGACTCGTCGTGATAACGATCTCTTCAATTAATAATAATAATCATGATAATAATCAAACAACCAATTGGTTTTATAAAACTATTATTATATTTGAATATTACATCTGTAAAAATAAGAAAATTTATCAACTCTTATTAATATTGCAGTAAGCATAGGTGTTATATATATATATATATATATATATATATACAATATTCTATAAATTCTACCGAATGTTTGGCGTTATACAACAAAGAGCACTGACGATGATTCATTCGGAATCGAAATATGGCCTTATTTGCAGCATGAATTCGAAAAATAAGTTTATTTTGAATTTTAATAAACTAAACGTTCACCAAAAAACTTTAGTGAGAAAAAACGAACTACAAACATATTAACGCCAAACATTCGGTAGAATTTATAGAATATTGTAAAAATTATGGTCTATTACCAACATATATATATACATACACACATATCTATATGTATGTATGTATATATGTTTATGTGTGTGTATGTATGTATGTATGTATGTATATATATAGATATTTCTAGTCTATATAACTTCAGTCATTTACTGTTATCATTATAGATAATTGTGTAACCAAATCCATACTAAACTGTCTGTTATATTTCCTTGTTCTTTTTTAATATATGTGTTAAAAATCTATTGATGCTTTTAGTCTAACCACATATGATGACGTAATAATAGTAATAATAATAATAATGACATCACATAATTAGTGTAGTAAATGTTGAATGCTTTTAAAACTCGTTGTTTGTTATCTCTTCATTGCAGTGCAGAGTTTATTAGTACTTCATTTCATCTCATGATGAGGATGTAATAAAATAATTTGAATTGTATTGCGTTTGGCGTCCTAAAGATGATGATGATGACGATTATATCAATAAAAGTAATTGTAATGATAATGATTAATATAGTAGTAATAATAATAATGCAATAAAAATGACAAAGAAGAATAAAACTAAAAACTTTAAAACAAGTTGAAACAACACAAATGAATATAATTTTTTTTATTGCAATTCATCAATCATTTGTACCTAATGTATACATTCAAGCCCGCCAGAACGATGGCTGTCTGACATTCTTATCCTATTTTATGTAGAGTTGATAAACGATTATATGTACAATGGATGGATAGTTGTTATTATAGATAATTAACATAACTTGGGCAGGCATAACAAACACCGCACAGAAACAATGAAATGAAAATGAATGACAAGCTTTATAATATTAGCAGTTCGTCGGTATATTTTTGTTCTCTGTAACGTTTCTCACGTTTGCGTTTTCTAATTGTTGACGATTGCTTAATAGTGATTCGATCTTTTTGTCATAGTCATCCTCTAATAGTTTCAAAAAATTTTTCACTCTTTCATTTCTTTCTTTCACTATTCTTTCCATTAGAGAAGGTGGTGGTGTTGTTGTTGTTGATGAAGAATTGTAACCAACATCATCATCGTTGTTGGTGCTACTGATAAATTCCATGGCAACACGTTGGTCAGCGCTCATCCTCTGCTCCCTTCTTCTTCCATCTCTTTCTTCTCGACCTTTCTGAAAGGTGAGCAAAGCAAATACATTAATGCATTCATGGACAATTTTGAAAAAAGTCCAAAATATCAATCAGTCAGCCAATCAACCAGACAACCAATCTATCAATCAACCAGGCAGCCTACTAAACAACCAATCAATCGATCAGCCAGACAACCAACCAATCAATCGACTAGACAACCAACCAACCAGCCAACCAACTTTAATAGCTTGATAGTTCCTCTGGAAGTAATAGATGCCGGAATAGAAATGGCACCAGGAGTACTCTGGCCACAGGACTTTTGTGAAAGATAAAAACGAATAGGAACTCTAAAAAAAAAGTTTAATCATTTTTCAATCAATCATCTGATTAACCCTTCAAAAACTTTTTTATTGTATATTTGTTGTAAAAGAAAGATTGACAACAGGAGAAAGAAAAGAAGTTATCAAAATTTGATGCGATAACAAATTATAAAGTAAAAAAACCACCCAGCAACAAAATAAAATACCTTCCCCTAGCAAAACCTACAAACAACCAAAACCGCCCAACAATGAAACTAACTTGCCAGAGCAGAAAGTCACTCAACCTGACTTCTCCAGAAGTTCTGATGACAAGATCGGGCTCCGTGGAATGTCGCGTGTACAAACATTTCTCGAATAAATCTTCATCAATGTCACTGCAGTGCATTTCAAGTGTGAATTATATTTAGTTTTTGTTTTTTTACCAATGGAAGCAACTGACAGATGAAGGAAGCATCAGTGGTAATGCTTAGTGAAAAATAGCTTTTACTACTTAACATAACAATCTAGATTCAAGCTAAAAAATCTTATTATATATAAGAATATATTATCTAAAAAATATTCATGCAGCATCCACTGACGATTGTTTGATAAGGCCTTTAGAAACACCTCGAACAATCTGCACCATGGTGTTTGTCATCTCTTCTCTTGACGTGTAAGCGCAGCATATGTTCAAAAATGCTCTGAAAACAAAATGTTATTATGAAGGTTTCTCTCTTTAGTTAAATAGTTTATTAATATAAATGTACTGTTCACGGTTTGAGGTGAATGATTATAACCTACTTGTTGTTATCCTTGGTGGAATGAATGCCCTCTGCAAAAAGTTGCTGTATGTCGATGGGTAAGTAATCCATGTTTCCAATTATTCTTAAACACAATCCGTGCTTGCTAATCAATTCCCTAAGAAAATTTTATAAATTGGTTAGAATAAAAATTAAAGTTTATTTGTTTTTATGAAAACTCTTTCAAAACTTGTTGAACACCAAAAATATGACCAAGATCAAGATAAAATCATTTTCTTATTGAAATTAAAACACAGCTGCTTGATCAGTCAAACAAGACAGATTGGAATGGGGTTAAAAAATAGTTTTCCAAACAGCAATATAACAATTTCATTTTTTACTTCTCAGCTAGGAGAGCTGTAAACTTTTGACGAGCTAACTCCATGAGGCCATCAATTTCTTCTTTTGATCTTTTGAAATTTTCTAAACTGAAAGCATAGAGTGTAACTTCGTTAATGCCTAGTCCCATGCACCACTCCAATGTCTTTAAAAATTCAAATTAATAATAAATAATACCCATTTTGTTTTTTAGATCAGTTGAAAATATAATTACAACAAATCACAATGTAATTTAATGAATTATTACATCATGTGTTTAATGTTTTTTTATTATTTCTTACACAATTTGCATCTATGGAAATGGAAAAAGAGTAATTCAATTCTATTTGTATATATAATATCAAATTAAAAATAATTTTATTTTGTAATGTCTCTCCTACCAGTCAACCAGTCAACTGATATATAAATTATATTTATTATTATATTATGTAATTAAAAAGCATATTAGCAATTAGTCCACAAAAAATCGGCCACTACCACACCCCCAGCTAGCCACCAGCACCAGCAGGAAACTAACTTCAGTGACTTTATTGAAGCCAAGCAGATGCCCCACTGATCTCTTGTAATTATTTTTATCTGCATATCTTCTGTTGCCATCCATGATGACTGCCACATGTTTGGGCACGTAGCCGCTCTTCAAAACACTCTCACACAAACTTTGAATCCATGATTTCTTTCTTTTCGCATCTTCTCGAATCCAAGTGGACATTTTTCAAAACAGCCAAAAAAGATCGCTCAAACAAGCATAACCAACTCGAAATAAGAAAAAAAAACTACTGAAACGAAATTAACTCGATATTTACGATTGGCTTTGAATCATGAACGTCTTAGGGGAGTAAATATGTTTATTAAATACACTTATAATCTACAAATGTGCTTATAATCATGTATGCAAAATAGATTTAATATACAAATTTATATTATAATTTAAATAATAAATATTATAAATTATTTTATAATTTTAGACATTCAGTGACATTATATAATGTTCAGTGATCAATCATACGCTGATTTTATGCGGTTAACGGTCAAAAAGGTTTTTAACTTTTTATATTATTAATCACAACACAAATATTTGAAATTTGTTGGAAAGAATTTGAAAAACCAGCCACGAATGTAACATAACATAAATTTCAGTGGCGCTGGCTTAGACTGATTCTCTGTTTAGGCCACCTCAGTTAGAATCCCAATTTTGCCAATTTTTAAAAATTTGTCGCTTCTGCCGACGTAGCATCGTTATTTAAACTGTCTCTAGTGATTGACAGCTCTGCTTCCTCCAGACCTTTCCTCTGGAACCCACAACCCCCTTCTCTAACTACTCCTCACTTGCAAAGTTCAGAACAGATCTCAAGCTCATCGGTTTTCAAAATTCACTGAGGAGCGCTGTTGAACAACGCGGAAATAGCGCTTTACAAACAAATTGGTCGATTGATTGTTACTGAAGAAGTTATATTACATTGGCAGGTCTTTCTTTGAAAAACTTTAGTTTATGACTACTTGTTATTTTATTTCTTATGAAACAATTTAAAAACGTTTCTTACAAACTATTAGAAACTTATTGCATGAACTTGATTGCTAAAAATGCTGCTTTTCACTAGCCTGGCTAGATCAAATACACCCATACACATACCATTTTAAATAAGGTATATGTTCAGTCTTAGCCATTAGTCGCACAGTATAAAATGCGTTAATTAATCATGCACCGCAAATAGTATTCAAACATTTGTGAACAGATGTTAAGACGACAAAACTTTGCGAATGTTCTAAAGTCAGTGGTCTATTGGAATTGTTGCAAAAATGGCTTGATAGTAAAAAAAGTAGCTGGTAACAAAAATATTTGTTTACTGTAACAAATTACACATGTGTTTTGACATAGATAATAAACATCCCGTGTGAACGATCAGAAGATGCAGGCATTCAACTATTGATTGGATTTCTACTCCTGGGCAGTCCTTTCAAGCCAGGGGACGTTTGGGTTCCTATGGCGGCCATCGGTACATTTTTTCTTTTCACTCTTTTGGATGTTGCTACGACATAATCTAAACGGAATAAAATAAACAATTTCAGAATTCTCACAAAAATTGAAAGCAAAAAGCTTATGGGAAATAACCGTCATCGACTGCTTCTGAACATATGTTGACGTCTTCATCTTCGTTATAATTAATCTCATTGCGCTTGCGCTTACGAACGAGAGGACTAACAACTTGACCTCCAGTGACCATGACTTGATTGTTGTTGCAATTGTTAACTACTAGGTTCTCTGCAATACAAACAACATGTTTTCTGAACAATGCAAATATTCATTAAATTGAATAATAAAATAAGATAAACGCACTTAATGAAGACAAACCTTTCAGCTTTTTTTTCTCAGCAGATGATTTATTGTTAGATTTGGCAGGTGTCGTTTTCTTGGCAAGAGATGGTAAACGAACTTGTATACGTTTTGGAGATTTATACTTAGAAACCAATGCAACTTTGGTTTTTTTTGTATCCATGACATCAATTTTATTATCATTTTCCTCACTTAAGATTCTCTTCCTACCTTTCAATGGTGTTTTATTCACCTGCAAAAATGTTATAAACCGGAATACATTTACGTACAAATGCAATTTAACGCAAGTTGTTGAGAATAAATATAACACAGAAATGCAGTTTAACGCTGCAAGAGGTTGGTAGCAGAATAAAAACAACAGACTGACCTGAAATTGTGCCTTCGAATCAGATGTTGCTGTAACTGATTTGCTAGTTAGATCTAATTTCTCTGAACTCTTAGAGCCAAAAGATGCCAGTGTTGACTTGAAGATGCTCCTCAGTTGTTCATAATTAGGCTTTTCATCATACTTCAGCTTTGCAATGACGTTCAAATATCCACACAGGCCCTCTGAAGACGTTCATAAAACTATTTTCATAAAATTATTTTCCGAAAATTATTTCAATGTTTTTACTCCGTGAAGAGATTAAAGGAGCAGAAGATATCTAGCAACTGAAACTCACTTGAACTTGCTTCATTCTTTATTAATGGACCGATGAGAGAGTTGATGTTGGACATGTATCTGGAGTACGAACATCAAAATAATTTACAAATTAAAATCCAAAACTTAATCATGCTTTATCGAAATTGTAAAGAAATTATTTTAAGCAAAAAATATAAAATAGATTTAAATTGAAAGCAACGCAAAAAAAACAGAACAGAACTAGACACAAGTGTAGACCTGATTTTTTGGTTGGACACGAAGTTCTTATCATCAATCTTGCCCTCCCATGGTAACGAGCCGGCCAGCCACTGCCACATGCAGTAACCCAAAATTTCCAGGTCTCCACGTGCTGACGGCCCTGCATGTGTGTGACGTCATCATAACCACATTTTCATTATAATTTGATCATTTTTTTCTTCTGTTTCCTTTTTCTATTTCTTAAATAATCTATTATTCTCATTACACAGCCTGTATTTGGAGTTCATTGGCTGACTTTGCATTTCTATTTCCTACTGATTTTTTATTATCCCCACTTCTCTCTCCTTTATTGTTATAATTTCTCTACAGTTTCATTTTCAAAATTATTTTTATACAAAAAGTAACTACTCATTGTTCTCGTCTTATGCTACAAACTTTACATTTTCTAAAAAGTGAAATTTTGAAAAAAAAAAAAAAAACAATGAACGAAACCCAAAAACGCTTAGAAAGGGAAAGAGAGAGAGAGAGAGAGAGAAAGAGAGAGAAATAGAGAGAGAGAGAAAGAGAGAGAGAGAAAGAGAGAGAGAGAGAGAAAGAGGAGAAGAGAGTAAAAATTACTTACAGACACCCCTGTGCGCATCTCTGCTTGCATACTCGGCAGTTCCATCATGAGCCTTCTTTGGATCCTCCTTGTATTCCTTATGCTTTCCATCGACGAGGAATCTGAATGCCAGTCCATAGTCTATCAAGAACACCTAATGTCAATGGTGAGATTGTCAGTTTGTCTCATAACTTTTATTAGGTTGCTATTTTTTTTTAGATGAAAGTAATAAATAATATTATTAAAGCTTATAAAGTCTTAAATATAAAGTTTCATATTTTTTCAAAAAATAATCCAGGGCACAGATATTAAAATTCTTATTTCTTTATAATTTCTTTATGTATCCAGAACAAATAACATGCTCAAATGTAAAGTTTATAAAACTATTTTGAAAAAATCCAAACAAGCAGCATGCCAATCAGGTAAGACAAACATCACACCACACCACACCATACCACATCCCACCACACCACATTCAGAAATCATCACAAAGTGATTGATTGGTAGACCTGGTTTGAATTTTTGAGACCAATCATAATGTTGGCAGCCTTGATGTCAGCATGTGCATAACCCTGGCTGTGAATGAACTCCAATGTATCCAACTGTATGTGTGTGTACGCGCACGCGCGCGTGTGTGTGTGTACATGTAAGGAGATTGGCATTGAAAAATAAAAAAAACAACATCAAAATGAATTTTAATTTATTTGCCGACAGACACATTTTCAAGCATTCACATCGACTTAGATAAAAAACAAATTTTCACCAAATATTTTATTGATTTTAATTACTAAATTTGAAAAATAGAAGAAACAAAATGACGGCATGCAAGTAATGAGGTCAGTTACATTAAGATCGTACCATCTGCAGGCCGATGATAAAAATGCTGTGGTGAGGAAACGTATTGTTGTTGCTTTCAAACATCTTCTGAAGGTCAGTCAGAAACCTCTGAATGACCATGAATCGATACTTCTTGCCATCCTTCTCATGGTGACCAAGTGCTCCGAATTTTGGCACACCCAAATGCTTCAATCCTTTGCTATTCATGTAGGCTGTCACTGGGTTTCAAGTAAGTAAACAAATATAATATATAACTTAATAGGTAAATAAATACAATATATAACTGAATAAATAAATAAATGCATAGCATATGTATGCAAGCATGTCTGATATATATAGTATATATGATAAATAAAAAAAAAGTGTCAGCCCCTACCTTGATCAGGTTTGGCAACTCTCTGAAAGAATGTTGTCTCACAGAAGAGAGGACCATTTTCGTGCGGTTCCTAATTAATTTAAAAAACATGGCAGTGAAGTTTAAGGATTGTTATATGCAAAAATTATTTAGTAAAATAATATCTAACTGATTATTAAATAATTGTAAAAATAAGTAGATTAAACAATTAAATGAAAAATTTTTAAAAAAATTCTAACAATTTTCATGACAAATTCAGCATTTTTAGAGACTGGTGCCGTTGATGCTGGCTGGGCTGTGAACAAATTTTATTAAAAATAATTACTTAGTTCATATTAATATTTATACCCACAAATTGACTTGTTAAAATCTTAAAAGGACAAGGAAAAGTTTTTAATACATTAGACACTAAAGTATAAAAAAAACCTTTGAAGGCTTATATTTTAAAGAAAACACCAGGAAGCAAAAAATGTTTAACAATTAATTGTTAACACTTAATAGGAATTAAAAATTAAAGCAAAGCAAAAATAAATTAAATAGTATTAATAAAAAAATGTATTATCCAATCATGAAAATTTACAAACTGGACTTACTGAGGTATATTAGGCCGAAGCCTCCACTTCCAACAGGTGCTCCAATCTTCCACTGATTTTTCATCAAGTCACACAAAACCATCCCTTCAGGCATTGATGGGGCCATCTTGTAGGCACTTGTTACTTTCTTTGGCTTTGTAGCTTAAAATTATATATAAATTAATTATTCAATTAGTTTAATCAACCGCTCACTTAACGCAAAATTACACGGAGTTAAAACAAAAAAATTAATTAATTACCAGCTTTTTTCATTTTCGATTGAAGATTGTTGTTCTGTGATGACCTGATGATATAAAATTATAAATAAACTTAATAAAAAAACTGAATTTATATGAAGAAAATGTTTTCCTCAGTTGTAAAGTTTTTAATTTGTGGTTTTTAAAAACAATTCAATGACGACATTTAACGTAAATGAAATAAAAAGTTACAAGTTACTATCACTTTAAATCAAAAACTGGCCATAGAGCGCCCATAAATGAAAAAAAGGAGACATCCTGTAGCGCCTAACTTAAAATCTGTAAATTTTTGTTTAGGTTTTTTTAAAACACATCATTTTAAAGAAAAAAAAACTACCCAGACACCACAACGAAATAAATTAAAAACTTGTTACGAGTATTGAAAAAGTTGTGTGTATGATAAATTAGTGTAGAAAATGAAAATAATTCTACATTCATACTTGATTACCATAAACTTTTTCTTATCTTCATTTGGAGGGAGGCCTGTCAAGTTCGACCCTCTCAAATCGGCCAAGCTATATAGAGACCAGAAAATAAAATGGTACATTTTAAGTATATGATATGGGCTGACGGCTGATTATACCATTTTAAATTTGCAAGAAAACTTTTTTCTGGCTTTCCAGCTTGAAAATATTATAGTGTAGTGTAGCTGGAACGTAATCTTTCATTAAAACGTTAAAAGTAATTGCCACACATTAGTAGAAGTAATTTGTAATTAGTCATACACCAGAAGTACATACACCTTTCTTTTCTCATATATCTCCATATCTTGTTCTCTTGCACTGGCTACCTATAAAATATAGAATAATTTTTAAAATTTGCACGTTCATTTACAAGTCTCAATCTAAATTATTCCCTAAGTATTTATCAGATATATTAATTGAACCAAATGAAGCAAATTTGATTAAAAAGTTTTAGTAAAACTTAGTTTGTACTTTAAAAAATGAGTTGAAGATGAAAATGATGTGAATTTATCTGATCATTTTTAAAGAAATTTATGAAAAACATAATTTTTCCAAAAAATTAGCTGATAAAGAAGAAAAGAGACACCAAAAAAACGAAAAATAATTGGTTGATCATTTATTTCAAAAAATTATTCGATAACAATAAAAAATTTTCATAAAAAATTTCACAAATAACCGAAATATGCGTCCGTTCGTTATTTTAATTTGCAAATTAAAATATTTTAGATTAGTAATATCTATTTATACACGCCATAATGTAATTATTAGCCTGCAAATTTAAAAAATAATTACATAATAAAAAATAATTCATGATACTGTAATGCGAAAGTGTAATGAAACTATGGATATATAATAATGAAACTTAATTTAGTAACGTAACTCAGACACTCATTCTCTCGCTATTTGAGTATTTTTATATAATTTTCTAAAAAAATGTTAAGTATATCAATAGATAAATGAATTAAATAATTGGTTAATTAATAATAATAACTCATTAGTTTTTAAATGCAGATAAGTTTTATTATTACTATACATATATTAATGTATACATGTATATGACTAAGACTATATATGTTTATCTAAATATAATACATATTATATATATTTTATAATACATATATATATATATATATATATATATATATATATATATATATGTGTGTGTGTGTGTGTGTGTGTGTGTTTTGTGTGTGTTGTGTGTGTGTGTGTATACAACTTTATATGAAGCCTTTGCATAACAGAATTAATTCAAATTAGAAAACCTCGTGTGAATTTATAACACGACTAATCAAAATAACATGATGATAAAAGGATGGCGATGTTTATAATGATGGTGAATGATGAACGACTAATGGTGAATAATGATGAATGACGATCATCATGGAAACATTATGACTATGTGGTTCGCGAGTTAGCTCATTTCGTAGAAGTGCAGTCTCTTCGTTGTGATTTCAGAGTAATCTAGTTCAAATACTACTTTTAAACGTGTCACTTGGGCGTAGAGTGTATGAAGTGTGTATGTATGTCTTGTTGTGTGTATACGGAGTGTATATGTATGTTTTATTGTGTATGTATATAGTGTGTATGTATGTTTGTGTGTGTGCATATGAAGTGGTTATGTTTGTTTTGTGGGGTGTATGTGTGTCTTGCGGAGTGTATAAAGTTTTTATTTATGTATGTCTTGCGGAGTGTATAATATGCGTACGTGCGTCGTGTGGTGTGGCTGCTACAACCCTTGTGGCACAAAAGTTTACATAAAACTATGTAAGTAAGGTCTAGGTTTACTATTATCCTTAGGTGAGAGTAAGATAATATGTGCTCATGATAGCTGCGTGCTGAAGATCAAGAAATGATGAATGATGAATTATGAATGAAAAATGATGAATGAAGAAAGATGAATTATGATTATAATATAATTATGATGTAACCTACGCTTATAAAAAGTTTAATGTTAATGAATAAAATGGAAGTTTACTGATAATGGTGATAATATTTGTGTTTTGTATTGTATTTTTAGTGATGATGTTTCTAATGATAACGATGATAATGATTAGGAGGAATACAATAATGCTGACTGTAAAGATGCAATTGATGATGATAATGATGACGGTGATAAACGAGCGATAATACAATTTGCGAATTATGTAAATTACGCCGACGTATCCATGATTACTGAATGTTTACGCGCTTTTACGTTTGCGAAATTGGCGCTCTTATTTGTGATTTTCGATACAACGATGACGACGATGATGATGATGTCATTGATGATGACGAGACGATGATGAAGTTGTTTACGATGTCGTTCTTGATGATAGTAAGCAAAATTATCATGATTTTGTTGTTGATGACGACGACGACGACGATGATGATGATGAATTGATGATGATGATGATGATGATGAATTGATGATGATGAATTGATGATGATGATGAATTGATGATGATGATGATGATGAGGAGGAGGAGGAGGAGGAGGAGGAGGAGGATGATGATGATGATGATGATGAATTGATGATGATGAGGAGGAGGAGGAGGAGGATGAGGATGATGATGATGATGATGATGATGATGATGATGATGATGATGATGATGATGATGATGATGAATTGATGATGATGAATGGATGATGATGATGGTGAATACGAACGTGGCGCCGATGTTAATGATATGCATCAATATAATGATAATTTTTTCAACGACGACGATGATGATGATGATGATGATGATGATGAACTGGGAGATAGAAACGGCAATAAGAAAATTATTCGCTCGCAATAAAATTATTAATCATAAATAATAATAATAACAATAATAATTACAATAATTATAATAATAAGAAGAAGAAGAAAAAGAAGGAGGTGAAGATGAATAATGAAACAATTTTGATGATTAAAACATTCATGAAAAAAAGATGATGATGAAACTGAGGACGACGACGATCATGATGACGATGGCGATGTTGAATAAATGAAATCTCAATAAAGCAATCAGTAGTTTACATGACGAGGATTTTGATAAGCCCACACATGTGCACAAACAAATTTAATCTTAGATGTTTGAAGATGATCAGAGAAAATAACCACAATAATAATAACAACAATAACAACAATTATAATAACAAAATAATAATAATAATAATAATAATGACGACAACAATAATAACAATAATAAACTCAATAATAATAAAAGGAATAATAATGACAAGTTGATTGCGCGATTGTTGTTGTAATCGCTGAATTTATAATTTTATTATTCATATTTTTAATATATACTACTACTAATATTGTTATTATTATTATTATTATCATCATTATTATTGTTATTATTATATAATAAAAAATGTTAATAATAATTATTAATTATTGGTTGTCAATATTATTCCTCTAACTACATATTACTTATACTGTACACCTTTAAATGCCTTTCACTACTTTCAAAATTTTGTTGATGTTGTTGTTGTTGCTGCTGTTGATATTGTTGTTGTTGATGTTGTTGTTGATGTTGATGTCGTTGATGAGAGTCAAGCAATAAATTCCTCGCAACACGATAGACGGGGTCTCACATGATAAACAGCCTCTTCTTGCGTTCGAACCAGGTCACAGAAAAGAAGGTGCAGGTGCCTTTAACCATTGCACCATAGCCTGTTGTTGTTGTTGGTAGTGTAGTGGAGGTCGTTGTTGTTTTAGTAGTAGTAACAGTGTCAGTAGTCGTAGTGGTAGTAGAGTAAAAGTAGTAGTAGTAACAGCAGCAGCAGTAGTAGTAGCAGCAGCAAAGTAGTGGTAGTAGTAGTAGCTGCTGATGACATTGTAGTAGGAGCAGTAGTAATTGTTGTTGATGTTGTAGCATATTCATCCACATTTTCTTGGCTTCCCGTTTCGAACGATACCGTTAGACTGATCCTTTTAAAAGCCTTTTGACCTTGGATAACCATGGCCTTTTTGTTGTTGTTGATGTTTTTTTTTGTTGTTGTTAATGTGTTGGTGGCGGTGTTAATATAATTGTTGTTGGTGGTTTTGTAGTTGCCTGCCTGTTTGTTGATGTTGTTTGTTGTTGACGTTGTCGTTGATTTGTATATTGTTGCTTCGCGAATCATCATGTTGTCATCATCATCGTCGTCGTCATCATCATCGTCATCATCATTATCACGATCGTCCATTTTGTTATCATCATCACCACCATCATCATCGTCATTATTATCATCATCATCAACAACAACAACAACAAAATCACAATCATCATCATCATCATTCTATCTACATATACTCATTTGAAACAATTTGCCCATGTAAATTTGGTTTTACTGTGTTTGTTAAATGCCTGTACTGCAATAATCTTTTCACAATTGTTGTTGTTGTTTCTGTTGCTGTTTTTGTTGCTGATGTTGTTGGTTTTGTTAATGTTGGTGGTGCTGTTGTATTTGTTGTTGTTGCTGTTGTTGATTAGGATGTAAAATATTTTGTTGTTGAGGATGTATTTGAATTTCGTGTTGTTGATGTGACTGCTGTTGCGGTTGTTGATGTTGTTGTGATTGCTTTTGTTGTTGTTGATGATGAAGTTGTTGATGTTGTTGTTGATGAAGTTGTTGATATTGTTGTTGTTGTTGACGATGTTGTTGTTGTTGACGATTTTGCTCGTTGAAACGATTAAAACGCAATTTTTCAGCCAAACCCAATACGTCTTCACTTTCAATTTTAATATTGCATTCATTATTGTTAATGACGTAATTATTATTATTATTATTATTATTATTATTATTATTATTATTATTATTATTACTGTTTTTGACTTTATTACAAGAAGTTGAAACGGTTTTATGATTATTGCTATCAAATTTATTGCTTTCTCTGCTGATATTATTATTATTACTATTATCACTATTAATGTTATTATTATCATTATTAATGCTATTATTATTATTGTTGTTATTATTATTGTTATTGTTATTATTGCAACCATTAACAGTTGTGGCTGAGGCGTCATTGAAACAGCAATTTTTAGTGTTATTGTCCAAATTATTATTATTGTTATTATTATTGTTGTTGTTGTTTGCATTGTTGTTATTAATGTTTTTATCGATGTTACCGCTGCTAACAACAATGTCCATGTTGATGTTATCGATGTTTATAACAGACAAAACATTGTGGCTACTGTTGTTATTGTTGCTGTTATTGTTGTTGTTGATAATGTTATGGATGTTAATGTTGTTGTTGTTGTTGTTACTGCCTGACGAAAACATCAGTGGCTTCTTGATGACATCAGCAATTATTTTTGAAATTCTCCTGGATCTTCTGCGAACGTGTTTCTTCTTAGTTCGAGACGTGGATTTGTGCTGCTGTTTCGAAGTGGTTGTCATTGATGTCGTCGTTGTTGTTGTTAGCGCTGTGTTGTTGTTGTTGTTGCTGTCGGAATCGCTATTTTCCGACGTTGTTGTGTTACTGATGCAACTGTTTTTAGTGAGGATTGTTGAATGTGTTATTAATGTCACGGATATAGTTATTGTTATTAACTTAATTACAATTACTAACCAGCTATATAACCAATTGGCCAACAAGCTAGCCAACAAACCAGCCAACAAACCAGCCAACCAACCAATCAGTCAGTCAATCAATTCATCAACCGGCCAACCACCAACCAGCGAGTCAAGAGAATAATATTTTAAAATGAAAGAAGCATTTAGAAAAACGACTTCATTCGGTTGATATAACCGAGCGTTACGATCCGTTCTTACTACTAATACTCCAAGTGTCTCCACTATTACAATTACTTATTACTGCTATAACTACTTCACTACTACATTACTACTTCACAACATTGCAACTTTTATTACGTTACAACTGCCACAATTGCAATTCGACTGTGTTGTACAGTTGTGTACGGAATTACTCTGGTAGTACATGCAGTGAACGTTGAACGGACGGGTGTGTTATTGTCAATATTAATTGTTGCCAACGTTGTATGTGATGTTGTTTTGTTGTTTGTTTTTGTTAGGAAGATGAAGAGAAAGAGAGAGAGAGAGAGAGAGAGAGAGAGAGAGAGAGAGAGAAAGTGAAAGAGAGGACAAAGAAAAAAAAACAAGAATAAAGAAGAACTCAAAGAAAAAGAAAAAAAAATAGAAAGCATATTGAGACAAGTGAAATCTTGAGTGAGAAAATGAGTAGGTGACTGAAAACATGTTGGTGTAAGCTTACTGCGACAAATGACACGATTGCACTGTGATGACATGACGACAACGATTACGACTGATATATTCAAGATGATCTGATGATGATGATGATGGCATGGGTGGTGATAAATATATAACAGTTAACCATAACCATATGACGATGATACTGCGTGGGGATGACGAGTTTGATGATTACAAAGAAACCGATGGTTACGATGGGCAAGACGAGGATTTGGGTTTTGATAATGACGTTGAACTGTATAAATATAGCAATAAGGATGGTGATAAGGTAATGACGATGATGATGACTACGATGGTGATGATGGTGATGATAGCAGAAATGTTGACAGTTGTAAAAAAAATCTGATGGATTAAAATAGATGATGTTTTGAAAGCGGTCGGAAAAAGCATTCGTTTTAATTTTTAATTGCACAACCGTCCGTCCATTCATCATCCTATCCTCCTACACTCACTCATTCACTTTGCCATTTTGATCATCGCCATCATCACCATCATCATCATCGTCATCATCATCATCATTTTTACTATTATCCATCGTCTTCGTTTTCATCATCATCATCATCATCATCAACATTCTATTATTTCGAGGTTACAGAAGTTTAGAGCACAACATTAGAGACAACTATTGCTTTAACTAAGTCTAAAGGAAAAAGTATTTTGACGACGAAGAAGAAGAAGAAGAAAAAGAAGATAACGATGATGACGACGATGATGACGACGATGATGATGATGATGGCAACTTGAACACACCGGCCTCGACTATTTTTACGCATCGTCAATCCACATAGAATGTATCAACCTGAGCTTAAATCTAAATTATCCCGTGCAAATTTTATGAACATAAACCACGCAAACGCGCACACACACACACATACATACACACATACATACACACATACACACACACACACACACACACACACATATATATACACACACCACAATCATACACACCACGCACATATAGCCATCACATATAAACATTTGTGTATGTTTGTGTGTGTTTGTGTATTTGTATGTGTGTGTGTGTGTAGTGTGTGTGTGAGTGTGTGTGTGAGTGTGTGTGTGTGCGTGTGTGTGTGTTTATGTACGTTCACGGTGAGTTTGGTTTGTCACAATGTTAAACAGCATTCATTCATTCAAGCAGTTAAATATTGTTCCTGCAAGCGTTTCATCCCATTGTGTCTTATTGTGGTTTGCCCTGCTGTACATATTGTACACACACCACAATCATACACACCACAATCCTACACACCACACACACGCTCTTCTGTATTGTACACAAAACATGCTGGAACGAGAGATGGAAGTATGTAAAAAAAAGTAAAAACTAAATAACATAAATGAGACATTTGTGTGTGTGTGTGTTTGTGGTGTATGTTTGTGTGTAAACGTTGGTGTGTGTATGTGTGTTTTGTTAATTAAATATATAAATATAAAACATAAAGTTGAAAAGAACCATAACTGCTACACGAACCAACTATCTAACAGATACATGCACGCAATCCTATTGAACCTGTACAAATATACAAACATACACATGCACACATACAAACACACACACACACAAACACACACACACAAAGCCGTTATAGAAACACCTTGCAGACGACACATCACAAAATTGTTACGTATTTTCTCCATTACTCCGTGTACAAAAACAAACATGAACGCACATCTTCTACATTCATGTACATTAACTAAAGCGTACATTTGTGTACATAAATACATCGTACATGACACGAGCAAACAAACTACATACATACGCATAAACGCATCTATGCAAACAAATTTTAACTTATGTTGAAACACACAAACACACATGCTTGCATAAACACACACACACACGCACACATAGGCAAACATACATTATACAACATTGTGTCAGATGTTGATGGTACCGCTAATTAGTTAATCTGGGACAGTGTCGAGTTAGTTAATATTGATTCACTTGGATTCTTTTGATTGCATGCACTACAACACAGCAGTCAGTAACGAGATTTTTGGGCGTAAAAAATATAAATGAACGCTATATAAATGAAAATGCATAGAAATGATAATAAAAAAAGTGCGTTAATGTTCGTGTGGTGTGCATGTGTGTGTGTGTGTGTGTGTGTGTGTATGTTTGTGTGTATGTTTGTGTGTGTGAGCGCACATGTGTGTGTTAGGTGTGTGTGTGTGGGTGTTGTGCGTGTCTGGTAAAAACAATGCAATCATTTCAGATTTGTATTTTGTCAAGTTTGTATTTTTTTTGAAAGCACAACACTGCCCGTGTGATTTTTGTATTAAGAGGTATAAATTTATTTGTATGAGGCGTATCGCAACGTGTACATACACTCACGTATCAAGGGTATTTGCGTACACGCTACGGTATTATTGTGTATTTTTGTATTTGGATCCAAGAACGCAAAAAAAAGTAAAACATATTTTCGCGGTACTGTGATGTGCAATTGTTCAATCTTTTTCCTATTCATATGTGTATGAAATTGCATCAAAAAAAACTTTTCAGAGAAAGCCATCCTTACTTTTACTACACACACACACCACACACACACACACACCATACACACACACACACACACCTCATACACACACACCACATACACACACACACAGCACACACACATTCACACACACATTGTAACATCAATCGTGATGCTATCCTCACTCAACTCAATACTCTGACTACTTACCTTATTCAGGGATTTTATTTTTTCCTATTTTTAGCTTACATTTTTTTACTCTCCTGGACATTTTTTAGAACGTGTCGGTCGTTTAACTCAATTTCCAATGTGAAAAATCATCAATTGAATGAGGTTGTGAGGTTTCTTGTTGAAAGTATGAATCGTTTTTATCGGCATGAACATTTTTTTGTCTGTCTATCTGTCTGTCTGTCTGTCTGTCTTTCTGTCTGTCTGTCTTTCTGTCCGTCTTTCTGTCTGTTTGTCTGTCTGTCTGTCTCTGTCTGTCTGTTTCTGTGTCAAAAATGAAAAAAAATTTTATTGCAAAAGTTTGTTTGTGTTTAAACAAGAAAATGATTTAAATTGAATTACGATGTCGTTACGGTTGGTTGGATGGGAACATTTACATACAATGGAACGTTTCGTCATTATTTTCTGCATACTTATTTATTATACTTTAAAGTTTTGAAATTTTTGATTTAAATTTAAATTTATTGCCAAAAAAAACATTAATTTCGATAAAAATTCAATTTAAAATAAAAATTTGAACTAAGAAAACATTTGATTAAAAAAATTTTTTGAATTCATGATACGTTTATTTTTTTGCAAAAACATTTATTTTTAAAAAAAATTTAATTAAATAAAAAAAAAATTTAATTTCCAACACGAAAATTCAACTTGAAAATTTTAATTTGATTAGAGATGAAAATTCCAGCCCAACCTTTCTTGTGGCGTCGTTTGTTTGATGAGTTCGTTCACGACAAATATGTCCTCCTCGAAATTTTCTCTAGTGCTTACCATACTTGGGTTTTTCCCAATTTTGTTCAGTCTGTGTCGTAATGATGGTGGTTGTTGAAATTTTAAGTGTGGGCAGTGTGTGTGTGTGTGTGTGTGTGTGTGTGTGTTTGTGTTTGTATGTGTGTGTGTGTGTGTTTGTGTGTGTGTGTGAGTGTGTGTGTGAGTGTGTGTTCCTGAAAAATTATTAATCATTTAACCAAACAATCAGCCAACAGTCAATCAACCGATCAATCGACCAACTAGTCAACCAATCCACCACAATCATCAGCCAGTCAATCAGCCAGCGGTAGAACCTCTCGGCAGCCACAGTTTCCATGGTCCTCCTCATGACAGGGTAGTGCTCCAAAACGGAGTTGAAATGCTCGACAGATAAGGAGAAGAGGTTGCAGTAGGTTTCTGCCCTCACGCTTGCCACTCTCTTCGCGTTCGTCAGCAAACAAATTTCTACCAATTTTGATCAAATTACATTTTTTAATATTAAATTGCTGTAAATTAAGAAAAAAAACGATTAAAATTTGGTTTGTGGTTAGTTTTATATCAACAAAAAGGCGTAACGTCCATTCGAATTTACTGACCCGCGACATTAAAAAATTTTCGACCGACTAAAATCACTAAAGTAACAAAACATCTATTTAATTTTACTGTACAACATTATCAAAATAACATCACCGTTAACATCGATCTAATTTAGCTGACCTCCAAAATAGGAACCATCAGATAGACTCGTGGCTACCTCGTTGTCTTTGGTCACTATGTCCACAATACCTGAGATGCAAGTTAGTAATGTTATATATTGTAATGTAATGTAATGTATTGTAATGTAATGTATTGTAATGTAATGTATTTTGTATTGTAATGTAATGTATTATAATGTAATTTTATGTAATGGCAAAAGGTGATGTTTTGCAACGCAGTTTATTTCAATATTAATGCAATGTATTGTAACAAAATTTAATGAGATTTAATGCGATGTAGACATTGTATGGAGTGGACCTTGAGGAAAGTTAAGAGTGTTTGTTAGAAAGTGTGTGTGTGTATTTGTGCGTATGTATGTGTGTCTATTCAAATGCAAGCTTATATGTATGTGTGCTGTGTGTGTATGTGTGTGTGCCTATCTCTACGTATTTAATGTGTATGTGTGTGAGTGTGTGTGATGTGTGTGTGTGTGTGTGTGTGTGCGTACCTTCTTGTATGAAGTACATTTTTGTCCCGATGGTCCCTTCTTTAATAACGTAATCACCTGGTTGAAATACCTGTAGTGTGGAGTGTTGTGGAATGTTCATTTTCATTCATTCAATTTTTATTTATTCATTCATTCATTCATTCATTCATCATACTTTTTTCAAACATTTATCAAGTTAATTGAATATTTATATAAAAAAAAGAAAAAGATGATGACGACGACGATGATGATGAAAAAATCATCACCGTCAAAAAAGAACGATGTTTCAACGATAATGAAATGGTAAGATTCTTTGAGGGACCATTTGTAACGTGGTGCCACATTAATCATCTTAATTGACGTTACCTTCTTAAGCTCATCATCATCTTTATTTCAATTCTTGTTAGCGGTCAATCATCGTCATCATCATTTTCATCGTTGGCCATCATCATTATTGCCATCATCATCATCATCGCTACAGCACCACCATCATCATTACCACAGCATCACCACCGCCATCATCATCATTATCACCTCGTAGCACAGTTTGCAAACGACCTCCGAAACGAAGTTGGGGTCGGCGTGGGTAAAGAAGGGCACGGAGGCGACGAGGGCCCTGCAGTTGTAGTTCACTATTTCCTGGGGTTAGAGTTAAGATGATGATAATGATGATGACGATGATGATGAAGGTAATGAGACTGATGATAATGGTAGTGAAATGGTTATCTATCCATCCATCCATCCATCCATCCATCCATCCATCCATCCATCCATCCATCCATCCATCCATCCATCCATCCATCCATCCATCCATCTATCCATCCATCCATCCATCCATCCATCCATTCATCCATCCATCCATCCATCCATCCATCCTACTCACTCACTCACTTCTTTCAAGCACTCGTTCAGCTCATTGAGGATGGATATCTCGTCGAACATCTTGCCGTGGTACCTGTGTTCGTAGTACTCCGTGATCCTCTGACGCAACTTGCGGGGCAACTTCCTGTACATCATGTACTCCTCCACTTGCTTAAACTGCACACGGATAAGTGTACATAAAGAGAGAGAGAGAGAGAGAGAGAGAGATAGAAAGAGAGAGAGAGAGAAAGAGAGAGGGAGAAGGAGAGAGAGAAAAGGTGATTATGGAGATATGATATAATGATATAAGTAGCAAGAAAATGATTTTAACGATGTATCACTCGTACGTATGGCTGATACCATTGGATGAGCTTGTTGAGGTTTTGAAAATTGAAGAAATGAAACTTTCAACTAATTTTTTTCAGATGTAGGTTTCTATATTCAGAAATAATTAGACGGACAAGTGCCAGGTCTAACTTACATAATTTACATAGCACAAACATACACATACACAGGCTTACACTTCATGTGCACGCATCAAAAGCGCATAACACACTCACACAATCCCACACACACAATCTCACACGCACACACAATCACACACACACACACAATCTCACACATGCACAAACAAACAGACGGCTGAAAAGCAACTCAACGGAAGTTACGATGTAAATCCACTGAAGCACATGCAAACGTGTCGAATCTTGCTAACCTCACACTTCATTAAAAGAACAACAACAAAACACAACGACAACGTTAACAACAACTACAATACACAACAACAACATTAACAACAATAACATTAACAACAACTACAATTATAATAACGATATTATTATCAAAAACAACAACAACAACAATAAAATAATAACAATAAAAACAACAACGATAAAACAACGTAACGGGACCGTAAAACGACGAAAGGCCAAAACAACTGTTTGGAAGTAGAGTGGGGATGGATGAATGGATGGATGAATAAATGAATGAATGGTTAAATAGATGAATGAGTGAGTGAGGGATGAATGACAGAATAAATAGCTGGAGATATATAAATACTTGGATGGATGGATAGATAAGTGGGTAGATAGGTAAATATATGGATGAATAGATGGATGAATGAATGAACGTATTTGTAGATAGATGGATAGACAGATAAACAGATTGATGCGCGGATCAATAGATGAATGAATGAAGGAATGAAAAGATGAAAGGAGGAACAAATGGATGAAAAGAAGATGTTTAAACGGCGCGCAGCGTTCAATAAATGTCGAACAATACAATGCAATGTGCAAAAAATTGCTTCGCCAAGGGAAGAAACAAAAAACATCATGAACAACAACAGCAACAACAACAACAAAAACATCATAAACAACACCAGCAGCAACAACAACAACATCATGAACAACAAAAACAACAAAATCATCGTGAACAACAACAACAAAAACATCATGAACAACAACAAAAACTGCGTAACAGTACAATACAAAATTTAAAAAATGGAAAATGCGTGTTTACGATGAAGAAACATCATTAAACGCGCACACTGCTTGCTGTCTAACATCTATTTATTTTAAACAGCCATTCACGTTAACACAGAATTAACAAAAATAAAGAAAACATCTACAATAATAACAACAACACGAACACCATTAAACATCAATAAATAAATGCCATAAAAGACGACAACAAGAACAACAGCAACAGCGAAAAGATGAAGCAACATCAACAAAACGAAGGAAGATGAACATTGAGCAAACCTTCTCTCTGTAGAGTCTCTTGGAAGTGTCGAAAGATTGTATGAGGGCTGTCGTGTGTCCGACAAACAGTGCGTAACAAATTGCGCCGGACAGCATGCTGACGATGGTCAGCCAGACATCCGTGGTGGACTGTGGGGGGTATCTGCCGTAACCAATGCTCAACATGTGACTCAGGGCCTTGAACAGCGCCCACGTGTACTGCTCTGTCCAGTGAGCGCGCTGCGAAATGGTCAGTTAAATTTTTTTTGAGGAGTTTTAGAAATATTTAAATTTATTGTAAGTTGAAAACTTAAAAACTTGAAATATAGCATCAGTTTAGGATCTAAAACATTTTACATCGTTGTAGAAAATAAGTTATCAACATTAACCTTAACCAATCATACGTAATATCGAATGGCACATGAAACAAGACACACACACACACTCAACAACAAGCAGCATGCTGGTGGCCAGTCGGTCCAACACAACACAACAAAACAGAACATAAGATCGAAACATGAGAGGGCCATGATGAGGAGACTCACCTGGAGGGAGTTGATGGAGACCCAGGTGTTGGCCGGGAACTCCTGGAGCATGGGGACGAGAAACTGCAGACAGCCATTCCAGTGTCCAATCAGCAACATCATGCAGATCAGGTTGAAGATGCGAACAAACATGCTGGCCACACTCAAAAACTATCGCCAGGCACGTGGTTGTCAGATGATTGAGTGAATGAATAAATGAACGAATGAACGAACGAACGAACGAGCGAACGAACGAACGAATGAATGATTAATAAAAATGAATAAATGAATAAAAAACCATTCAAAAATTATGGTGGTAGTAAAGATGATTAATGAAGGAAAGATTAAATATAGACAAACAAAGATAATTAATCATTCGTTTCATAATCAGTTCTTTGGTCAATATGACATATGTCACGAATATTTTGTGCGTGTGTGTGTGTTTATATCATTGTATAATTTTATATATCTTTGTATATATATATCTTTGTATATTTTTAATTATATAATAGAAGATTTTTTTGTATCTTTGTATATCTCTGGCTTTGTATATTTTTCATATCTTTGTATATCTTCAGTTTTGTATACTTTTTCATATCTTTGTATATCTTTGTATATCATTGTGTATCTTTGTACATCTTTGTATATTTTTGTATACATTTTAATTTAGATCAATCTTGGAAGATAAAGACAGTATTAATTGTGTTGTCTGTCTGAACGAAGAGAAAAAAAGTTACGGCTGAGAATTACATCGCAGTACTTCTGTATAAAATACAAAAATCAAATATCCTGTTATATCGAATAACATCAGTTACCCTGTTATATCGAATGGCATCAAGTACCATGTGATATCGAATGGCATCAAGTACCATGTTATATCGAATAGCATCAAATGCCATTTCACATGAGATACCGACATACGTGCGTATTTAAGTACTAGCAAGAAGGTATTGGGAATCTAGTCATGCGTAGACCACGCAATAAAATTTCTTTATTATTTCATTTAATTTTATGCCAAAAGTTAGGCCAATGATATGCAATGAATAATAAGAATAATGAATTTAGAATTAAACGGTATTAAATTTTAATTTTTAAAAAGAATTTATAGAGCAGTGATGCACGTATCTACAATTAAACAACACACCAAACACCTAAAAAACCTACACACACTTTGGAAATACAGACGAAAAAAAACTTGGGCGTACTGTATAATATACACACATACAAACAAGCATCGGTCCACGCTAATATACAAAGACATCCATGCTATTCAAATTTACGTACATAAATACAACTTAAAAACGAAAGTACAAAAAGCTGAAATACCAATTCACACAAGAATAACAACACACCCACCTAAACATAAACACACACCAACACACACACAAACACGTACACAAACTTAACAAGATTCGTGTGAAATTGGAGATAACGTTTTAAAACTGTTGCAAGCAATCGAACAAACTAGGAGTGTTTTTTTTCTTTTTCTGTAAAAAAAGCTATAAAATGTTGAGCAAACAAAATACATACAAATGAAAAACATGCCTACAAAAACATCCATACAAACTAACATACAAACACATCAACAAGCAAACAAACATAAACTTACTAACTAAAACAGACAAACAATTTAAATGTTCTTTTAAATGTTCTTTTTCTACAAATTGCTTGACTTGATAATAATCATTAGCAATAAATTTTACTCTATTTTGAGCTCAAGATGAAAAAGTCAATCTTTATTTCATTGATGGTTTTTTCTTAGTTTCCACTACGAAGTTTTAATTTTTTCCGTATAAACTTTTTTTTTTCTTGAACCCACATTATTCTGACTGTCTGTTGTCTGTCTCTCTGTCTGTCTATCTATCTATCTGTCTGTCTGTCCGTTTGTCTGTCCATCTGTCTGTCTGTCCCATTAGGTATATTTAAAAAAGATAAGTTATTATAAATAGTATAGTGATAATATGTTCCTTAGCTGTCATGTTAACATCTGAAAGATATCATATCATATATCATATTTTTTAATATCCGATGCCTAATATATCTCACCTCATTTCAACCAGTTAATCTCACCTCAGATGATATTCTTAAGATGTGTCAACGAGGAAATACTTGAAAATGTGATTTATTTTTCATTTTTAAAAATTTTCCATTTCAAGAGAAAAAATGACGCTATTTTGTCAAAAGTAAAATGTAAATATATAATAATAAATACTATAATAATAATAATTGTTATCATTATCATTGTTATTATTATCTTATTATTATTATTATTATTATTAATATTAAAATATGGTAAGAGTCATGTTAAGCGTCAGATCAATATTAGATGATTGATGATTGGTTAGAGATGGATGGATGTGTGTATTGGTTGATGGATGGATGGATGAATGAATGAATATATGAATGAACGAACGAACGAACAAACGAAAGAACGAACGAATGAATGAATGAATGAAAAAAAAAACAAGTGAGTTGGTTAGTGAGTGAACGAACAAATGAATAATAAAAAAATGAATGAGTGAATTAAAAAAGTTATAAATTGAACTGAATAATAAAATTTGAAAAAATGGCAAATAGATAAATTAACGAAAAAGCAGAATTGAACCATACATAATTAAATGAAGGCGCTAGTGAACGGACAAAAAATTCATTCAAAAGTTTTATCACACACACACGCACGCACACACGCACATACACACGCGCACGCACACACACACACGCACATTCACTTACATACATCTGCTATGCATCCATGCATAACTTATTCTCCGTTTCATTTGAATGAAATTATGTTTGTTTATGCCTGAAGCTTGTGTTGTTTTTTTTTTCTGTTTATGTTCTTTAGTCACATTGTTTACAGTTTCAGTTACATTGTTCACATTTTCTATTATTAAATAAATAAGTATATATATATATATATATATATATATATATTTATCTTTTTATTTTTTAATATATATTTATATGTAATTTTTTGCCAAGCCAAATAAATTTTTCTCTATTGTATTTTTCGATAAAACAATTTACCCAATTAAATTATTATTCAAGTAAACGCGATTAAAACAACTGAAATTATTTTTATTCTTTCAGTATAAACGCTATTTAAAACAAACAAAAGATTGGAATTTGGGAATGTTAAAGGATGGAGCTGAGATTTAGAATACAGGGGTTATCATCATTATCATCACCATCATCGTCGTCGTCATCGTCATCATCATCAACAGCAGCTGCTGCTGTAGCAGGAGTTTTCACGGAGAAGTTGGTTGGTTGGTCGGCACCTTTCACACATCAACACAAACACTCTCGCTAACACAAAAGCTTGAAAAAATAAAAATTAAACCAGTTCGTACACACACGCACACACGCACACACATGCGCAAACACACGCAGCAATAATATGGACATATCAATAGCGACAAAAAAACAATCCAGTGATGAAAAAAAATAAGTTGAAAGAATGCAATCATGAAAATGCAACCAGCTTGAAGATGTACATTAAGATATCGGCGGGCAGGTTTTAATCATTTCTGACGTTGAAATTCATCATCTCCCTGAGAATGCCGTGTCGTGATAAGGACGAACTGCCATATAAGAAACAACAACAACAACAACAATAATAATAATAATAATAACAACAATAATAACGACAACAACAAAACAACGAACAAAACTCAATTTCACTCGGAATCCCCCCTTATTATCGCTCATCGTCTGCACGATAAATTCACTTTTTATGCTGCCTGCTATATTTTATCTATGGTCGCAAACAAATGTTTTCTCAAGAATACTGATCACAATAGTAATGAAAGAAGCGGCTGTGACAGCATTAGCAGCAATGGAAGTAGCAGCAGTAGCCGCAATATTAAGTAGCAGCAATAGTAGTAGCAGCAGCAGTATTAGCAGCAGTAGTAGTAGTAGCAGCAACAGTATTAGTAGTAATAGCATTGTTAATAGCTGTGTATAGTAGTAATACGCGCAATACAATACTAATTAAAACAAATTATAAAGTTATTTCTGTGTTTTTATTCTCATCGCAAATAGACACACATACACACACACATATGTACATACATATGCACACACAAACACACATACAAAGGAAAACACAGAAGAACTCCCATAAATATATTTAACATGCAAAGCCAGGTTTTATCCATCGATTGCTTATTGCCAGTAATTTTTTACAACCCCGAAAAAAAGATTCTAAATTGCCAAGATAAAAAACGCATAAGGACTGTGCGGATGTTTTATGTTTATTACGACAACAACTTTTTGATGAATAACATGGAATATCGAATTATTTAGCGTTACATTTTTTTTAGATTTTTTTTGAAAAGTTTTTTTATAGATATTATAATATAAACTTCTTTTATACGTTACGACAAAATGCTTATTGATATGAACATTCCAAGTTCTATGTTTCTCACCGCACAACTCGGACATACCTATTACTGCCTACAAATTGATCTATAATTATATATGATATAAACATTATGTATAGAAACTTTCGTGTCACAATGGCTATACTACCCACAACTTCCCACATTACACTCGCAAGTACTGTATTACGCGGATTACTACTATACAAAGCTATCAACATCGCTATTACCACTATAACTGTTGTTGCTGCTACTACTACTATTACCACTACTACTACTACTACTACTACTACTACCACTACTACTACTACTACTACTACTACTACTACTACTACTACTACTACTACCACTACTACTACTACTACTACTACTACTACTACTACTACTACTACTACTACTACTACTATTACTACTACTACTACTACTACTACTACTACTACTACTATTACTACTACTACTAATACTACTACTATTATTACTACTACTACTACTACTACTACCACTACTACTACTACTACTACTACTACTACTACTACTACTACTACTACTACTACTACTACTACTACTACTATTACTACTACTACTATTATTATTACTACTACTACTACTACTACTACTACTACTACTACTACTACTACTACTACTACTACTACTACTATGACATACAGAAGACAATAGTCATTGAGTTTCGAACAGGCAGTATCAAACCAGGTGATCATGCAATCACAGTCGGAAACATGACACTTCTGCCGACTGAGCTAATTAATAGTTATAAAATGATACATTAATTGATATTTGTAATAATTGTTTTTATTAAGTTTTCAAACTCTGATTCACTTTTAATTTGTTAAGTAGGTAATTTGAATGATAGTTCAGATTAAGAGCCTGACGAAGTTTTAATGTTTTGTATCTCCCCTGTTACAAGTCGTTATTTTGTTGTTAAAATAATTAGAATGCCGCTGCCGTTTAAAGTTCTTTGTAATTTTTACCACAATAATTAAACCGGTATAACCAAAATTTATTTAAATTTAAATAGGTAAAAAGTTCGATTAAAAATTTTCAAACAACTCGACATTTAAAAAAAAAATTTAGCAACGTAATGGAACCCAACAAATAAATAAAAACTTGCCAGTCTTAGTAGAAGAAGCAGTTGAAAAAAGGAGTAATACCAGCGGTCTTAAGAAAGCAACAGCAGTAGTAATGTAGTGTAGTAGTAGTAGTTGTTGCTGCTGCTGTAGTAGTAGTAGTAGTAGTATTAGTAGTAGTAATAGTAGTAGCAGTAGTAGTAGTAGTATTTAAAATAATTGTGGTTGTAGTAACAGTAGTACTGGTAGAAGTAGTAGTAGTAGTCGTCCAAGTAGTAGTAGTAGTAGTAGCAGCGTTAGTAGTAAAAGTGCCAGAAGCAGCAGTGGTAGAAGCAAAATTATTTTTTGTAGTAGTGGTAGTAAGAGTAGAGTACAAGTACAAGAAATAGTCGTTAGTACGGCAGAAAAGAGATAGTACTAATCAGCGTTTGGCTGGCACTGCTTTGTTAATATCGTCAGACCCAAGAAAAGTGTAGTTTGACGTGAAATATGGAAGATGGTGACATAAACATTCACACAACTGTAGCAACAACTATAACAATATTTAAAACACTATCAACAACACATCATCAACAACAACATCATCATCATCATAATCATCATCATCACCATCGTCATAGTCATCATCATCAACATAATGCAAAACTCGGAAATTATTTCTGAATAAAAAATTTAAAAAGAAAAATAATACCAGGGTGTGTGGTGCTGATTATGATTGATGATGATGGTTGAGATGATGATGATGACGATGATGATGACGACGACAATGATGACGATGATGATGGTTGAGATGATGATGATGACGATGATGATAATGACGACGATGATGATGATGATAATGGTGGTGGTGATGATAAACGGGTAACAATGAAGGTGATAGCTACCACAAATATTTTGTAGAAGAAAATTTGAAAAATGTCTTTTTAGCAGATATATACCATAGACTCTCCCTCTTTCTCTCTCTCTCATTCTATTTCCTTCGGTATCTCAATTTTATGTTCTACTTCTATCTTCATCTTATTCTTTCCAGTCAATTTTCGTTTTTTTTTTTTCTTTCTATTTCTGTTCGTTTTTTATCTAACATTTATTTTTTTATATTTAATTACCCCTTCCTCTCTTTCTCCCTCTCTCTCTCTCACTTTTCTTTCTCTTTCTCCCTCTCTCTCTCTCTCTCTCTCACTTTTCTTTCTCTTTCTGTTTCTCTCTCTCTCTTTCTCTCTCTCTTTCTCATTTTTCTTTCTCCTTCTGTTTCTCTCTTTCCCACTCTTTCATTTTTTCTTTCTCTTCCCCATTCCACTATTTTCCCCTTTCCATCCGTATTTTTTTTTTACAAAAAAGAAGGGTATGGCTGGATTTTCACTGAATGGTTGCTGAAGCAAATTGCAGGCTATATCGACACGGGCATGTCCTCAAATGATGGATCGCTTCTCCTTCACCATGCATGCATGTAAATGTGTGTGTATGAATGCTTGTGTGTCTATGTATGCCTGTGTGTAAGCCTGTGTGTCTGTATGTATCTGTGTGTGTGTGTGTGTGTGTGTATCTCTGTTATTATTATTTTTTGATGTTGCTGTTGTCGTTCTGATTAATGTTATTGATGTTTTTTTATTGTGTGGTCTGTTCTTTGACATATTACTCATTGATTTATATTATTTCCACTACAATATCATCCATATTAATCACTCGTTCATCCATTTCATTCAATTATTCTTTCGTTCGTTCGTTCGTTCTTTCATTCATTCATGCTTTTATTTATTTACTTGCTGTTAAATACTATTATTTTTAACATTATTATTATTATTTTTGTTGTTATTGTTATTAATATTGTTGTTGTTATTGTTATTATTGTTGTTGTTGTTGTTGTTGTTATTATTATTAACAAAGTTTTTCAAACTCGGATTTATGACAAACTCATACGTATCGCATCTGTAGCTTCACGTACACAACAACACAACACACACACACAAAAACAAACAAACACAGAAAGATAGAGAGAGAAAGACAGACATGCACGCACGCACACACGCACACACACCACACACACACATCATTAATCCACTTTCCTACCATGCATTGATCACAACAGGTCGCTCCTGTTGACGATGATGATGAAGATGAAGATGATGAAGATGATGCAGAAGATGATGAAGGTGATGACGACGATGATGGCAACGATGACGATAATGATGATGGCTATTTACTATTATACAAATTTAATAAAGTAAAATTTAAATTAAATTAAATTAAATAAGTTTAAATAAAATAGAATGCTAAATTATTATATGACATAATATCATTGACTATGGTGATCTAATGGGTGAATGAATATCATTGATGAATAAAATTGACCATCACCAACGCCATGGAAATATGGGAAAATCAGTATAAAATTAACAAATGAACCCAAGGTTGCACTGTTAATAATTTTTAGCAAAATTTCCTCCCATTCACAGCCGATATTTTAATTTTTGTTTCTTGCGAAGATAAGAATATACCAGTGGACAGAGATAGATGAGATGTACATTGCAAGTTATTTAAGGAACAACACCAGTGGAGCCATCTTTGTTTAGTTGAAAATGTTTTAAAAAGCTGCTCGTCACAAAACAGTCCATGGCCAGTGTCACGCCTTTTTGCGTTCGTTAACTCTTCTCTCTCTCTTTCTCTCTCTCTCTCTCTCTTTCTCTCTCTCTCTCTTTCTCTTTCTTTCTCTCTCCTTTTTGATTTAATTATCGTAATAACAATCGATGAAAAATGTTCTGAACTTAAATTGTAAGGCCGTTTGAAGATCAGTATGTCTCTAAAAGCAAAGTCTTGCAAAGACAAACATACCAGCAAACATACAAAACATCGTGTATACAGTTTTGCGTGTAGAATCTTGTATTTACAATTTTGTACGTTATCATTGTATGTTTTGTATATCTTGGATATACAGTTTTGTATATGCAGTTTTGTATATACAGTTTTGTATATACAGTTTTGTATATACAGTTTTGTATATATAATTTTGTATATAGATGTACAGACATACCGAAATTTAAACGCATATAAATACGATATATCAGACTAATGAATAGAATCAAATTGCATAGGTATAAAATGCAGGACAAAACCATGTAAAAAGAACAGCTATAAAACGTATAAATTCAAAAATATGCACCACAAACAAACACATACAAACGAAAAAATACAAAAACATACAAAATACAAACATATATACATACATATGCAAAATGATCAGCGTCAGATCAGGCGACAGCAGGGAACTGTTTTTCGCAACTAACCACATTTCGTGCTTGTTGCAGCGGTTCCTGCGTGTCTGTGTGCTTGAAAATATCCAACTGAATGCCGACATGTGCAATTAACGACAAATCAAAGTGTTAATCCATTTGTTACTTGATGTTTGACGGTTCAGTGTCACTCATCATGCTTTGGTTTTAACATACATACATATGTACATACAAACAAACAAATAAACAAACAAGTATTGTAACAGATGAGCAAACAAAACATTCCTTACTAGCATCATAAGGTGGATGGACAAATGATGACAAATGTTTGTATATACACAAAGAAGAAAAACATAACATTGCAAATGTTTGCATACAAACCCACACATGCACACAAGCACACACATACATACACAATATACATACACGCATACACACATTTTGTATGTCCATTGTACGGCTATGTGTGCTTAAACTTACACAGTCGTCTGAGCAAACATTTTTTGTGCACGCCAAAAAATGGAAATATATTTGTATACTTATAGATACTTACATAGATACACCCACACATACACACACATACAAACATATATATATATATACATATATATATATATATATATATATATGTGTGTGTGTGTGTGTGTGTGTGTGTATTATTTTCTATAGTTTTAAGTATGACTGAATAATAATTATGAAAATATGACAACGGTGAATGTATGGAATGTCGAATGGTTTATCGCTGTGGTGTGGCCATCTTGACGGTTAACTCTTATTTACTATCGAGACTGCAGAATAAATTTTATTCCGTGAGACAATGTCGGTTGTTTTATTGTTATAAACAGAGCCGTAAGCAAAAGGAAGGAAGAGTTTTAGGGCTAAAGGACCCCCAAATGAAAATTTTTGCTAAAATAAACAAAATCTCTAAATATATTTGAAAAAATTTTAACTGAAAACTATTTCAGCCATCTGGTCGTAATTAATGTAACTTTTTGCCTAGAACCAGTGGTTTTGATAGCAGAAATTGTTAAAAGCGCGTGATAATAATAAAAAAAATGGTTGTCAAGTTTTTCCAACATAGTTAAGCCGCCACACAAGCTAATTTCTGGTAGCACTCCTCATTATAAGTTGAACTAATTACTAAAAATATAAACATAATTAATAAAATAAATGTTATATAAGAATGTGTGTGTGTGTGTGTGTGAAAGATGTGTGTAAAATATATGTACGTACTTATATGTGTGTGTCACAAATGTGTGTGTGTTTATATGAGTAAGTGTTTGTGTGTTTGTGTGTGTGTATGTACACGTGTGTTTGTGTGTGTGTGTTTATGTGAGTAAGTGAGTGTGTTTACACGTGTGTTTATGTGTGTGTGTGTTTATGTGAGTAAGTGAATGTGTGTACACTTGTTTTTATGTGTGCGTGTGCTCGCGCGCGCGTCTGTGCTGTATGTATAATATAGAAAAATAGAAAAAGTACTAGAGGAAATGGAAGAGTTTCATGAGGTCTGGAAAAAAATCACTGGAAAAGAAGTGAAAGAAAGTCTGAAGATTTTCAATGGAGCGCGTGAATTAAAGATTCACTAATCTTAGCGATTTGCATAGCTTCGTTGGACAATTGCACGGAAATGGACTAACTTCGTATGTAGAAATAAAAATAAATTACGTAAGAAAATAGTAGTAATAGTATTAATAATGACAATATTATTGATGATGGCAATGATGATGACGACGATTATGATGCAGATGAAGATGGTGAAGACCACCGTGATGATGTTTGTGTCAGTCTATATAAAAATAATGTTTATTTAAGAATATCTTAAACATCAGACTAATATTTATTTATTTGTTTATTTATTTATGGATGTTAGAGCCAAAAAAAACTTAACTCAGAGGAGTAGGATGTCGTAAAATATAGGGATCTGTATCCCATCCGTCCATTATCTATACCGGATTACATACGTCATGTGTGTGTGTGTCTCTGTGTGTGTGTGTTTCTCTCTCTCTCTCTATG
>NW_008703570.1:11685515-11705942 GCF_000326865.2 Helobdella robusta
TTGATCTACATACACACATACACACACATACACACACACACAACTATAGACACACGATTGCACACACACACAGATACACAGGCACAAAGACAAAATACACATACTCATACCGACATGATTTATTATAACTCACCTACCAACCCACCTAGCTACCATCTATATCTCATCCATCTATTCCAACATGGAAAATTTTTTATTACACTATAATGCTTACATGTGCATGCTGTTGTCGTTGTTGTTGTTGTTGTTGAAGTTTTGTTGTGATATTTCTGTTGTTGTGGCGGTTTTGCTGTGGTACTGCAGAAATATCAGTGGAACAGAAGTAGCAGTAGTAGTAGTAGCAGCAGCAGCAACAACAACAACAGTAGTAGCAGTAGTTGTTGTTCTGTTGTTGTTGGTGTTGTTTTTGTTATTTTCATTGTTAAAAGATGCTTTTTTCTCATTTAACTAGCACGCTTTCCAAATTTACAGCAGCCCTTTTTTTTTAGAAGCGCACATATTTTAGGAGTTTTATGTTTTATGCCTTTAAACATCATAACACGTATGCTGCGAGTATGTGTGTGTGTGTGTGTGTATGTGTGGTGTGTGTGTGTTGTGTGTGTGTTGTGTGTGTGTTGTGTGTGTGTGTGTTGTGTGTGTGTGTGTGTGGTGTGTGTGTGTGTGTGTTGCCTTTAATTTTTAGATATTTGAGCTGAAAACAGTTTCATGATACATCTGCAATTCGTTTATTATCGTCGTTCACGAAAAAAAAATATCCAATGCAGATTGGGAATGTCTTGATGGTTATTATTATTATTATTATTGTATTTAGTTTTATTAATATAATAATAATAATTATTATTATTATTGTTGTTGTTGTTGCTGTTGTTGTAGTTGTTGTTGGTGTTGTTGTTGTTGTTGTTGTTGTTGTTGTTGTTGTTGTTGTTGTTGTTGTTGTTGTTGTTGTTGTTGTTGTTATAGAACTAGTACGTCCTCCCGTTGTTATTATGTTGGCTATCCAGCTTTCCATGTACAGTAAATATTCTACGTGTGCACTTTTGGGAAAGTGAAATTTCATTATTATTATTTTTTATTATTCTCATTATTATTATTATTATTACTAGTAGTAGTAGTAGTAGTAGTAGTAGTAGTAGTAGTAGTAGTAGTAGTAGTAGTAGTAGTAGTGGTGGTGGTGGTAGAAGTAGTAGTAGTAGTTGTAGTAGTAATAGTAGTAGTGGTGGTGGTAGTAGTAGTAGTTGTAGTAGTAATAGTAGTAGTGGTGGTAGTAGTAGTAGTAGTAGTAGTAGTAGTGGTGGTGGTAGAAGTAGTAGTAGTAGTAGTTGTATTTTTTTGCTTACCTCGTGCTAATTATTACTTCTCATTCACTTTCTACTACATTACCGCTTTTTTTTGCGAGTCAATTTTAAAATTTTTAACGAGAGCCTGAAAAATTTAAAAAAAATGAATGAAAAAAATTCTGAAGTGCGAGATATTTTCCCGCGGCTGAACTCACTTTGAGTGGAGGAGTGATTTTGTTTTGGTGTGGTGGTGGGCGTTAGGAAGAATTTTCCTATTTCTTCTCCTGTGGATTTTGCTTTATACACCTTCTCCCTCGGGTATTTTTAATTTTCCATTAACTTATTTTTTGTTTGTTTTCTTCACTTTCACTTTTTGCTCATTCTTTCTCTCTCTCTCCTCTCTCTTTTCTCTTTTTTTCCCTCTCTTTCTCTCTCTTGCTCTTTCATTTTCATCTTTTTGCATAATTTAAGGACTGCTTGAGTGCATTTGCTAATGTAGATCGCAGATGCTGGGAGTGAGTGAGTGAGTGAGTGAAAGAGTGAGTGAGTGAGTGAGTGAGTGAGTGAGTGAGTGAGTGAGTGAGTGAGTGAGTGAGTGAGTGAGTGAGTGAGTGAGTGAGTGAGTGAGTGAGTGAGTGAGTGAGTGAGTGAGTGAGTGAGTGAGTGAGTGAGTGAATCGCCTTCATCATTAAGATTATATACACCATCATCATCAACATTCATGCTGCAGACTCCAACTTGATTATCACTGCATGCAATCCGAAGCATTTGTATTAACACGAATTAAAGATAATCACCATAGTCCACCTCATCAACACTGGAAATAAGATTGTAAAAATTTCATGACTACTATCATAACCACTATCATCATCATAATCATCATCATCATCATAATCATCATCATCATCATAATCATTATTATCATCACGTCAGCAGCAGCAAACAGCATCATCAAGTTTTTTTATGTTGCCAATGTTGATATTCTGTTTGGATGTACGTGCTGACTATTAAACTTCTCGAAGGCACATCAAATTCCTTCATCCATGCAACTGGCCAACCAACTGACCAACCAACTGACCAACCAACTGACCAACCGACCAACCAGTTGACCAACCAACCAACTGATCAACCAATTGACCAACCAACCTACCAACTTGCGACCAACCACACATACACACACACACACATATACATACATATACATACATACAAACACACGCAAAATCTAAAATACACTCCAAGATGCAACGCAACAAACTACATGAAAGAAATTTTAATAGAAATCTTGCAAATTAAACAAAGAAAATGTTGAATATTGAATGAGTCATAAATTGAAAGGTAGTTTCCACCTTAGTTTGATCTGGAGGTTTTATGTCGGTGAATGTGAAGGACGTATAACGAGCGAGCGCTGTGCCAAAATTCAAATATTGATCAAATGATTACTCTATGGCTGCAAATCTCAATGCACCTATGTAATGAATATCCATTCTATACGTACATTCATTCTACAGTTATACAAACTTGTAGACAAGCAAGCGTACAACTGGATATGGAAATAGGCACACGTACCAATACAAACCAGCACAAACACAAATACGTGCACACAAAATCCAGGCATTAGCAGACGTAAATGAATGAAGAACACACTTGTTCATCTGCTGGTTTACACGTACGTACCTACTTTTTTGAAACCTGAAGGGCAGATAAACAATGGTGGTACGTATGGATGAGTGGATAGATGGATGGATGGATGGAAAGATGGATAGATGGATGGATAGAAAGATGGATGGATGAAGGGATCAATAAATGGATGAATGGATAGATAGGTGGAAAGATCAATAGATGGATAAAAGTTTCTCCAGCACGATTATAACAAACAAGTTTACTGCACTCCCCAAAAATTATGATGGCATCGCGAGGTTTTTGTTGTTAAGCAAAAATAATTACATACCTACATCATTAACATATCTTCAAGCTGATTAATCTATCCATAGATATATATGTATATAGTGTGTACATGTATGTATGTGTGTGCGTACGTGTGGGTATTTTAAATGTATCTGTGTATATGTTTGTACGGGCATATGTTTGTACGGGCGTGTGTTCAAACGCGTTTGAGTACTATATATCCACATACGAGCCATTGAATTGGAAAGAACGTACAGTATAGAACCGATATGTTTAAGTCGTGTAACATTTTACAATATTTATTTTATTGTTAATATGTTATTATGTCTGTAATTTAGTGTGTGTAATTCTCTGCAGATATAAGCATTCGTTAACATGATGGGTTGGCATTGGATTTTCATGTGACGCATTTTGGAAAAACGATATTTTAAGTGGTGTATTAGAGTTTTTGGCAAGACATTCAATAAAATCCTTGACTAAATTCATTAAGTTTTTATCAAAATATTTGGATTTAAAAAATTGCAAACTTTTGTTTTTTTTACTCGACTCGTTCATCATTGATTTCATTCATTTTTCAACTTTTTCAAAATCTCAGTGTAATTATTTTATATTCCCGTCATATTTTGCTCCACCCTCTTCAGCTGGATGCACGAGACTGCCGACTGTGTCCAAGTATCGCCTGCTCCAGTGAGCACCAGCCTCATTCAAAAGTCATTGTTTGAATCAAATGGGAAAAAATTGAATGATTTAAAATAAAAATTTTAAATGGAGGAGATAATAATATTTATTATTCATATAAATTATAACTTAAATTAAAAACTTAAATTGAAAATATAGAAACATTTATTGCTATAAATGATAGTAAGTAATTTTTAACGATAATCAAAGCAGTGTATTTCTTCTACATATTCCTATCCTACACAGCCGGAAACACACACACACACACATACAAACAACTACACACACACACACGCGTACACAAACAACTACACACACACACACACAAACAACTACACAGACACACACACATGTACACATACGTAGACCTTCTTCAAACAAACAAGTTATTATTGTTTGATGTTTGAAGATGTTTGACATGTTAAACATCATCATCAGGTTAACGAATTAATGCATGAAAGCAAATTTTTTGTTTGCCAAGATGAAACTTCTTCTCACGGCGACATTTACTTTTCAGCATAGATAACTAAATAAACAAGCTTTACTTTCTTTGGTAAACATTAGATTTTCTTATTTTTTTATCTATGTTTTTAAAAACACCATTTTATTCGTGACATCATAAATATTTTGCTATCTCTCTTTTCTGGAATTTTATTTACAAAAAATTGTTTTTCCATGTCACAGTCGGCGGAGTTGATGATGAGTAATTTTCAAAATTAAAAAAAACATCCAGCGAGTCATCATCAATTTTAATTAAAATGGTGCTCCGAACTTCCTTTCATCAACAGTAGCCCATCTCTTTGATCATCCCTCTCATCATCACCACCATCATTTTCTTACTCACCATCACCTCTTTAGCCTTTATTATCGTCTTTCTAATTATTCTCGTCATCACCATTTTGTAGTTATCATCGTCATAATTGTTTTGTCATCATGAAGGTTTTGACCAACATGGTGGTCGTCGTCCCCATCATCAAAGTTTATTACGAACTTTCTCATCATAAATATTTTTATCATTATTAATACCATCATTATTTTTATCATCATTATTCTCATCACCATCATAACTCGTCTCTACAACCAAACAGTTAATCAAAGCCATAGTTTTTATTAAAAACATATTTCTTTATTCAGGTCCATTTGGTTTAATTCATGTTCACCTGCGTTCGTTCATGTTCACCTGTGTTCGTTCATGTTTGTTCATCTTTATTCAATTCGCATTGTTCGTTATAAAATAAACAATAACAATAAAATAAAATAAGCAAGTAGGTCAGAAAAATAAAGGAGCAATTAATTAACGATAATTCGTTTCGATTTCATCTGCCAGGAGTTTTGAAAGTGGCAAAACAATAAATTGCCATTCCTGAATGTAAAGCTACCTGGCATTGAAAACAATTTTGCCAAACCTCAAACTTAACGAATAACAATAGATACACACACGCACACACACACACACACACACCATACACACACACACGCACCACACACCATACACACACACACTCACACACACACACATTTTGGGAACAACTCAATAATCAAAACCACAATAACTTCCCAGTGAAATGATGATAACAACAATAGAATATCGGTGACTTTATAGAACCATGGAAACCTTATTCTAACTAACCATAGCAACCAAGTTTGTAACCATCATTATAGCAAGAAGAATCTGCATATCATATGAAATAGTATAATGCGATAACGACTTGCTTTTTTTCATTTTTTTGTATGTGTTTTCTACTGCAACTATTCTTATAACAATTTTTTGCTCTGGTTTAAGTTTTTTTTTCAGTTTTTCTCTCATTTTTCGCCCTCCTACTGACAAACAAAGAAAAAAAATTTCTTACAAAAGCGAGAATTCTGTGGTAATAAAATTTGTTTATCACAGACAGTGCACCCCCCACGATAATATAATATGCCGCGAGTTTAGAATGATGTGTGTCTCTTCTTTTTCTTTCTCTTCACTTTAGTTAGATGTTTATTTGTTGTGATTAACGATGGCAAACCACTGCTTGAATGTGATATGATGGTGATGAGGTGTTTATTTATATTCCTTTGTATTTGATTGGAGTATATAAATAAGAGTTTTTAAGGTATAAAACGATTTTGTTTTCGAGAATAATAAATTATTTTAAATTAATTTATTTTGTGTCTTTGGGGTTAAACAATTTTTAATGAAGCGATTGTTACCCTTTTGTTATTTGGTGTTTTTGGTATATAGTGTTATTGCCAAAAAAAACAAATAGCGTATATTTTGAGAAACATTGTTGATAAGGAAACACGCTGATGATACTGGGAAGATATGTAACCAATGATGATATCAATGGTGATACAATGATGATATCAATGATGATACAAAGATGATAGTGATGGTGATACAACGATGATAACAACAATGATGATGAGAACGACGATGATAGTGATAATGACATTGATGAAATACAGGGCAAAGAGACATGATGAATAATTGACAAGGATTGATAACCTCCTCCCATTGGCTGACGTATCTGACCAATCGTGACAATCGTAGCAGACGTAACAGACTCAGCAACTTCACCAACCTGAATATCCTTAGAGCTCGACCTGATTTCAATCAATCAATCAGTCATTCATTCATTTCAGTCGATCAGTCAATCAATCAATCGTTCAATCGATCAAAATATAACAAGTCAGAAAATCAAATAAACAGTGATGATTACAACAATGATGGTGATGCCGACAATGGTGATGACAAATAAATAATCAATCATTTAACAAATTATTCATTCATTTATTTATGCATTCGTTCGCTTTTTCTATCATTTCATCAACTGCTTTCCTCTTCAACAATCAATCAATCAATCAATCAATCAATTAGCTTATAAAGCGCTATTTCCGCGATGTTCAACAGCGCTCCTCAATGAATTTTGAATTTTGAAAACAGAGGGGTCTTGAGATCCGCTCTGAACTTCGCAAGTGATGGAGAAGTAGTCAGAGAAGTAGGTAGAGAGTTCCAAAGAAAAGGACCAGAAAAAGCAAAAGCAGATTTGGCAAAAGAGTGTTTAACACGAGTTAAGAAAAAGCGAGAAGAAGAAGACGATCGTAAACCGGGGCGTTTAGGTTCAATTAATATATCAGATAAATACTTAGGAAATAATTTAGATTGAGACTTATACATGAACGTGCAAATTTTAAAAATTATTCTATATTTTATAGGTAGCCAGTGCAAGAGAACAAGATATGGAGATATATGAGAAAAGAAAGGGGCACGAGCAACTAGACGAGCAGCAGAGTTAAAAGCTTTACTTAAAGGATAGGGTATAGAGTCAGTAAAACCATAGTAGAGCGAGTTACAATAATCAATCCTAGATAAGACTAACGAAGTAACAAGAAGGAGAAGAGTAGGATCATCAAGGAAAGGCAAAATTTTTTTTATTCTACGTAGATGAAAGTAAGTTCTTCTAGCAACACTATTAATCTGAGAAGAGAGAGACATAGTAGAATCAAAGATAAAATCTAGACTACGAAACTTATGAGAGACATCAAGAGTTTTAGAATCAGGTAAGATAATAGGAGGAATAGTTATTGAGTGTTTAGATTTATTAAAACAAATTAATTCAAACTTAGAAGGATTAAGTTTAAGACACATAGAGTCAGACCAAGCGATAATTGAAGAAAGACATAGAGATAAATTATGAAGAACACTATTGAGATTAGATGGAGGAAAAGAAGTATAAATGTAAGAATCATCAGCATATAGTTGACTAGAGAAAGAAAAGTTATTAATAATACGAGGTAGTTCAGAAGTATAGAGTATAAATAGAAGAGGGCCAAGGATAGAACCCTGAGGTACCCCGAAAATAAGAGTAGAGGAGTTAGAAGTAGAATTATTGAGAACAACAAAAGAAAAACGATTATAGAGATAAGAAAAAAACCAAGATAGACAAGAATCAGTAATATTAAAAGAAAGATGCAGCAATCACACAATCACACTCTGCACTCATTGTCTACGTGTCATCTGGTTAAAAGAAGTTTCAAACAAACAAAAAACAAAACAGAAAACAAAACGTTCAAAACAAACAGAATGAATTTGTTGGTCAGCAAACAAATGCCAAACAATCACCGGCCAATCCAGAAAGATATATGCATTTTTTTACGACTTCGCACACGAAAAACTTTAAAAAAACCAACACACACCAACAAAAATACACACACACACACTTACTCACACACACATTTACAAGCAGTTAGCCAACATGTAAAAGTTGATAATAAGCAACATACACACACACTAATACACACTCGCACACTCTCTCTCACACACACAGACACACACGCACAAGCAACTAACCAGCATGCAAAAGTTGATAGTTAGCATCGGGTGAGAATGAAAGAATGACGTAATCAATGGGCAGTGAACTGATGAGGTCAAGGGTGAACCAGCTTTTGAGGTAGTGGCGGGCTATTTCCCGCGGGCTCAAAATTATTTCGTCTGCAAAGTTGTCCGCTATGATGCCTGGTTTTTGATTGGATAATGGGTTTGCTTGTTGATTGGTTGGTTGTTGATTGGTTGATTGGCTGGTTTTTGATTGGCTGATGTGTTGTTTTGTCGATTGGTTGGGTTTTTGATTGGTAGGTTTGTTCGTTCATTAATAAAATGGAATTATTGGTTGGGTTTGTGGACTATTAAAAAACTCCTACTGAATAAAAATCGAACAACTCATAAATAACGTACCACTCAAATGACCAATCAATATGCCAACCAACCAACCAACCATTCATCCATCCATCCAACCATCCATCCAACCTTCCATCCAACCAACCATCCATCCAACCAACTAACCAACCAACCATCCATCCATCCAACCATCCATCCAACCATCCATCCAACCATCCATCCAACCAACCAACCATCCATCCATCCAACCATCCATCCAACCATCCATCCAACCAACTAACCAGTCCTGAAATTGATGAGTAGATCAGCGAGGAAGACAGTGTCGGACATGCTGTTGAAGACGATCCAGTGCGTGCTCAGGTCGTCATTGAAGAAAGAAATGGCCACTGGTAAGATGACCAGATTGGCCATCAACAAGATCAACATGAACAAGTCCCAGTAAAATCTGTGGTGTGTATGCGTGTGTGCGCATGTGTGTGTGCGTGTGTGTGTGTGGATGTGCGTGTGTGTTTGTGTGCGCGTGTGTTTGTGTGCCTAGTTGTGTTTGCGCGTATGTATGCGACCATATCGGCCATGAAAAATGAAAATTTGAATGATGGTGTTGATGGTGGTGATGTTGATGGTGGAGATGATGATGGTGGTGATAAAATTGTGGTGCCGGCGATTAAACTGATAACGATGATGATGATGATAATGATGATGATGAATGGACTGGTAGTGATTTTGATGATGATGAAAGTGATTAGGATGAATCATCTTCATCTTCTTCGTCATCATCAACATCGTCAAAAGCATTGAAACCACATTTCCTCGCGCGACTGACTACCTCCAGAAAAAAAAACTACCAGATTATCTGACGAGATGACTTCATTCGTTTAAAATATGACACTCAATCAGTCAATCACTCATTCACTCAGTCATTCACTAATTTACTCATTTAGTCACTTTCTTTAATTTTTTGTTTCCATTTAATTTGTTTCAATCAATTTAAAGCTACTTTTTTGTTCATGTCTTTGTTCGTGTTCTAAGTATTCATTTATTAAGGTATTAATTCATTTATTCTTTCATGCGGTCAATCATCCATTCATTTATCCATCCATTCATCTTTTTAATCATTCATTCATTCATTTATTCACTCACTCATTCATTCATTTAATAATTCATTAATACGTACGGCATAGTTAATTTTCTCGGTGCACTCTTTGTACGTGCTCGAACACGAAGGTATCAAATGTTCATTAGATGATATCCATTCATTCAGCCATCCATTCATCCATCCATCCGTCCATTCATCCATCCACCTATCCAAAAGTTAGGTTATATGTCATTCTGCTGTACAATCCTCTACGTTCGTTTTTCATTTTATCCAACTATCCATTTATCCATCTATCCATCTATCTATCTATCCTCTAGTCTATTAATTTTCTAATTTATCAATCCAAAAATCCATTCATTTGTTTATCTACTTGAACATTCCAACCATTCATCCAATAATTCATCCAATACATCCAAATACTCGTTCGTTGATTAATTCATTCATTTCTCCATTTAATCCAATTCATCCATCCATTCAACAATTCATTCATTTGTATACCCATCCATTCCTTTCTTTATCTTTCCACACTTTTACTCATCCCTCCACCTATCCATCTACTTATTCCTTCATTCATTCATTATTCATTCAATTGTCCACTGGAACATTCGCATATATTTCTAGGAATAAGGGGAAAAAGAAATCAAGTGAGCAAGCTGTTAGCATTGATTAACTTCACACACACAAACGCACACACACTCACACATACACACACACTCATATATATATATATATATATATATATATATATGTGTGTGTGTGTGTGTGTGTGTGTGTGTGTGTGGTGTGTGTGTGTGGGTGTGTTTGTGTGTCTGTGTTTGTGTGTCTGTGTTTGTGTGTCTGTGGTGTGTATGTGAGATCCTGAAATCGGTTTTTGCACTGGGGGTTATTTGATTGCAATGATGCTAATTTCGGCTACTAAGCATCATCATCGCCATTAACTTTACTTCATTTTCCTCTTTTTCTTCATCACTTTCATTATCGTTATCCTCATCGTCATCGTCGTCATCATCGTCGTCATCATCATCGTCATCGTCATCATCATTACTCACAAAGCACCTTTCAAATCACGTTTATATTCAAATAGTCAGTCACGTTCCCATGACGGCCATTCCATAGAAAGAGAAGTAGAAAAATGACCAAAGAATACTGGAAAAAAAACACTAAAAACAACAGAAAAAACACAGCAAAAAAAACCTGAATAACAATTATACAAATTTAATCTAAAATACACAAACCAGATTATAACATAAAAAAAATTAAATATAATCCAATAATAATAATAATAATAAAATAAAAATAATAAAATAAAAATAATAAAAAAGTTCTATGCAAATCTTTTTTCTCACAACGAGGTTGCTAAGGAAATAAATATGAAAGGCTCGAAAATGTAAAGAGTTGCCAACTAAGTTACCATGCTGACGAATGGCCAAAATGACCAGTCGGTGCTGGTAATGATGATGGTGACTATTATTATTATTATTATTATTATTTATATTATTGGTAGTAGTAGTAGTAGTATTGTAGTGCTAGTAGTAGTGGTGGTAGTAGTAGTGGTGGTAGTAGTAGTAGTAGTGGTGGTAGTAGTAGTAGTAGCAGTGGTCGTAGTAGCAGTTGTAGTAGTGGTTGTAGTGGTAGTAGTAGTAGTAATGTTGTTGTTATTGTTAATTTTTTTCATCGGTAATATTTTTATTAAGCGTATTGTTGATGAGTGTGATTTGGAAATAAAAACTCCTTTTGACAATAACTGAAACAGATTTGAATGTTTCATTAATTTACTTGTACAAAATCATTCTCCCGCCTTTATAAGCGTGCAGCTAATTTATTTTTTTTATAAAAAAATTGTCAAAAAAAAAAATAACATCACATTATACCATCATCACCGACGTCATGTGGTATTAATTTGAAAGTTTTAAGAGTATTTCATATCTCACGAACTACAATTAAACTATCGCAGTGTTACCTGGTTCAAAAGCAAACGTAATCTTTTTAAAATTTTAGGTTAAGTCAAGTTAGTGAGACAAAATATGAGGGTGTGTATTTATGTGAAAAAAAATTTGCTTCATGGATGAATTAAGAATATGTTATCGGGACTAACTCTACTTTTATTTATTTGTATCATCATCATCATCATCACCATCGTTATCACCATCATCACAATCGTTATCATCATTCTCATTACTATCATCACCATCGTTATCATCATATTTATCATCTAAGGATGTCCCATCAACATCTTCATGACCGTTGTTTAGGTTGGCGTAACTTCAGATAAACGACAGATCTTCATGTTGAATGTCGAAGACGATGATGATGATGGTGATTATAATCTTAATGATAATAGTAATTCATTCATTCATTCGTTCGTTCGTTCGTTCTCCACCATGTCTGCCGACCTACTCAACAGAAACAACAACGAACACGAGCAAAAAACAATTGAGAGCATTTATTTTGGATAGATTTTTATTGATTGTCTTGTGCGTCTGTCTGTGTGCTTCGGATACTAAAGTACGAACTCTTCATTGTCATCATCACCACATCATTATCATCTTGTCATCGTGACGTCATCGCTTATCAACGATGACGTCATTTCATCACTGTCATGTTCGTCACCGTGAAATCATGCTCAATGTTGTTGCCATCGTTGTGTTGTCATTTTTTTTATTTTGTTGAAGTCAACGTCATCTTTTCATGGTCGTCATCATCATCTCATCATCATCGTCGTCGTCATCAAGAAAATCCTCAGCATGAAAATGATTGCCGAAATTAATTCTACTTTCATTCTTTCATGTTTTAGTTTTGCTGAGGTTTTTTGCGTTTTCAGTCGAAAATTTATTTTTCAAAATTTTTTTCCGCAGTAATTTTAAGAAAATTTGTAATTTAAAAATAATTGATTTGCTTCTAATTTAATAATTTTAATAACTTGAACAATTAATTTAATTATTCTAATTATTATCCAACCTACAATCATCATCAACGCTGAGTTTTCATCATTGCGATAATGACCCTCATCATCAACATTCGTCATTATCATCATGTTGCTGTTGCCCCTTCAGCCAATTTATATTAGGTTCAGGCGAGGCCCGAGCCAATCAGCAACCACCGTCTGGTTTCGCCACAGGTCTATTGTGGGGTTCACAGGGCAGTTAGACAGTGACTGCTTGCTTGCTCCGTATTTGTCATTTTCATCGTCATCGTCGTCGTCACCATCATCATCTTCCTCTCCATCATAAATGGTATAGGAAGTGTTAAGCATATCTCTGATGACAATTGATATGAGGCTGTCAACGCAATCAAATACCTGTCGTGCCACGCCGAGTACCACTTGAAAACAATTATTCAACATTCGTTCTTTTGTTCATTTATTCATTCATTCATTCATTCATTCATTCATTCATTCATTCATTCATTCGTTTGTTCGTTCATTCACTTATTCGTTCTTTCGTTCGTTCATTCAAATTTATACCGAACGGCCCATTTTAATTCAACACCCAAAATATTCTTTACGAAAAAAATTCCTGAGTACCAATGTAGTAACCGACTAATTCGTTCTCCATTCATTCATTCATTTATTTGTTTGTTCATTCATTCATTCATTCATTTTCCTTCATTTATTCATTTACTTATATACTGACACTTCCACCATTCCACTAATTTGAAATTCATTTCGCAGTCGCCATATTTGATAAGGCATGCAATTATCATAAAGGTAATGGCCAGCAACACATGCCGTAACATCAATCACGTGTTTCATTCATACATTCATCTATCAATTCATTTATTCATTCAACCATTTATTCATCCATCAATTCATTCATTCATTCAACCATCCATTCATCCATCTATTCATTCATTTATTCAATCATTCATACATTCTTCTATCTATCCATTCATTCGTTTAGCGATTCACTCATTTGATTCATCCTTCTATTCATTCATTCATTTGGTCATTTGGTCATTAGATTATACTTTTTTTCGTCCATTCATTTATTCATTCACTCATTCATTCGTTCATTCATTCATTCACTCATTCATTCATTACTTCTTACTTGCTAATTTAAAATTCGTTTCACAGTCGACATATTTGATACAGGGTGCAATTAAAGTAGTGACATGAAGGTAATAATAGTGGCTAGACGTACACACTACACACATACACACACACACGCAAGCAAACAAACAAACACACACAGACATGCATACACAAAAATACACATACAAGCGCACTTACATCATACAATCACAAAAACAAATACACACACCCACAAAAACACAAAGATACCCACACACACACAGTCAGTAACACACATATAACCACACACACACACAAAAAAAAAGACAGAATTGCAACATCAATCAAATGTAACATTTTTATGAGCAATTTCAGCACAAATTGCCTCAGGCGCAAAAACATTTCAACTCTTCATAACATTATTTAGCTTTCCGCTACTACGGTTTTTACTACAATTATTATTATTATTGTTAATAATAATAATAACATTATTATTATTTTTGTTGTTGTTGTTGATGTTGTTTTTGTTGTCGTTGTTGTTGTGTTTCTGTTGTTGTTGTTATTGTTGTTATTATTATTAATATTATTGTAATATTATTTTGGTTATTACAACAATTTTTATTCCTACAATTACAAAAAGTTCTTTGATGTTATCAGCTATTTTGTTACAACTTGAATTTTGAATTGTTTAAGTTAAATGTATTAGTATTTTATTCTTAATTTTATTCATTTTTTTAAGTTTAAATGTATCGATGTTTTATTTCTAAGTTTATTCATGAAAATTTAAGAACATTGAAGAATTTAAAAGACATTTATTTACTCATTTATGTTATTGTGTTTTTTTTATTTTTTTTGATTACTTACTATGTTATTTCTTGTTTTATGGGAGTCAACCCTAGATAAGCATTTATTGCTAGGCTGACTTTTTCACTTTTTGTGAATAAATGGAATTAAAAAAAAACTGTTGTACATAACTCAAGTACAAAACTATAGAACCACAATAAACAGTACTGTTGACGGTACTAAGCAGAAATCATTTTGTACTTGTAATGTTTTTTTAGAGCCAGTGCTTCGTATTGTATAAGTTTTGATCCTCTGTTAAGTAGTACAACTTCATTCACGTTTGGAAACACGATATTCTTTTTTATTTCATTTTATTTCAAATTTTATTTTATTTTATTTTAAATTTGATTATTCTAAATTTGTCTGGATGGCCAGAATGATGATGTTTTTAGATTAAAAATCGAAAAAATTTAATTAATTAAATAGTCAGTTAGTTAATTAACGCGATTAATTACGTGTAATTAAGTTTTTTACCATTATAATCTTGACAATCGATATTTTTGGTTCTGTTGTAAACTTGAAACCTGATAAGATCCCCAGTCGCATAAATTCGTTTTTTCGTTATTCACTATAAACTGTTTGGTTTTTTTATTGTTATTTTTTGATATGTTTGTCGGTAAAAAGTCATTTCTTTCTAGAAAGAAAAAGTAGATATTGCTTATTTACATTGCACAACTTAATGAGAAGAATTTTTAAATATGAAAAAATAATGTCAAAATGTTTAGTGTCTCTTGATTGTGATGATGAAGACGATGTTGCTGATGATAAAGATGCCAATGCTGACGATGATGGCGATGAGAATGATGACAAACGATTATTCCAACAAACTTAAACAAAAAACTAAAAAGTACAGTAAGACATACAGTTCAACATATAGTACAAAACACAGTACAACCCACAATGCAACATAAAAACTACATACAATACCAAAAGCAGTACAGCACATAGCCCCACAGACGCATACAATGTCACACATGCAAAGTCAAACATGAAAGTACAAGGAGTTCCACACACAGAGTACAACAGCGTTAAGTACAACAACATTCCCACAATTAATCATCCACAATTTCAACAACACAAAACAATTTTTGTTTTTCAAGACCCAACATTTTTCATTTATGACTCAATGTATTGAACAATACTCCATCTTGCGTAAGGGGAAAATATTAATAAAAGAAATAATAATAATAGTAATAATAATAATTAATAAAATAGCCAGCAGCATGAGATAAGAAAACCACCGTGTACGAACTACTGCAATGTTGACAATACACTAATAATATATATATAGTATACATAATTTAAAGCGTTTTACTTCGAACTATGATATGACCAATGATTAAAATATAGCCACTTGACGTTCAAAAGTTTTGGCTTCGAATATCTAATTTTTTTTGTCTAGAAAGTATCTGCGATCTCAAAGCCAACACTAAGAATGTATCGCTGATACAATATCCCGGTCCATAGCGAGTCTTCCATATTAACAACAACAACAACTCTAACCAACAAATCAAATCAAAAAGAACACATGAACAAACAATATCACAACAACAACAATAAACATTACCATAATGAACAACATCAACATACACAACAACAACATTAGCAACAACAACAACAACATCATCAACATCAACCACAACAACAACATTAGCAACAACAACAACAACATCATCAACATCAACCACAACAACAACATTAGCAACAACAACAACAACATCATCAACATCAACCACAACAACAACAAAAGTATCCAGAAAGAAAACCAACAACAACAACGTCATCAGACTGAAAAGACACGAAACTAGCAAATGAATTAAGAAATCGCCAACATCACGTTGCGTGATTGCTCGCATTAGTACAAATATTTGTACAAAACAAAAAATACAAACCAAAAGTGTACACAAACTAATACAATTCATGAATACAACAAAAATATACAAACTTAATACATTGATACAACGAAAGTATACAGACTTAAATATAAATCATTGATATATAAAATATACAAACTTAATACAAATCATTAATACAATACAATGGAGATATACAAACTTAATACAAACCATTAATACAATATAATAGAAAAATACAAACTTAATATAAACCATTGATACAATACAACGGAGATATATAAACTTAATAAAAAAAACCATTAATACAATACAATGGAGATATACAAACTTAATACAAACCATTAAAACAATACAATGGAGATATACAAACTTAATACAAACCATTAATAATATACAATGGAGATATACAATTTTAAAGTAAGCATTAGCGCCGCAAAACTCCGGCAAAAAAGCTTACTTATCTCTAGCTAATCGCACCGATCTTATTTTCAATTATCACTTGAATTTTATTATCGCCATCTTCATCATCATCATTATCATCATCATTATTATTATGATCATTATCATCATCACTAACACCATCATCACTACTATCACACCATATCACATCATCATCATCACCACTACCACAGCAAATTTTTGACAAACACCTACAGAATCGTGTCGTGGGATAAGAACAAAATGAAATGATTTCAATTTCGCCCGTGTCAATTCGTCGTCTATGCAGCATAGAGAAATAAATTTTTCTTCCGACTGTGCAAAGAAAAATAAATTTCTCCGTCTATATCCCCCTAACAAATAACGATAATGAAGAGTTGACATTTTCGGACGCTGCAAAATAAGAATAATAATAACAACAACAATAATAATAATAATAATAATAACAATAATAATAAGTTATAACAGGACAACAACAATGAAAAATAAATTCAATGACATTAACAAGATTTTTATAAAACGACCATCTGCAACAGCACCAACGACATCAACAATGCCAACATTAATAACGACGACAACAACAACAACATTAACAACAACAATAATCATAACGACCACAACAAAATAAACAATAACAACAACATCAAATGATGCAATAACAGCAACAACAACAACAAATAATGGAACAGCAGCAACAAAAAAACCAAATACTCAACAACAACAACAATAATAACATCAACAAAAACAAAATATGCAATAACAACAACAACGACGACGACGACAAAAACAAAACATGCATTTACAACTAGGGATGCACCGGATTCAGGTTTTTCAAATCCGGCCGGGGCCGGACTTGGCCGGATTTAAAATTCAAAAACCGGCCGGGACCGGATTTTAGTTACCATTTTACATACGTTAGAAAAATACTCACACTTACGGTTATCTACATGTTGAACATCAAAAAATAACACCAAGCAAATAGTTATTTAATTCAAATATATGAATAAGTTATGTGATACGCCAAATTCTGTACACAAAGATCAGCTTATAATTTATGCATATTTGCATAACCCATGTTAAAGCACAAAGAAAATTGTCCAGCTCACCGCACAATTAGTGATGTTGTAATTATGTGTCATGTATACCTAGCCTAACTTTTAACATACCATGTTCTTAAATTATGTGCTTATGTATCTCTCTCTCTCTCTCTCTCTATATATATATATATATATATATATATATAAAGATATATATATATATATATATATATATTATGTAGCTATATGATACGTCATGTGCAATTATCAATATATAGTATAAACACGTGCACAAATTCTTTTACACAAAGATCAGCTTATAATTTATGCATAACCTATGTTATAGCATAAAGAAAATTGTCCAGATCACCTCACAATTAGTGATGTTGTTATTATGTGTCATGTATGCCTTAAGCTTAGCCTTAGCCTTTAACTTATTGACATAAAATTAATTGAATTCAATAAAAATTTTGTTTCTATTTCTAACATTTTTAAAATAGATAGACGCTTAAATCCGGCCCTAAATCTGGCCACCAAATCCGGCCGGGGCCGGATTCAACCGGATTTGAAAAAAAAGCCGGATTTTGACCGGGGCCGGAGCCGGGGCCGAACTTCGGTGCATCCCTATTTACAACATCAACTAAGTGATAATAATTATCAAAAGTGATGATGATGATGGAGATGATGGTGGAGATGATGATGGAGGTGATGATGATGATGATGATGATCTTGATGGAGATGATGATGATGATGGAGACGACCAACGGAAAGTAATCGTATTAACAATAACGTTAAAGGTGCTAATGATCACTCTGATAGGCTCGTTTTTCATGCTGACGTCACGATGATGTGGTGGTGGTGATGATGAGGGAGGGTGGTGATGATAGTGATGATGATAGTGATGATGATGATGATGATGATGATGATAGTGAGGATGATGATAATGATAGTGATGATGGTGAGGACGTTGAGGATGACGACGATGATGACGATGGTGGTGGTTATTATTATTATTATTATTATTGTTATTATTATTAATAACAGTGAAAATTTCGCAAGATAAAATATTATTACATCTTCAGCCTAAGCAGCAACAGCAGTTGAATGACACGGCATGACTTACATGGATTTTCCCACCCTTTTGTTCTCAAAGTTATGAATGTCATTCTATATTTTTATTAATGTACGTTTCCGTGTTTGTTTGCATGTAGGTAGGTTTGTGTGTGTATTGTGTGTGTGAGTGTGTGTGTGTGTGTGTGCATATAAGTATAATGCTATATAAGTATATATATGTATAGTTTGTGTATCTATGTTTTGTATGTGCGTTTATATATACATTGCATATGTGTGTTTGTTTGTGCGTGTACATATATACGTTTGTATGTTTTTCTGTGTGTGTGTGTGTGCGTGTGTATTTCGGGCTTCCATTTGTGTAAATAAATGCATGTGTGCACACGCATTTTTTTAAATTGTTTAAAAAAGGGATTTTCTTCGTTCAAAAACTTTTTTAATAGTATAGAAAATAAAAATTCATGTTTGTCCAGTCGGTGTGTGCTTGCAAAAGGATTCTGTTTATTTAATTTATAATGTATTATTCCATTTCTCTCTGTGTTTGTATTTGTGCGTGTGTGTGTCTGTGTGCGTGTGTGTGAGTGTATGTGTGTGCGCGCCTGTTTATTCGACTGTGGGATATGAGAATACTGCAGAAAATATCTTTAAAAATATTGTTCTGTATGTTCAGACGTCGCGTCATGCCACACGATCACTTCAACATCAACAACTTTCCATCATTCATAATATTATTTTTAAAAAAAAGGCAGATCTCAGACACCGTAACTCCATCCACATATTAACTTTTACTACTCACCCTGTAACATCACATTTTTCCTATTGCATTACATTACTGTTTACTTACATCAAATTACATCATTTACACATCACATTACATCGTAGAACCTCATCAAATCCCATTCACACTCATTCTCACCCTCAAATGATGACAACGATGATGGCGCATTCGCTAGTGATTCATTCGCTCGTTCGGCTATTGACAGGCCAGCACAATAACAACTAATGTATGCCACTTAATCATACATTCAGATTCTATCACATCGCTATGATCGTCAAAACTGTGGCCATCAGCATCTGCATACATCATCATCACCATCATAATTCTCATCATCCTCTTCTTCATCATCGTCGTCGTCGTCTTCGTCTTCATCATCGTCGTCGTCATCTTCATTCTCATAACCATCATCTTCATTCTCATCATCATCATCGTCTTCACCATCTTCATTCTCATAGTCATCATCTTCATCATCATCAGTTTCATCATCGTCGTCGACCGTTGTCATCATCATCATGGAAATCATCATCAGTATTGTTCGCTCAGATCATTTTTTTCTAATAATTCATCATAATTTATCCATAATTCTTTTTTTCTACAAAGTAATTTTTATAATTGTATTTACTTCAATTATATTCAACCGGAGAAACCTCAAAAAATTTTCACGAAATGAAAATGAAGAAACGAATTCACGAAAGAAAAATGTTGGAGTTGCCGTGTGAAATTTATCTATCAATAACATTTTCAACCTCCTTCTAATAAATCATATAATTGAATTT
>NW_008703570.1:11706108-11729384 GCF_000326865.2 Helobdella robusta
TGTGTGTGCGTCCGCGCAAACCATCTATTGTATAAATAAACCCAAAAACACAAGCAAACTCTATCTCACACAACACACACACACGCACACATACATACATACATACATACATACATACATACATACATACATACATACATACATACATACATACATACATACATACATACATACATACATACATACATACATACATACATACATACATACATACATACATACATACATACATACATACATACATACATACATACATACATACATACATACATACATACATACATACATACATACATACATACATACATACATACATACATACATACATACATACATACATACATACATACATACATACATACATACATACATACATACATACGTCATTAGCAAGTTGTGTATATCCGTAACCATTCATCCATCTTACACGACGCTCAATTGTCAATCACCGCATCACATCATTATCCTGATTACTGAGTCAAGTCAGCATCATCTTCATCTTCATCATCTTCTTCTTCATCTTCATCATCATCTTCTTCATCATCTTCTTCATCATCAGTTGTAACAGTATCATCAGCATGGTTGGCACTGCTTACAAAGATATCATCATCATCATCATCCTTTTTATCATCGTCGTTATCCTACTCGTCCTTACAATCGTCTCATCATCATCACTATGATCCAGCTTAATTCTTTCACGTGACATTTGCTCAACGTCTGAAGTCCAGTGCTAAATAATATAATAACTCTCTCTATCTCTTTCTCTCTTTCTCTCTCTTTCTTTCTCTTTCTTTCTCTCACTCATTCTTTTTCATTCTCTTTTTCATTTATCTTTTTTCTTTCACCATTGCTCTAAAAAGGAAAGTCAATAGAGGAAGTATATCTTGGATAATAACGCTGACAATGACGATGATGATGCTGATGACGATGATGATGCTGATGACGATGATGGTGGTGTGACGATGATGATGAATGATGATAAATGATGAAGAGGAGGAGGAATGAAAAAAAATGAATAATGAAAAAGAAGAAAAAGATGATGATGGTGATAATGATGATGAAGATGATGATGCTGATTAAAAAGAAGAAGAAGAGGATGATGATGCTGATGATGATATCGGTAGTGGTGCTAATGTTGATTTGGTTCTTTCTTCTTTCCACCTCCTCCCTCCCAGTGCTTAAGGGTGTCAATCAAGGGACAATGTGAGTGAAATGAGGTGCGGTCTAGAGCAATGATGCTGACGATGGTGATGATGATGATGCTGACGATGGTGATGATGATGATGCTGACGATGATGATGACGATGATGAGGACGACGGTGATGACGATGCAACAGAGGCCATAAAACAAAAAATGATGATAGTAACGATGCCGACGACTTAGTTGAAAGAAAGCCAAAAAATATTTTCGCATTAAATGTCCACTTTTTAAACTCAACTCTGAAGAACGTGTGCATGTTTAACGCTCAAATAGAAACTACGTCTAATGTAATTTAAAGAAACAAACAAAATGTTTATAAAAAAAACCAAGTGAATACTGACGAGTTGTTTATTTGAAACTAGTCAACCGGTAACTAACCATGGTAATAGATTCCTCGCGACATCAATACAAACAACATCAACACCTACGCAGAAAAACATCAACAACGCAAACAATATCAACGACTACAGTCTCTGCCACAAGCCACATCAACACAAACAGCATCATGACATCAAAACGAACAACATCATGACATCAACACAAACCACATCATGACATCAACACGAACAACATCATGAGACCAACACGAACAACATCATGACGTCAACACAAACAGCAACGTGACGTCACGTGCATGTGCCAGGCAGACAAAAAAACGGATTGCACCATAGAATAAGATGGCTGTCCCAGTAACATCCAACTAAATCCAACCACTTAGGAAAAAATCTTTGACTCACTTTGAAATTTTTTTTCTCAAACATCTCCCGTTTCACGAATTATTTATTTTCACTCTCTTTCTATTTTTCAAATAAAAACTTAGAAATCCTATTCAATTAAATTCCAAAGCTACCGACTTTAAGTGTATTTGTAAGGTAAGGATGATATCGAAGAGAAGTTTTTTTGTATACATAGAAAATAATTTGTCAGGAAGAAAAAAAAATTAAGTGATTCACTCTCTACCATTTTTCATACGAATTTTACGAATTTTGTGTCATTAATTAATTAATTCATTCATTCATTCATTCATTCATTTATAAACCCTATCAACGCAACATAAAATTTCTATAAAAAAAACATTTTGGAGTTATTTTTGGTGACAAAAAACAAACAAACAAAAAAACATTTTTAAGACAAAACAATATAAGCGGCAAAGTTACTTTTTATTCTACAGCATTGAGGACTGGTTGCTGAGGCATTCCTTGATGTTTTCATTCGACAAGTTTTCAATTGTTTGGCTAATCTCGCTACAAATCAAACTCGGTGGAAAATGGATTTCCAAACAAAATTAATCTTAGTAGCTATGGATGGAAAAAATATAATGACAACTGCAAACATGGGTGGAAAGGGGGAAACAATGCTGATGCTGGTGGAAATGTGATGAAGATGAAGACGACGTGATGATGAAAATGGAGATGAGGACGACGATGATAACGATGGTGATGAAAAGGATGATGGAGACGATGATTGCGATGAAAATAACGATGATGAAAATGGTAGCACGAAGATAACATTTACGATGGTGAGGATGATGATGGTCATGATGATGATGATGAGAAAGAGGAGGATGATGATGACAAGAGTGGTGGTGATGATAATGATGGCTGCCATTTGCAATGATGACAACTATAATCATTACCATCATCGTCGTCATTATTAATGAATTTCTTTTAATTAATCCTCAAAGGTATCAACAGCAGACGTAAGTGCGAGCAAATCCACGCATCAAACACGTGGCAGATGGTAGGTGAGGATCTATTTGTATTTGAATCCGGACAATGCAACAGTAGAATCAGGCGCCTTACCACGTTGCACTACCCACATCATTATTATCATTATTGTTATTATTATAATTATAATAATAATTATTATATCATTATTATTATTATTATTTAATGTCAATGGTTTTTCGAATTGAAAGATGTTGGAGATTAGTGAAAGGAAGTTTTTAAGATTAATCTAGAAGGTGCTAAAAAATTTTAATCCTTCATCATCATCATCTTACTTTAATCATTCCATAATCCCAGTTTTATTATTATCACCATTATTATCACCATTTCATCGTTACTGTGTTACAAGGTAGCACCATCAAACCATCATCATTCGCTCCGTCGTTGTCATTATTATCATTTTCATCATGGTCACAAAGATTGCAACATAAAATTCAATCATCATCAAAATCATCATTGTTATCATCATCATCATCATCATCATTGTTATCATCACCACATCATCATCACCATCACTACACCACATCATCGCCGCCACCATGTCCACATCATCATCGCCACCATCGTCGTCGTCATCATCAGCACTCAGTGCATGGAATCAGGGCACGCAATTTCTTTTATTTTCATATTTATTGCAGTCAGTCTGCATTGCCGTTCGTCAATCCGACGACAATGCTATCGTTCAATGGTTCGTTCGTTTGTTCGTTCGTTTGTTCGCTTGTTCGTTCGTTTGTTCGCTTGTTCTTTCTTTTGTTTGTTTGTCTATTAGTTCATTCATTTGTTTAATCACTCATTCGATTTTTCTGTTCATGATTTATTGTTCATGTTTGTTTATCTAGTTGTTTGTTAATTTCATCTACTCGGTCATTCAAGACATGAAACATTCAACTTTTAAATTTGTTCATTCATATGTTCATTTATGCCAATATTTAATTATATCCATTAATTAATTAATTAATTAATTCATTCATTCATTCATTTTTGTATTCGTTTGCTTATTTATCCATTTATTTGTTCATTCTCCCACTCAATCAGTCACTCTTTGAGAGATTCATTCATTCATTCACTCATTAGCACGTTCATACAATCATTCACTCATTATTCATTTAATTGCTTGCCAGATTACGACAATCACCTATCCTTCTTTCATCCTTTCAAACTTTCCACCCATCCCATTCATCAATTTATTTCCTCCAATGCACTACTAAAATTTTCAATTCAATTTTTTAATTCATTTTTCTTTATTTTTTTTAGTTTTTCCTTAATTATTAAGCTGGTAATTTGTTTTATTTTTAAAACATTTAATTAACCAATTAATTGAAAGTATGCGAAATAGCCATTTGACGTAATTTGTCGCATTAGTTTTAATTTAAATTTTTGTATTTTAATTATTTTTTTCAATATTTTGGGTTTTTTTATCTGAACATAACAAACTTATTTAACAATCAACCAGGCAATCAGTTAATCAAAAATTCAATCCAAAAACCAATCTTTAGCTAATAAATCAATCAGCAAACCAAACATTTGACCAGCAACTCAATCAATTAACCAACCAACCAATTATTTAAACAGTCAACCAATTAACCAATCAACCACCGAACAGCCAACCAATCAATCAATCAGCCAACCAATCAATCAGCCAACTAATCAATCAACCGCAGAAGAGCCAGGTAGCCAAGGTACCGGCAATCCAATTATCTCAAATAAGTGATGGTGCATAAGTAAGTTAGTAGAAAAGTATGTAAGTAGATAAGTGAGTATATATCTGTATAGGCAGATGAGTGAATGAGCGAGTGAATGATGAATGAACAACTGAGTTATAGTAGGTATGAAACAGTAAAATAAAAAGAACATTTAGTTATGCAAATAACTGAATAAATTACAAGTAAATAAACAAGTAAATTAATATGTAATTAAATAATTAAGTTAGTAAGTGATGTATGTGATGCGAGCAAAGAAAAAAGTTAATTGATGAAAGTATGAGCACATTAAATAAATACCTGAATAAATTAAAAATAAATAAACAAATAAAAACTCAAGCAGTGGCAGGCGCCATGTTTTGAAATAATTTAAGCGGCAAATCATCGAAAATTCAAATTTTTGGGGTAATTATCATTTGGAAACATATGATTCAAGGCCGAATTGTTGAAATAGCAAAATTTTGGAATGTAAATTTAAGTTCGCTGTGACTATTCCGACTGATTTGATCTTTTTTTCAAAATGATGAAAAAATTTCTCTCCCACTATTTGGCGCCAATGTGCACTGCGTATAGTAACCAGTCAACCAACCTGAAGTTGCTACAGGGATGAATGATCCAATTTCCAGCTTCCTGTTGACGCATCTTCTCCTTCATAAGAGCCTTCTTGTTCCCAAACAACTTCATGGCCAGTTTGTTGTCTGAGGGCTGGAAGAAGGAAATTATCTGCTCCTTCAGGAAACTGCTGCCGTTGGCTGATTTTATCTGACGGGGTTGTTGCTCGTGATTTGTTTGTTGTTGATATTTGTTGTTGTTTGTTGTTGTTGTTGTTGCTGTAATTTTGTGTCATGTTTTGTTGAGATAGTTAAGATTGGCTAGTTACATTGTAACGCGCAAGAGACATTGTTAAAACATTAATTATATTTGCAATTAACGCTATCTTACATTGCTCGCCATTTTTATTTCCGCCAAATGTATGCGTGATCTTTGATCATGGAGAATTAATTTCAACGTCCGACCTAACGTCACCATCGTTCCATTCCTCGCCTCAATCAATGGCCACAACAACAACGGGCGCAATTACTGCTCACTTCAAATTTCACGCACTCTCACACAGCCAGCCATTGTCCTTGCAATTGAGTTAGCATGACTGTATTAGTTCGCTATCGAATTACGGCAAGATTGTGACAATATCGTACGGCCGATGACGTCATCATAATAATCTTTTTATCATTGTTTTTTCATCAATATAGAAATGCACTCATGCTTTTAAATTGCCACTATATTCTTGCTAAGCATTCTATGTCATTCGCAAACATTAATTTTATTAATAATGCATTAAATAAATTTAATTAAATAATTCAACCAGCGACATTTCGTTCTGCTTTCACAAAACTACTAACCATTTCCGGTTCTTTAGTCGGCGAAAAATCTTCTTTCGGCGTTCCATACAAACTGACGTCATCAACAAATCCGGCGATGTTAGCGACACCTATGAGACTTCCTGCAAGTCCAGCTGAACAGGAAAGATGCCGATTTTTGGCACTGGATAATTGTTGCAGTTTGATGCTGCGGTTGTTGTTGTTGTTGTTGTTGTTGTTGGATTGTTGTCGTGAGTTGAAGAGAAGCGTTGGCGATACGATGTAGTCCTCAGCGACCACGTGGTCGTCGTAATAAACTGTCGAATCGAGGAAGTCTTCACTGTAATGATGTTGCAGCGGGGCGTTAAGTCTAAAACGTCGTTGTTTTGCGTTGTTGCTGCTGCCGTAGTTGTTGGTGTTGTAGTTGCTGTTGTGTAGTATCAGTGGTGGCGGCAGTTGCGTTCGTTTGTAAGAGATTGAAGCCAGCCCGCCAATGCTGTAGGGTATGTTGATAAGTGTTGTTGGCTTGATCGGTTTTGTGGTGATTGATGTTGTTGTTGATGTGGTAAAAGTCCTGGATGATGATGTTGTTGTTGTTGAGTTGCAGTACGTAGACGTTGTGTTTTCATAAATAGTCGTGATTTTACTGTTGGTTGACGACGAGTGCTTGTGGGACGTGCTATCGACTGATGATGATTTTGTTGCTGCTGCTAATGTTGTTGTTGTTGTTGTGGTTGTTGTTGCTGCTGCAGCTGCTTCTAGCGGCGGTGATGGAATTCTTGTCGTCAAATGTTTTGTTGTTGAAATGATGTACTCATCAATTTGTGGAATGTTGTTGTCGTCGAACACAATGAAATGAACGTTTGGTTCGTATTTGAAGTCACTTCTGCAACTGTTGCAGTTGTGGATGGGGGAGTCAATATTGATGTACGCCGATGTGGTTTTCGGCTGTTTTGTGGTTGATGTGGCTGAAACGAAGGACGTCGTTGATGTTGATGATGTCGTTGATTTTGTTATTGATTTTGATGTTAGCGTTGTGGCAAAAGATGTTATTGATTTTGTTGGTGTCGTCAATGTGGTTGCCGCTAACGATGTTGTCGCTAGTGGTGAGGTTTGTGGCTGTGGTGGCAATTTTACATGAGATATTATCGCTGAAGTCGTTTTTGATGAGGTATAGATTGAAGCGTTACGTGAACTTGTTGAAGTTAATATTGTTGTTACTGCTGCTACTGCTGTAGTTGTTGTTGTTGCTGCTGTGGTTGATGTTGTTGTTGCTGTTAACGTTTTGGCAGAAATAGTTAATGGTTTTGACAGCATCACGGTAGTAGTAGTATTGTTAGAGTCTGTTAATGTTATCGATGTTGCAGTTGTTGATGTTGTTGTCAGGGTTGAGGTTGTTGTTGTTGAAGTTGATGATGCGACTGACCCACCAACATTTTTCCTACAAAGAGCGTCAACATACCTGTTATTATCATCATCATCATCATCACAGTGTTTCTTTCCACCAACATCATAATCATCACTATCATCCCGTTCACTTTTCATGTTCGCAGTTGTTGTTCTGCATGACTGGTTCGCCTCGTTCGTCCGTGCAAACCGGTTCTCATCATGGAGACCTGCTTTCTTTATTTCCAGTGCCGTATGTTGTTTTGGTTGTCGTTGTGGCTGCTGCTGCTGTAGCGTTGCTGTTTTAAATGTTGGTAATGACTCTGTTGGTAAAATAAATGTTGTTGTTGATTTAAGAGTGGAGCTATTTGACGGTTGATTTGTTTTCGGTATTGTTGCAAAAATTGTTGTCGTTGAAATAGTTGTTGAAGCAGAATATAAATTTTTCAATGATGACGATGACGTTGCAGTTGTTACGTGCGATTGCGATAAGGATGATAAAAACGGTGATGAAGACGAAGATGACGACGATGTTGTTGCTGGTGACTTCAACAAAAATGTCGTTGATGTATTGACGCGATTTGTAAAAGTTCTGTCTTGAGGTGCGCTGAATGCTGGAACATCCAAGAGCCATGATGCTTCTCGAGCCACATCATCATCGTTGACGTCACTTTTTTCATTATAGCTTTTAAATTTTCTCTTCAGACTTTTTTTTATCAACTTGTTGTTGTCATTATTACTATTATTGTTATTGTTGTTGACATTTGTAGCATCAACTCTGTTGTTGTTGTCATTTAACAATGGTTTCGAAGCATCTTCGTCTTCCTCCTCCTCCTCATCATCATCATCATCAATGCTCCTCTTCTTCGCTGGATTGCATTTTAAATTCTTTTCAGACTTCGATGATGATGAGGAAGCTGCTGATGGTGATGATGCTGGCGATGTCTTTGATGAAATCATCACAACTCCAGTTTGAAGTCTTTCTTTAACAAATGTATTAATCCTTGTATATCGGCACTCGCCTACGATCCCCTACATACTTCCATACAAACATACGCAGGGTACATACATGTATGTATGACGTACACATGCAAACGGTATAAATTAATTAAAGTACAACAGTTCGAATACTTCACAGTACCTAATTCTCCTCTCAATGATTTTAATTAAACGTAATACGCGAGCATTATCCGCCAATTCTGCAAATTGTCGCATACCTATGTGTGAAAATGGAATGAATGCTTATGAGAATAAAAATACATACATACATCTATATACATACACACGCACACACATACATACATACATACATACATACATACATACATACATACACACATACGTACGTACATACATACAATATATACACCATGTACAGTACATGTGTATAAGTAAGTTTGTGTTATTTAAGTGCATACCTTTATGCCTACCTGCATAGTTTGGTACCGGTGCTTAATACTATATCAATTCATTATCATCATTAATATCATAGTCATCGTTGTCGTCCTCATCATCTTAATTGTTATCATCGGCATTTTTTTCTTCCTTTTTTTATCATCGTTATCGTTTTTCGTAGTGTTTGTTGATGATAAATGCAGAAAGACAGAATGGATATAAAATTGTGAATGCTTTGTAGTGCATATTTCCTTGCCAATTATATATACATGTGTGTGTGTGTGTGTGTGTGTGTGTGGTGTGTGTGGTGTGTTGCGTGTGTATTTAATTCCATACATATTCATACATACATACTTTTAGTTCGTAAATTGTTTTCAGTTAAACTGTATACATTTCTTGCTTATTTTACTTTTTTAATTATTAAAATTTGCTTTTGATAAAAATTCATGCCAGCTAGCTAACTTTTTTCAATTATTTTTCAATTATTTTTCCATAAGAATATTTTTAAACTTTAAATAAATAAAAATTAAATTAAATTATTTTAAAAACCCAAACAAAGTCATTGAAACCGTGGACCATCAATCACACAAACAGCAAGATGCGGTAAGGTAAGTTGTGTTCGAAATTAGCATCATACTCGTCAACGTCTATTTACCCATGTAAGTTTGGATGTTTGAGTATGCATGTATGTGATTGTGTTGTGTGTGTACATGTGTGCATACGTATGTATTTATAAACCTATGTATTATATATAATTGTCTAAATATCTGTATATAATTGTCTATGTATCTATATATAATTGTCTATGTATCTATATATAATTTTTACAATATTCTATAAATTCTACCGAATGTTTGGCGTTAATATGTTTGTAGTTCGTTTTTTCGATTTTTCTCACTAAAGTTTTTTGGTGAACGTTTAGTTTATTAAAATTCAAAATAAACTTATTTTTCGAATTCATGCTGCAAATAAGGCCATATTTCGATTCCGAATGAATCATCGTCAGTGCTCCTTGTTGTATATATATAGGGAAATATTGACTTTGTCAAGATTAACTTTGACGTTGTAAAAATTAACTTTGGTGTTGTAAAATTGAACTTTGATGCGAATTGTGCATATGTGCAATTGTGCATATGTACCCACTTAGTTAAATTAAAAGTGCTAGGTATCATCACTAGAGATTTTTTATTGGCGGAGTTGCCTGGCTGTGTGGTTTTTTCTTGCCTGTATTTTTGTGTATATATATAATCTTTTACTTTATGTGCAAAACCTAAGTAAAATACATACATTTATACCTATCTTAAATGTACACTCAAAATTTATCCAATGTGATTTAACCACCTTTCACGTCTCAAAATTTACATTTGAAACTCGAAAAACATGGATTTTTAGCTTTTCTTGTAAGCAAATCTTCTTTATCGCTTTTCCGTGTGTTACAAAAAATATATGTGGCCACAATTTTTGAAACCAGAATAACGTTCAATTGAAAACACCAAATTTTTTTTACTTTCAGGCAAAGATAGTTGGTTGGGACTGAGAAGCATTTCATGACTCAGTAAAAGCAAATAAATCGAATGTGACATCCAGAGTGCAAGGTCATCCAGGGTTCAAGAACATTCAAGGGTAGAATGTAGTTCAGAAGTTCTAGATCATCCGAGGTACAAGATGATTCAAATTCATGCGGTAAGAAAAACAAAAGACGATATTCTATATATAAATTTACAATATTTTTACGAGTTCGCTTCAGTTTCAGACAATTTTCCATGATTGAGTAGCAAGCAATTACTCGTGTGCAGTGAGATATGTGCTGCAAAATGTCAAAACTAGATCAAGACATGAAGCAAATCAATAAATTCTACGAAATCAATGCTCGTTGGTTGTACAATCAGGTGAGAACGTCGTACCAGGCTGCAGGCAGGTAGGAAGGTGATCACGGAACAATTCATCTCATACTTGGCTTCAAGGGCATGATATAGAGGAGAACGGCATTTGATTTATCTACTAACCTTGCAGTAATTTCATAATAGAGTTGCAATACATCTTCATACGTGTTTCTTGCGTTAAGCTGTAGCATGCATTGGCACACAACATCAGCTCAGAAACATTTTTGGTAAAAGTGATATTGTATCCAAGTGCATGCAAATGCACGAACTCTATTTAGCTCACTGTTTGCCTGCTAAAAATGTTCGCAAATAGGGATGAACGTTGAATGAACGTTGGATGAACGTATGCTCAACATCGATCGCGTCATTAATGTTCTCCTTCCTGGGCAAAATTATTCAATCAATACGTCAATATCAATCAATAGATAGTGCTCGTATTTCATTTAGCGACAGAAGAATGAACGAATGAATGAGCGATAAACGAATGAATCAATGAACATTAAACAGCAATTGAATGAACAAATGCATGAATAAATAGCTGTATACGTGAATGGGTGGATAAAAAATGGTAAGAAGATGGTCAGATAAGTGAATGAGTGAATGGACAAGTGTGGGAATAAATATAAAGGATGAGGGATAATAATGAATGGATGGATGCGCAGAAATGAATGAATAAACAAACCGTCAATAAATTAATGATCTTATGGCCAACCTTCACCTGAGCAATAATTATTGTACGTTAGATAAGCTATTAATTGAGGGTACATACATGAACATGAATGGCAACATCAATTACTACTTTTTCTTTCAGAAGCAATACTAAATGTGAATGTTTCTTTATTGTATTTGTTCTTTTATTATATAGGTCAACAATCATGAATATTTATAGGTGCTCTATTAGTGTACGCCTTAAGAGAATCTAGTTTTACTCCAAGGCCATTCCGTGAAGAGTCGCACGTTGACGAGGTTCGAACGCAAAGCAATCTCCATTTTAAGCATAAATCATAAATAGCTTGTGTTAGTGAAAAAGAAATTATGTTGACGTCGGTATTAACATTTTTAACGTCTTTGCCACCAACAACTCTGCCTCTGTTCTTTCCAATTTTTTTACTGAAACCTTTTTCTTTGGCTACCTTATAGTTACAAAGTTCAGAGAGCCATTTCCGCGACTTTGAAAGCGCTTAATTAAGTACACCGGCTGGTTTCATAAACATTTAGAAAATATAATATATGTTATATATGATATGTTATATCATATTCATATACATTGAATAAAAGCTGATATATTGCACATTCTACATTTTACCAAATTTTTTAAATTACATTAAGTATAAAGCTAATCTCAGAGCTCATTGTTGTAAAGTAAACATTGAATGGCTTTCAAATTGTCTCTGGTAGTATTTTAAGAATTATTTTTTGTCTCACGATGTCTTCTGCCGACGATCAGACTTTGAAGAGCAACAGCGTCAACAACAACAATCATGTCTTTGAGAAGGTCAACAAGACTAAGATGACTCTGGAGAATTATTACACTAATCTCATTACCCAGCATGAAGAAAGAGAAACCAGGTTTGGTTAGGCTTGTCTGTCTGTCTCGATCTTTCTGTCTGTTGTTGTTGATTGATTATTAGAATGATCCTTTTATTTCATTAGTTTCATTTCATTTGTTCCTCCATCATTACATGATTTGCTACTTTTTTTATCTAATTGTGGTGTTCATTACTAATTCAAGTGATTGGTTGTTTTCATTGGTTGCAGAATAAAACAGTTGGAGCGATCAATGGAAAGAGAAGGATTAACAGATGAACAGGTTTGTTGTTTGAATTTTGAATTTTATTTATTCGTTTATTAATAAATAATTAAATAATATTATTGATTGTTATCTTTTTTATATTTAGTTAATAAATACTATTCATAGTTTTATTTTAATTATTAATTTTTAATCATTATTTTATTTGCATAGCTCAATTTTGTTTCAAATGATTTCATTTACTTACAGTAAATAAATTTATTTTCTTATTATCTAATTGACAATTGAAAATATTTATTTATAAATTTATTTTTTGGACAGAAATGTGAAAAACGACAGATGCACGCTCTTAAAGAGACAGAATTTTTGCGATTAAAACGAGCAAAACTTGGCGTCATTGATTTCGAGCCACTGAAGGTCATAGGTCGGGGAGCTTTTGGAGAAGTTAGTGCAAAATCTGGTAACATTATTTACATGCCTAACTACCTTGTTATTTACTAAAGAATGATGATTTGGAAGATAATATTTAATTAAAATAAATCTGATGAAAATGTTAATTAATGGTGATAACAAAAATAATGTCAATGAGGATGATGTGATTATGATGATGATGATGATATTGGTGATGTCTATGATGGTGATGATGATGATGTTGGTCATAATGATAAAGATGATAAAAAATATCATGATAATTTTTCTTCAAACTACTCGCCACAAGGTCCGACTAGTTCAGAAACGAGATACTGGTCACGTGTATGCCATGAAGATTCTAAGGAAGGCTGATATGCTAGAGAAGGATCAGGTAGTCCATCTTATCTTTCTTGATGATGATGTGATGATGTCATGTGATATCATGTCATGTCATGTCATGTCATGGGATACAATGATGATGGTAGTGATGAAGAAGATAAAGATGATAATGATAGTGGTCGTGATATGCTTGTGAAAGATCAAGAATTTGCAAAAATTGATATATGTATCACAAAATGTAGATAGCACATGTGCGAGCGGAGAGAGATGTCCTCGTCGAAGCAGATCACTTGTGGGTCGTTAAGATGTTCTATTCATTTCAGGACTCCACCAGCCTCTATCTTATCATGGAATTTCTACCTGGAGGTTGCTGTTGCTGTAGCCACTGATGCTTTTGATGGTGGTGGTTTCAATGTTGCTGAAGTTGGTGTAGTGTTATGATTGTTATGATCAGTGTTAGTCTATGATTGTTCTGATCAGTGTTAGTCGGCATCATTTTTATCACCACAACGAACGCCAGGTGACATGATGACCATGCTGATGAAGAAGGACACAATGACAGAGGAGCAAACGCAGTTCTACATAGCAGAAACAGTCCTGGCCATCAACTCCATACACCAGCTTGGATTCATACACAGAGACATCAAACCTGATAACCTACTGCTAGATGCAAGGGTGAGTCTGTGCTCCTTGTGGCCTAATAGTTTAAAGTGCTGCGTTCTCTGTTAAAGTGACCTGGTTCAATTTCAAAGAAATTCCTGTTTATTATATGCAAATTTGTGTGTCATGCGTTGATTCACGTGTGTGTGTGTGTGTGTCTATGTGTGTTGTGTTGTTTTGTTTTGTTGTTGTAAAAATGAAAACAATTACCATGACAAACGGTATAACACACCAGTAACAAGTACTAAATGTCACAGTGAATTATTATGCTATTACGCTGACGAGGGTAACAATTAATTGCGTTGTTAGGGCCATATAAAGCTCTCAGATTTTGGCCTCTGCACAGGCCTGAAGAAGTCCCACAGGACTGAATTCTATAAGGACCTCAAACAGGCCAAGTCATCTGATTTTGGTTTGCTTGTTTGTTTCTTTGTTTGTTTGTCTGTTTGTTTGTCTGTTTGTTTGTCTGTTTGTTTGCTCGTTGTTCATTTATTCATTCTTTGCTTGTGTAAATTTTTATTTGTTTTAGTATTTATCTGTTTGTTTATGTTTTGTTAGTCTGCTAATTAGTTTGATTTGTCTTTGAATATTAATTATAATAGTATAATATTATACATGTGATGATGACGACGACATCAACAGTTTCCAGTCCAATGGATTCGAAGAAGCAGTCATGGAGAAGCAGAAGGAGAGCGCTGGTACGTTCTTCAGTGTTCTATGGCTGATTCCACTTACTTATTTTCTTTACTATGCGGCTCTTACATTTGCAGAATCATTTTGGACAGACAGCATTCGAACCAGGTCAGCACGCAGTAACAACGCAAGGGCTGGCACTTTTACTGACTGAGCTAAGCTAACTCACTGATCAAACTCAACATTGTTGTCGTTTCAATTAGTTTTTCAATTATATTTTTTATTTATCCAATTATATTTTGTATTTGTACCTGTCTGCACAATATGCTCAATCATTCAATCCTAACATTCTTGCCCTATTATGCTATGTGCATACGAATGCTCACTATTAATTAATATTCATGACCTAATTAATATAATGGGCCTAATTAAATTTTTAATTTATGCAGGCATATTCGACAGTTGGGACGCCGGATTACATAGCACCTGAGGTCTTCCTGCAGACTGGATACACAAACAGTTGCGATTGGTGGTCGCTTGGAGTCATTATGTTTGAGATGCTCATTGGTCAGTTCTATTGTCAAATTCTTGTTTTTTGGTCGGTTGTATTGTCGAATTATTGTTTACTGGTCAGCTAATTTTTAAACTTATTATTTTATCAACTAGTAATGGCTAGTTGATTTATTGCTAATATTATGAAGTATTTTGTTTAATTTTGGTGGTGTTTGATAAATGTTTTAGTTTTTATTTAATTATTGATTGATTAAATGATTGATTGATTGATTAATGGATTGATTGATTGATTAATGGATTGATTAATTGATTGGTCGGTTGTCTGGTTGGTTGATCAGTCGGTCAAACGATCGATTGATCGATTAAACAACGACGCTAACAACAGGCTATCCTCCATTTTGCTCTGAGAGTCCCCAAGAAACGTACAGGAAGGTGATGAATTGGAAGCAAACTTTAGTCTTCCCAACCGAAGTTCCTATCTCTAATGAGGCTCGATCACTCGTTCAAAGGTGTCATTCATTCGTTCATTCATTCATTCATTCATTCGTTTATTTGTTTATTCCTTCGTTCGCTCATTTATTCTTTCGTTTGTTTCTTCATTTATTATTTCATTCAATAATTTATACAATAAGTTACATTAATTTATTTGTATCATCGTATTGCGTTGTTTGTAGCATCGCATTGACAGACAATGTCTTATTTTTTTTCTTTCTTTGTTCGAAAGTTTTTGTTGCGAAAGAGAGAGAAGAATTGGCGGGAACAATAACATCAAAGAAATTAAAGAACATCCATTTTTTGCGGGAGTTGATTGGGACCATATACGGTTGGATGGCTGGATGGTTGATTGATTTGTTGGCTGAATGATTGATTGATCGATTGATTGATTGATCGATTGATTGATTGATCGATTGATTGATTGATTTGTTGGCTGATTGATTGATTGATTGATTGATTGATTGATTGATTGATTGATTGATTGATTGATTGATTGATTGATTGATTGATTGATTGATTGATTGATTGATTGATTGATTGATTGATTGATTGATTGATTGATTGATTGATTGATTGATTGATTGAATGATTCAGTGACAGACCTGCAGTCATTCCAGTTAACGTTAAAAGCATCGACGATACATCAAACTTTGATGAATTTCCTGACGTTGATCTTAAATGGCGTATGTTTCGTTTCCTACTTTCATTTTTGCATATTTCATCCATGCATCCATTCATTCATTTATTCGTCAGTTTGTCACTCATTCATTCATCCCTTCATCCGATCAGTTATTTTTTATTCATCCATTTGTTTATCCATTCATCTATCAATTCAATAATTCACTTGACTTTTCCTCTATTGATAGATAGATTGATTTACTGATGATTGATTCATTCATTCACTTATTCATTTACTCATTCAATCAATCACTCACTGATTGGCAGCCTCGCAATCAGAATCATCAGACGATCCATCGAAATGCGATTGGGTTTTCTTCAACTACACCTACAAGAGATTTGAAGGCCTGACGCAGAGAGCCAGACTGCCCTTAAACTTCAAGTCATGATTATCCATTCATTTATTCATTCATTCATTCATTCATTCATTCATTCATTCATTCATTCATTCAATCATTTATTCAATCGATCATTCATTTATTCATCCAATCATTCATTTATCCCTTCAGAATAAATCAACATGTCACATCTGCACTTTCTATTTTTATTTCATTTACATTCTTTTTCAGCTAATTGTTGGTTTATGTTAATTTTAAATGTTAAGTTTTTAAGCTCTCTTTCTTCTTTCTTTATCTCTCTCTCTCTCTCTCTCTCTCTCTCTCTCTCTATATATATATATATATATATATATATATACGAATTGTGTTTTTATTAACTTTTGTCTGTTTAGTTGTTTTTTGTGGGTTTTTTCGCTTATTTATTTTTTAAGATTATTTTTTTTAATTTTACAAATCAAATATTTTTATACTTGATATTTGTATGCGCGCGTGTGTGTGTGTGTGTTGAGTGTTTTTAATTACAAGATCAAAATGCTTAATATATATTTACATATTATATAAATCGTTTGTTTATTCATTCATTCATTCACTCATTCATTCATTCGTTGGTTTGCGTGTTCGATCATTTGTTTATTTATGTATTCACTCATTCATTCATTCATCCATCCATTCATTTCTTCAATAAACTGTTTGACAAAATTTCTAGAAAAAATTTTCATTTTTCTATTCACGATGAGTTATGAATTTTTAAGGCCAAACGAGGCTGTGGCCTTTTTTTATTTTTAACTGTTAAGGACCGTACCTACATACGGACGATCGGGCTTGCCAATACAAACTGTCTTCTATAGCGTTCTGTCTGGCTATTCATTTTGTTGAAGGAAAAATAGCCTCGAAACAAAGAGTAAACAATAATTACTTAAACCTATGGTCAATTGACTGAATAAGTTGTGTAGCTAGCTAACAGATTAGCATAGTTAGTTACAGGAATGCATCAATTGATGATGTTAGTTTATAGCTGTGTGTTTAAAACTGCATAAACACGTTCTCACCTGACAGTTCGTGCAAGCCTGAAGGTAAGTTGGATCACTTGTTGGGGCGTTAGTGGTCCACGCATTTCATTTATTAACATCTTCTTCGTTTTGTTTTTTATCATTATTTTTTTATTAGTAGTAGTAAGTAGTCAGTCGATGTTTCGTTAGTCGAATCAACTTATCGTTTTTCATTATTCATTTATTTATTTTTATCACTATCGTTGTCATTGTCTTTGCTGTTGTTGTTGCTGTTGTAATTATTATTATTATTATTTATGTGTCAATAAATTTAGCCGGATATATTTTTAACTTTAAAGCGTATATTCGGTTTTTTGCACAATAATAACCTACATCCCATGAAATATTCCATAAATAGAAATATGACTTTATTGTAATGAAAAAGTGTACGGGCTAGACATTAAGTCTCCAGCATTGATATATATAGTACCATCAACAATTGTAAAAGAAAATAATATTTTTACAAATTTCAATTTCAGGCAAACTCATCTAAAATCCAATTACACATTGTATTTCAAATCGTCATATTTGTCATTTCGGCCATACGTTCCTCTCATACATTAAGTCAAGTCCGCTCTCCAATCATACTTTATTTTGTCATTTTCTTCTTATGATTGTTATTTCAGTCATACAATTCATACATTATGTCTGATGCACTATCTATTCATACTTAAATTAGGCATTCATCAAATAGTTATCTAATCTCTGTTTAAATTTTTTAGAATTAATATTATTTGGAGAAAAATAAAATGATATTGTCTGTTTCACTGTTATGAATATTTGTAAGTTAACATGAATCTAGTTTAAGTTTGGAGTTAGACAGCTTAGAATGACAAATGTTTCGTTTTTATTCGCTGCGTTCGTAGAAACGTGAAATTTATAACAACGCTGCGTTTGTATAAACCAAGAATACCTGGAGCATATTGGAATTTTCATATGGAATATGGAATTTTTTTCATTTTAATTGCAAGGACTTTTTCTTTTTTACTATTGTAAGTCTACATCTTAGTTATTCTTGAAATACTTAGAGTATATAGTTACTGTTATATTTTTTAAATTATGCCTAGACATAATTTTTTCCTGACTCCAATTCATGTCAAACACGTTATGTTGGCTTTCGCCGTCTACTTCTCTAGAATTCTGTTCTTTTCCAACTATCCTTAGCTATTTTTTCATTAATTACAAATTTCGAAACAATTTTGTTTGCGAATTTCATTGAGAAGCTTTATCGATAACTAAGATGGCGCAATTAAATTGTTTAGTTGATAGGTTGAATAAATGTTTTATTTTATTTATATTATATTATTTATTTAAATCAATCTCCGTTATTGCGCTGATGCTATTGAAAAATCTAAACATTGAATTAATGATGTGAAGAAACAACATTACTATGAACTTAGATCATTTTTAAAAGCCAGTTTTATTTAACCCAAAAACAACATTCAACAATGTAAATATAGTTTTAATTGAATGTTTTTAACAGTAAAACATCTAACAATGATTGGACATGATTAAGACAGCTTAGCATTGCTCTGCTTCCTGCGTGAAAAAATGTGCAAAAAGTTAATTGCACTCTTACTGCATTTAACGTCTTTGGATTGAATTTTTGCCATTTTGAAAGAAAAAAGGTCTATCTTTCGAGATTTGTTGTCAAAGTTGCAGTCTTTTTTAAACATTTAAATTTATTTTATATCTAAATAACTATTTTTATATGGCGAGTGACTTCTCGTTTGAACGGTAATTAAACGAAAACAAATTTGCAACAAACGAACGAAATCAGCGCATTGCCATCAATCAATCAAATCACCACTGAACATAAAGAAAACTGAAAGCTGGTTATGAACACGAACAGATTCAAGTAAGGTAGGCGGATGCTCGTTGGATCAAAGATAGATGGTTCGTTATACGATGGAATGCGTTGATAACGTGAAAGAATCAACGGATGTGGCCTCTAAAGATGAGGAAGATTGTGATGGATTGGCTGAAGGAGGGAAGCAGGAATCAAAAGTTGAGAACCACCAGTTTGCTGCTAACTTTGCTTCTTATTTAACATATTTGTATCAACACTCGCTAGCTGCCAACTTATTACACAACACCTCGAATTCAAAAAGTGATAGCTTGAATTCTGATACGTTTCAACAATATCTAAGTAAATTGTTGTTATTAAAAAATTTAGCCAACCCACTTGCTCATCATAATCAAAGTTTTTCATTGGATGCATTTCCTAATGTGAAAACAGAAAATTCGTCAAATGGCAATGTAGGGGGTGAGGTACTGGATTTAAAGTGCTCTCCATCTCCACACTCCTCAGCTGACACATCATCTTCCTGCTATTCCGATTCTTGTCCAAATTATTCAACTTGCTCATCTCCAGGACCCGAAGATTTGAGAGTTAATAAATCAAATTCTTCAACATCTCAATCTTGGCTCAAACAGGATAATCTTTCTAATCCTAATCATTCTAATTGCTCAACAACAACCAAACTCCATAATTTCAAACTCGACCAAAATCTATGTAGTACTCAGGACATAGCTCGAATGATAGCAGCAGAATTGAGGCATTATGGCATACCTCAAGCAGTATTCTCACAGAAGGTTCTTGGAAGAAGCCAAGGTACTCTAAGTGACCTTTTAAGAAACCCTAAACCATGGAACAAGCTGAAAGCTGGAAAGGAAACATTCAGGCGAATGTTGGATTGGTTGAATCAGTCAGAAGAACAAAGACTGGCAATGCTGAAATATACTCCAGTTGGCAATTATAGTTAGTGTTTCTCATAATATTTTTTAATGTACTGCCTTTAGTATTAATTTGCTTAACACTTTCTTAACAAATGATGCCTTTCAGAGCACAAATGGCTTACTGCAATTTTTAAAAATTTGTTGAAATTTTCAGAATTCAAATCTTCGAAAGCAGCTATCAGTCACTTGAGCCCACCTACTGCCAGCCAGTTATTGTCATCATCAACAACAACTTGTCCAACCCCGACGTCAATAACATCATCGAATTATCAGCTGACAGCATCAGATGAAGGACATCAACAGCAAAACATGCAGGCAGAGCAACAGCAACATGAACTACAAATGGATCTCTCGATCAACGGCAGCAAAAACAACAAACCATGCCGCAAGCCTCGATTAGTGTTCACTGAAATACAGCGCAGAACATTAATGGCCATATTTAAAGAAGTTAAGCGGCCAAGTAGGGATGTGCAGATAACAATTGCTGAACAGTTAAACTTAAAATTATCCACAGTTTCAAATTTCTTCATGAATGCAAGGAGGAGGTCCCTAGATAAGTTCATCAGTCCTGATTCAACTAATTATGAAGATAATGAGAACATCAGCAAGAACATTAGCATCATCAGCAGCAGCTTACATGGCATGAATGATAATAATTTGTTGGATCGCAGTGAGCAAAGTTTCAGCAATGATAATGACGACGATGGTGATAATATCAACAACAACGATAATGACGACAACAACAACAACAATACTAATAATCATAATCACAATGATGATGGGGAGGATGACGATGAAGATGAAAGTTATGATACTCCAATGGACTTTAGCATCAAAGAGGAATCAGTCAATTGAAGATATCTTATATACTTACATATATATATATAAATATATATATATATGTATTTATATATAAATTATATAGGTGGATTGCACCAACAATTTGTTGATGATAATGTTTGAAGCTAAAGATTAATTTTCATTGCAATATTTACTCTCAGTTCAGCAGTTCTGGAATCTTAACTAAATTGTAACTTAACATAAATAATTTGGTTTTGTTCATTAAAATTATTTGTATATTTTTACTTTTTATTATTGATTTTCAGTGAAAGCATATAAGTTTATATATATATATATATATATATATATATATATATATATATATATATATATATATATATATATATATATATATATGTGGATACATATTTTTAGCTTCTAAATCACAAGAAGATGTGACAGACTTTCTTGCTCTGGAGTTAAGTTGCTAACCAACGTACACATATTTATATATACATATATAAACAAATGTGTATATATATATATATCATTTATTCATTTATCAAATCAAAAGAAAATGTTCTAAATATATTTTTTTTAATGTTTTTTGCGACTTAAATATTTTATATTAAGCAAAATTGAATAAATTTTCATCAGATATTTTGTTCAGATGTGTTTGAGCGTGCGTGCGTGTGTGTGTGCATGTTCATTGTACTTGTTTATGTGTATGCATGTGTTTTTGGTTCATGCCATGCACGTATTTGCAGGTATTTGTTGTGTATTTGGTGTTTCGTTGGTGCTTTTCGTGTTTGTAAAGATGTTTTTTTTTGTCATAATTTCCTGGTACACGCTGTTAAGTATTATTGACTGAAGAAAATAATATTAACCAATGATTGATTGATTGATTGATTGATTGATTGATTGATTGATTGATTGATTGATTGATTGATTGGTCAATTAATCTATTAATTATTATACAATTCTTGTAAATCTCAATTACTCTCATCAATGTCATTATTATTTGTGAAAGGTGAGTTAGCATCCATCTCAGTACAAATGCAAAGTACAAATGCAAAGGCTTTTTTGGCTAGAGTGATTTTTGGTCTATCCCTCCTTCATCATAAAATAGATATCTAATCTTCCTAATATTTTCACGTATCTAACTAAACTGTGTTCTTTATTATATGCTAATGTGTCTGTCATCATTTTACGGTTCTAAATCAATCAATGGTATCATCACGTCGCATCATGTTTGTTACTTCGTCTCGTTATCATTACGGCGTTAGCATCATTCTTTGTTATCACCAGGATGTTATCATCTTTTCTAACATCTTCATAAGACACTGTCTTTTTTATTGGTTTGTTATTTTTGTGTATGCCTTTTATTAAATATCTTTGTTCTCTTTTCAGGTAATTATATATCCAATCCAGATAGAAATTTAACATGTCTCTTATCTAATACGAAAAGCATTGTTTAATTTTTTCTTACATTTTTTGCTGCTATAAAAATCAATGCTAGTTTCACTGACGTTTTTTCTTGAAGATTTCCTCGCCAACTTACTGAACGTTGGGTTTTTGTGGCTGTTACATGCATATGCAGTGTTTGTCAATGATTTTTTTTATATCAATTCTTTTGCGTTTTTGATTCTCAACGAATTATATATGTGTGTGTGAGTGTGTTTGTGTTTTTACTTGTAATAATAACTTAATATTACAGCATTAAAGATTGTTTAATAAATTATTTCGATAGAATTAAATTATAAATGACAAACGACTCATTCATCCCATCAATTCATTCACCCATTCTCCATCCTTACAATTAAAAAACGACTGTTTGACAGTTAATCATTTTATTTCATCATGTGAGGCAGATGATGGTGAATCCCCTTCAATTAATTACACGCTAACTTAAATTTGAAACTAGCGTCATGTGTTGAATTTATTGATATATATATTAACTTCATTATTTTTCAAATGCTTGTTCAAATTATATCTGTGCGTGTGTGTGCGTACGTGCGTGTGTGTGTTCGTTCGAACTATTAATCACATTTGCTCAGTTTGTATTATGCATACATAATACACTTTATGCATATTGTATATATATATTCATATAATACTGAGATATATATAATATATATACATATTACATATATCTATATAAATGTGTATAGGCTGGTATAGTGGTGGAGCTGTTTAACCAATTAAAGCTGTTTGTTTCGAGACTTACAAAGAAACATCATG
>NW_008703570.1:11729791-11778049 GCF_000326865.2 Helobdella robusta
TTTGTAGAATATTGTAAAAATTATGGTCTTTTACCATCACATATATATATATATATATATATATATATATATATATATATATATATATATATATATATATATATATACTGTTGGTAATAGACCATAATTTTTAGACCAGAATATTGTAAAAATTATGGTCTTTTACCATCACATATATATTTATATATATATATATATATACTGTTGGTAATAGACCATAATTTTTACAATATTGTATAAATTTATATTTATATAATTATTCTTTATATATATACGTATATATATATATATATATATATATATATATATATATATATATATATATATATATATTAATTAAAGTGTAGAGTGTCTCACAGGTATCTCATTAATTGTTCTACATATTAAATTTGTTATCATAATTATTAATAAGATAATTAGCTAACTAACTAACTGATTAACCAATTAATTAACCAATTAATTAAGCAAATAAACAATTGATTATTGGGTGATTTAAACCTCTATTCAATATCAAACCATCCAATCAAGAAGCTAACTAATATTTTGCATAATAACGACATAATTATATATATATATACACACACACATATATATATATATATATATATATAATAACCTCATTAATGATGATATTGATAATTTCGTTTAATATTTGATAGCTTGTTAAATGATAAAATGCTTAATTTTTGAATCATTTTATTTCACTCACTGCGAACTCGCATAGACGTGAACATTGATGATATTATTCTTATCACTCTTCATTCTGGGTTTGCTCTATTCTTTGTTTGTTCATCATCATTTAGAATTTTTATCATTATTACTGTTATTGTTATTATTATCTTTTTCTCCATTTTGCCCGCCCAACATAATATGAAGTTTTTTTTTGGTGGATGATATAGTATTTTTATTACGTTATTGTATGTGTGCGTGCGTGTTTGTGTGTGTGTGCGTGCGTAGAAAATTGACTTAAATGCAATATTTTTTGGTTTAAAATTTTATTTTTTGGTAACTACACAGTAAGGATATTTATCCATATAAATTTATTTTTAATGAATGATATTCATGCATCATCACATCATTATTTTTATTATTATAATTATTATTATTACTTTTATTCTACTTGATTCAATCATTGCAAATTATCTTTCAGTATTAAATATTTATACGTTCAAAATATTTTCGTAATTATTTTTATTCATCAAAGTATATATATATATATATATATTCATATTACATACACTTTACATACAATATATATGCTCTCCCTCTCTCTCTCTCTTTAAAATTCTAGAGAGAGAAAAGTAGGGTGGACACATACTTATAAATATTGATATATTTACTTATATTTTCGCATACGAACTTTCTGCTGATGTGTTTTTAAAATTATTAAATACATGCGTACATATATATATATATATATATATATATATATATATATATATATATATATATATATATATATATGTATATATATATATACACACATAAGAAATATTTACAATTTATTTTATAGTTATTTTCTGATGAAAATTTCGTTTGAAATTGTATATATATTTTTTTAGTACGTAAACACGTATATTGATACACACACATATATATATATATATAATTATTTTCGTTGAATTTATTTGATCAAATTCCTTTACCGAATACAGAGAGTAAGTTGAACACTCAATCAATCATCCAATTATTCAATTAATCAATCAATCATTCATTGATGCGACGTCATCCAATCAGTCATCTAGCATCAGCACTCCTCTGACGATTGCGTTTTTCGTCAAAGATATCATCATTACATCACTTCTATCGTTATAAGTGATAACGAAAGAGTGTCCTGATGAAGACGATGAGAAATGTATTCAATGTAATTGTCGCGTCATCGTCTTATCAGCATCGATCGTTGTCGTCATTGTCGTCGCCACCAATCATACAAGTGCTTGCAATTGATAGTATATTTTTTTAATTTTTATGAGGCGCCGAGCAAATTATTATCTTTGTTTCTTCATTTTTTTCCCCTGTTTTCGTTCATTTATTTTTCTTTCTTTGTTTCGTTCGTTGTTTTGTTTTCTTGAAAAATCGCTATTTTTGAGGAGTAACGTTTATGTTTTGTTGTGCGTGCGTGCGTGCGTTCGTGTGCATCTCGATGGCATATTGTTACCATATATATATTTATATATATATATATATATATATATACATGTTACACGATGATATGTTATTGAAAATTAACAAACTGAATAAAATTCGTTTGTGTTTTTATTCCTTTCTTCCCTCTTCTACAGCGTTAAACAAATGTATCATCCTTCTTAGGTAGGCCTACACATCTTAAAAGACAAAACGTAACTAGAATTAATAAGGCAAATATAAGGCGTAGAACATTTAGACAGAAAAATATTAGTATGAAATTATTTTCCATGAAATTACACAATCATTAATATCTGAAATAAGGTATCTAAAAACAATACAAGCGTTAAAAAACTAGTTAGCGATGAGATTTATTACATGAATTCGAAATTATTAATATCAGGGTTATCAGTTGTCAGTGGCTTGGTCGTTGTCTAGTGTGCTGCCCGTGCGTGTGGCCGGTCGGCAGTCATCCATGTAACCACTCCTTCCAATTCCTCGCTGCATGTTTAGTAGTTGGTGTGTGTTTGTTGGAGAGTAAAGAATTTACAGAGTATTGTGAAATAGAGAATGTGTTTTGTTTGTATGTGTATGTATGTATGTATGTGTGTGTGTGTTTGTGTGAGAGTTCATAATGAACGATTGCGATTGGATATATTACGAATAAGTATATTTTCACGTAATGACTACTAGTTTGGAGATGGCCCATTAAAATTGCAAATGCCGCGTAAATCATTTTGAATATTATTTCAAACTGACTTACATTTTCAAGCTGCAGTTTGAGATTGGATGTTTCCTGTTCCAGAGTTGAGACTTTGCCCTTCAACTCCTCGATCAACTTTACCAATCCATCTGTCAAGTTGGCATTTCAAAAATACTATTAACATTATTTTACAAGCAATTAAGCCAAATCTTTCGTTCGTGTATCTCAATCAATATTTTAATGAAACTTTAAAAATCTGAAAATCAAACTTTGTGAATGATCGAGAATAAAAAGGCAAGCATTTATTTATTCAAAGTATCTTCACCCCATTTATAAATGAAAAATATTTTGAAAATAAGATTTTTTTTGTATAAGGAGAAGAATTGGAATGACGGTACAGACTTCTATCTAAATGTAGGTACATGTTGTTCTTGGCATCGTTTGAATTCCGGGCCACAAGCGAAACTTTCATATCCGTCTGGTTTATTTTAATTTCAACAATTGAGTGAAAATGATTTTATATAATATTAATCGACTCAAAAATGAATTCAACGTACGTAACATTATTATAATTAATTAAAAACATTCCGTGCATTGATTTCATCGCTTGCTCTGGTTTTGTCACATGCACACGTGCACATCCAATCAATCAAGCAGTCACATATTCTCTCATATTCTCTATTAGAAAAAATGCTTACACATGCACGTACGTACATACACATACATTCATTCTTACATATGAAACTTATACATAGGTCACACATGCACGTATACATACACATTCACGGACAAGCATATTCACATATACACCCGCAAAATGCATAAATAAATGTACATACACATACGCGCACACGCCTACACACACATACACACTTAAAACAAATAAACAAACATGCACACACATACATACATACAAACACTTATAAATATGAACATTCACTGAGCGAGTTCAATTATTAATTCACCGAACATTAAATGACTGATTTGTTTCTTCTCAATAACACTCAATGACTCAACCTTCTCCCTGGTTTACATGGTGTTTAACACGTTTCATAATTAATATAATGAAGGAAATAGGCTTTTTATTTATTCATTTTTTCACGTTTTATGTGGTCTGCTTTTTCGATCATTTTTTCATTCGTTTTATCATCCATCCATTCATCTGTTAATTCGTTCATTTATTTTATCATTACCCTCATTCATTCATTCATTCAACCATTTTTTACTTATTCATTCATTCATTCATTCATTCATTCATTCATTCATTCATTCAACCTTGACAGAGTTGGACGTATAACTGACGACATTGGGTGTATTGCTGTTATCTCTCTTGAACGTCTTGTAAGACGGGGCACTGTTTGCTGTTGTCGTTTTGTTCAGATAGGAATGATCATGAGTGGGTGTTGCTTTGTGGCTGGCAGCACCATCTCCAGATTTTGCACCACCGCCAAACAAAGCCATCTTCTCCTCAAAATTCAATCGTCCCACTCTTGTTATTGTTGGAGATTTATCGTTGGAAGGTTGCTGCTGCTGTTGAGTCTCGCGACGAAGCCAAAAGTTATCTTTCAGTGGTGTTGTTGTCTGCCTGGTGGCGGCTGTCGGAGCGCCAGATGTCGCCGGAGTGTGCTGGATTTATTAATGATTGGTTATTCATATTCAGTGCTATTCATTCCCACGCAATCACATATTCAACATTAGCGGTGGGTTGGATGTTCGTATATCGCCGGTGTGTTTTAAAAAGTGTATAAAACGCATTAAGCCTGTGACATAACTCGGATACGTATGTACATTTACATAAATATCAAGCAGTAAGACAGTTTCATTTAATATTTTATATTTCGTTTCGTTTCATTGTCTATTTTTAACTTGGTCACACAATATGAGCAGTCAGCTAAGCAGACATGAGTGTCGGGCCTAACAGATTCAAAACAATTCATCGTCTGCAGTGCTATGCCCTCCCTTCATACTGGTTTTTAGATGTTTTTTATTTTTACTTTTATTTTTGAAAAACAAATTTTAAATACGAAAATTTTTTTAGATGTTTTGATGGCTTTGTTGATAACTCGCTAACGAAATTGTAGCTTTTTTTAATAAAAAAAATCACACACTTTTGTTTTTTATTATTATTTATGTTTTTATCACTAACATTCATTTAATTCATAAAAAACCATTTGGATTAACATCTGTCTAAAAATAATGATTCATTGCTTACCACTGAAGAAGTATGTTTTTTTTCTACCATATTACCGAGACCAGCTATACATGAAATAAATACTCATTTGTAATAGTAGTAGCAAATGAAGTAAATGGAGTAGCAGTAATAATACCAATAGATAGAGCAACAATGCTATTAAGAGTAGTAGCATTACTATTGCAGTATCTGAAGAAGAACTATATCAACAGGTGAATATGTCAATTCTGCTATAGTATTTCTTAGTAACAGTAAATTCCTTTTTATCATGATGTGTAGCTATGCGACGAACCATGCCTGACGGATGTTTCACATTTGTTAATTAGCCCGTTAATTAATAAGAATATTATTACAATTGCTTGTGCAGTTGAAATTATCATCAACTGAGCATCATAAGACGTGGCAGGAAAATTTCAACGATGATGAAGATGATGGTGACAATCATGATGAATATCCAGACGATAATGATGAAAATGATTAGGATGATGATAAAGATGATGATTGCGACGAAGATGATGGTAATGGTGATGATGATGATGGTGATGATGAAAATGAAGATGGAGGTGATGAGAACAATGATGAGAATGATGACACGAAAAGCATGAAAAGAGTCATCGTGTCAGAATTTGTAAAGAAAGTTACTTGGTTAGTGTGCAGCTGCTAATCACTGTGACAAAAAATAGAAAAACATCTCTGATGGTTGTAATGACGTGTTGTTTATGATGTTGTTGGTGGTGTTGTTTTGTTTTACGTGTGCAGTTCTTGCTATGCCGTTGTTGTTTGTTGTTGATTTTGTCGTTGGGTTTCATATGTTCGGTTTTGTTGTTGTTATTGTTAAATTTTATGTTTCTTCATTTTTATTTTCTGCCATGTTGTTGAGTTTTACTTCATGTTCGTTCGAAATAAGGCAAAGCTATTAAGTTTGACCTTATTCTTTTTTTTGAATTGTTTCAAACGTTTAACCAGCGTTTAAATTTATAGACGTCAGCTTAGAAACGACTTAAGAAGACTTGTTTAAACAATTTAAACAAAGTTTAACATAAGTATCACAAGAGCGGTGACACAAAACATCATAAACAAACAATACCATCATACTCAAATAGAAACGAGTAAACAAACTACAAGTTAAAAAAATTAGTTATTGTTATGTTCATTGCCATACCATTACAAACATCAAAAACATCAACAAATCATCCTCAAATTACTTTCATGATTAATTTTTTTACCTTGACAGCGGTAAGCCACTCATCAGCCTTCTTCTTCCTAACTTGTTGTGGAGGAGGGACCACGTCATCAGTGACGTCATGATTCGTTTTCGACGCGCTGGTGGCAGTCGTGACGTTTGCCGCCGAGCTGTTCAGAGACCCCTTTTCCAACATCTCCTTGATCTCATTGGCTCTGCCTGTGGTGTCACGTGTTTGTGGTCGTGGCTGATGTGTTAGGATGTGTGTGAATGATGTGTGAAAATGTGTGTGAATGATGTGTAAAGATGTGTGTGTGTGTGTGCCTTGTGTGTATGAGCGCTTTATTTTTATGTATGTCTGTGTATTAGTTATTTGTTCGTCAGAGTTTTTTTAACGTAGAATAAAAATTTTTATTTTTTAATTTTTAATTCTCTTCAAACAACGTTTACAAACGCGAAAATGCCGTTTAAATAAATTTTTAACACCGAAACATTTCACGACACTGTTTGTTTCATGGAATGAGGACGACGTCACACATAACCCAAGTCTGCATTTGAAACCGCACCCCACCCAACACCTTATCATTTGAGAATGTATGGGACGTGAGTGTAATGTTTAGTTTGCAAACCTAAATAAATAATGTTTGTTGTTTTTTAAAGAAATGTTATAAAGATACCTTTTTATTATAGCCATGTATTTTTATCTGTTATAATAAGAAAAAATGAAAGATAAGTGATGTTTGTAACACACGGATATAATTATATTGTAAGCTGTAAGTAATGTGTATGTGTGTGTATGTGTGTATGTGCATGTTTGTGTGTGCGCGCTGCTGTTTGAAGAGTATGAATGAATAAGTTGAATAGTTTCTTGGAAGATTATTTCGTAACCGATTTGTTTTTATGTGACAAATATCTTGTGCGTGTGTGCGTGCGTGAGTGTGTGTGTGAGTGTGTGTGTGTTGTGTGTGTGTCATGTAGTGTAATGTGATTGTGATGTGATATAATGTCAGGAAACCATAATGTAATTTTAGTGGGATGTTATAGCATTTAATGAAGATATAACAGGCAAACTGCAGTCAGTACTATGAGTTTTTTAATGTCATTGGTTAATGTAACATAGTGTCATGTCATGTCATTAAATATTGATAGTTCTATTACAGTTTGATACTATTTTGCGATTAACTTTAAAAACTAACATCAACAAAGAAACCACATCGACATGACAACTCAGACAACATCAACAACGCAAAATTAAGTTGAAATCACAACAATAACAGCAGCAGCAACAACACAAATGACATTAACATGAAAACAGAGCGCCGTAGAATTCATTTGAATAAATTAATTCACATTTAAATGTACCCAACTGGTACTACATTCATTCACGTTGCATGTTAAGACTGAATCCGGCTGATGTTTTTACCTTGCTAAGTTTGGGTTTCAATCTCAAATTATTGCAATTTAATAAATACAAATTAAGTTTAAGTTTTTTTTTATTAATTAATTAATTAATTAATAAGCTTTTTTTGTTTTTTGTTATAATAATTTTTTTTTGTTTTTTAATAACAGTTCCGATCAATTTTTAAGATAAATTAAAATATTGGATATATTCTTTTTAAAAAATAATTTTTGCATTCACTATTTTAATATTCAATGGTGAATCTACCCATAATTCATCCAATCACATGCCAGCTGGCTAACCAGCAATTCAATCATATCCAATCAAATTCAGCCTTGTCAACAGCTACCCAATCAAATGTTAACCACGCCAACCAACAAACCAATCAGATACTCACCTTTTAAAACAACATCCTTCACCTTTGAAGAACTGCTCGTCTGTTCGCCTTGTTCACTGACGCCATGCTGAAATTTTTCGAAAACCTCAATCTGGCCATCTTTCAATTTTCCAGCTGTGGCTACGACGTTGGCCTCTTTGTGGCTCGAGGAAGCGCTGAATTTCTCTTGCAGTTGTTCGAGTTTTTCGCTTACCCTTCCCGATAATTGTAGTTGTTGTTGTTCTTCATGTTGATGTTGTTGTTGGTTGTTGTTTGAGGTGTCTTTCTCAATGATGCCAGGAGATTTATCGTAGAAGACGTCCCCATCTTCTGATCGCTGGCTTCTCTTTTGACGCAGAAGTTGTAATTGCTCGTAAGGATCGTCAACTGTGTTGTTGTCGTTGTTGTTGTCGTCGTTGTTGTTTTCTTTGTTTAGATTTTCATGTTGTTGGTGGTCATGATGATCATCGTCATTACGTCGGTGATCCTGATGATGATCACGGTGCTGATCCTGATGATGGTCTTCCCCCGTTTCAAAGTGAACATGAACTCCAGTAAGACCAACAGTCGTGCCAATTTCTCTTTCGTTTTCATCGTCATTCTTTATATCATCTTTATCATCGTCTTTTTCGAGTTCATTATCGCCACCATTATCACAATTATTATTATCTTTATCATCGTTATCACCATCATCGCTAATGTTATCACCATTATTTCGACCTTGATTCGAGGCTTCCATATTTAAAATAACACGTGGATCATCATTATCATCATCAGTAGCGCATACCTTTGTTACTTTATAATTACCATCATCGTCGTCGTCATCATCATTATCAGTGCACCCCTTTTCAGCATGATGATAATCATCATCATCATCATCGTTAACGACATCACCAATGAATTTTTTGTGGCACTTTTCAACATTTTCATCATCGTTGTCATCATTTTTTCCATCCTCATCATCGTTGCTTCCATCATCATCATCGTCGTCATCTTTTGTATTATTGTTGTTATTGTTATTATTATTATTATTATTATTATTATTATTATTATTATTATTATTATTATTATTATTATTATTATTATTATTATTGCTCTTATAATGAAAACCAACAACATCATCATCATCACCAGCACTACGACGATGATGATAATGATGTTTATGTTCACCATCGTCGTCATCGTCATCTTTATTATGACCGTTGGTAATCTTTCTTCCTTTCTTCATAGTTTCCCCATCCTCTCCACAATCACCATCTTCATCATCATCGTTAAGAGGGCGGGACATGCCGATGATTTCTGTGGAAAAGGAAATTAATTTATAAATTTATATATTACACACACACACACATACGTACACACACAAACACATACATACACACCCACGCACGCACACACACGGGAAAAGAGAAACAAAGAGAGAAACACGATGAAATAGAGAAACTGAGAAGAACAGAGAGAAAGCCAGAGACAGGAAGAAAGACAAACAGACAGGCAAAAAGACAGACACAGAAACAGACAGACAGAGACAGATTGACAGAGAAAGAGAGAGAGAGAGAGACAGACAGAGAGAGACAGAGAGAGAGTGAGAGGAAGAGGGAAAAATATTGTTAATTTATACCTACAACCTGTGCGAGCATGTGTTATGAATTAAAAATAGCGTTATTATTAATATTAAATTAAATACATTTTTCAATGAATAAACATAAACATCGTTTTAAACAAACGTTTAATAACGTAATAATTGCCATAATTACTAAAAGAAGGATACTAACAATTAATACTAAATATTATATTTATTTAATCTTGCAATTACGAGGAAAATTTTATTTATCAATTAATTCTTTAATGTGTTTGTTATTCATTCACTATTCACTCATTCAACCATTCATTCGTTCGTCCGTCCGTCCGTTCATTCATTCATTCATTTACTCATCCATTCATTCGTTCATTCATTCATTCATTCACTCATTCATTCGTTCATTCATTCACTCACTCATTCCTTCATTCGTTTGTTCATTCATTTTTTTATTCACTCATTCATTCATTTATTCATCCTTTAAACAGCAAAAAACGGAAAGAAAAAGAATAAACAAAAAAAGTGTTTTAAATAGTGAGTGTGTGTGTGAATGTGTGTGTGTGAGTGTGTGTATGTGTGTGTGTGAGAGAGAGAGTTTGTGTATGTGTGCTTTATCCCTTATCTAGTTAAATTTTTATTATATAAACTCTATATACTAGTCTATACTAGGCCCAGCTCAATATCAAGGTGTCTTCAATCCAAGAAGTGAAGGCTTAACAATGGGATGATTGACACAGGTAGGTATCAATATATCAATAAATAGGTATGTTTTTGTTTGCGTGTGTGTAAATATGTGTGTGTGTGTGTGTGTGTGTGTGTGTGTGCATATGGATGTGTGAATATATGTGTGAGTTGGTATGTAAATGTGTGCTTATGTGTGCTGTAGTAAAACGCCATGTGAAATGAAAAGCACGTTTTCTTTACAAGAGTTTCTATGTAGTTAGTATAAAGATGTGAGGCTTTTAAAGGGATAGGCGTACTTAATAACTAAAAGAATTGAAAAACAATATATAACAACAACACATACTGATAAATAAACAATTGCTTGATAATAAGTTAAAATTAATCAATGGCTGGATGGCCTAGCAATAAAAGTAGTTTATACATAGAGCGCCAATTTTAAGCTGTTTATATATTAATTAATTAACTAACTAATTAATTAATTAATATAATAAGGTTTTCGTGGTTAATTAAGGACTTAATTGATATAATAAATAATAATTAAATAAGTTAAATCAAATTAAATGGCTTTTTAAAAAATAAATAAAGGACAAACCTGTCAAACTCGAAAAAATGTTTTTCTACGCGGGCAACAAACTTCTCAATTGCTACTTAATGCACGCTTACGTATATATTTATACATGCTTTTTAGTTTAAATGCATATGTACATATGTATGTATATATGTATATTGCATACACACACACACACACACACAAAGACACACACAAAGACACTGATGTTCATATATCATACATGCATATAAATTTAATTAATTAATATTTAGTTATTTGTACGATTAATGAATTAGCTAGATGCTGTTCGTTAATTATGATGTTCTGGCATTTTATTTAATAATATAATATACATATATTATTGTCTATGTTCTTTCAGGATTTGTCATCATCAGTATTTCATTTGTTTATTATTTAGTTCATTTTTAAACAGTCTGTGTTTGTGTGTGTGTGTGTGTGGTGTGTGTGTGTGTGTGTGTGTATGTGTGTGTGTGTGTGTGTGTGTGTGTGTGTGTGTGTGTGTGTGTGTGTGTGTGTGTGTGTGATGCATTACGTTATATTACAATAGTACATTCACATTAAAATTGAAGGGTCGTTAGAGAGAGATTGAGAGAGAAAGAGAAAGAGTCGAAATCATTTTTTTTTTAATTTTTTGATAAAAAGTGAAAGTCCATTTTAAAATTATATTGTAAGTAACTAGAAGATAATGTCGATGGATGGGTGGATGGGTGGGTGGGTGGGTGCCAGTTAAAAGCAAATATACATGCATGTTTGTATATGTCTTCTTCTTTCTCGTGCCTTATCCTTTTAGGACATTGGCGACCATCGACCACCCCAAAACCCGATCTTTAACACTTTGTAAGAGTTGAAATGTGGTGATATTCAACAAGTGACACAAGGACTTCAAGACACGTAATGTATATGCGGTGTATTTAATTATCATTTCACGAACATTTGATTTGAACTGATAATTGCATATTTTATGAATGTTGAGTATTATCCTAAGTTGCAATTGAAAGTTTGAAAATAAATTGAAGTGTTGTTTTATTGCGTTTGATGAGGATGATATTGTTGCAGTTGATTGCAAGGTTACGATTTAATAACTTTGTTTTAAGTTATAACAAATTATTCGGGTTTACTTCTACAGAGGTTTCTAAGTTTGTATTATATAAGTATGAGGTGTCGCTTTGAATTTGTTTTATTGTTACTTTTCTTAATGAAGTATTTGGGATGGTGAATGTTTTTTGGTGTAGCATATTAACTATGTGTGTGTTCTATATTTTGCGTGTACATGCTGCCGTGAATGAGTTTGACAATTCATTCTTATTATTTTCTTTTCAATTCTCTTGAGAGTTTTGTGTCTTCAAAGAATTTCATTTTGATGTTATTAATGCTGTTATTGACGAATGTTTCAAAAATTTTCTGTCTATTTTAATATAAAACTTATTTATTTTTACATAATAAAGAAAATTATTTCGCTCTCAGATCAAAACTGTCATCTGTAAGTAATCTTACACACAACCACACAGACAGAAAAAGAAATAAAAAGAGAGAGAGAAAAAGAGAGAGAGAGAGAAACAGAGACGTAACACACACATTCAGTGACGGATCTAGAAAACTTTGACGGAGGGGGCAAAAAATTTGAAACTGTTCAAATTTTCACGACGGGACCAAAATATTCACGGAGGGGCAAAATTTTTACGGGAGGCCAGAATTTTTTCGGGGGACCAAAACTTTTTAGGGGGGGCCTAGATTTGTGGTAGTGTGACTGACGACCTTTATTTAGCTTATCTTGTTCAATTTTTGGTCAATTTAACACATAAAAGGGTTCTTTTTCTGACTTATTAAAAAACTGCTCACAACGGAGGAGCCAGTCCTCTAGCCCCCCTTTAGATCCGCCACTGCACACATATATGTCTTATATATATATATATATATATATATATATATATATAGACCATAATTTTTTTTATACAATATTCTATACAATATATTCGGTAGAATTTATATAATATTGTAGAAATTATACTTATATATATATGACATATAGCGCAGCTCAACACACATCCTGGTCTGTCTCAGACTTGAGCAAATATCCTTTGTGATTCATTATTTATGTCATCATTGTAAATTTACATAAACGATTAATAACTCACTAATTTATAACTTTTATTGGTCTCATGGTTTTTTGTGGTTGCCATTATTAATTTGAAAATATTGAAAAATAGAATAAAGAAATATATAAAGTTGATTGATACACTATCCGAATTTCGTGAAATGTATAAAATGTAGATTGGGATAAACGATATTTTAAAATATCAAAAACTTGCTATCCAATCATAAAAATTTAAATATTATCAAAAGTATTAAAAAAATTTATTCACTATTTAATGATAGAGAATGGGAATGACGAAAGAAAATTTTTAAATAATGAATGATACAATATTTTTAAAAACTGTTTCAAGTATCTACTGATAACAAAATGATTGTGAAAATGCAAATGAGAATTCAAACTTTTGTTGTTGATGTTACACGAATATAAACATAGAAATAAAAGTGATCCAAATTAAATTCAACTTAAAAATAATATCATCAAACACCTAATATATTTACTCGCCATAAACCTCAAACTCACAAACAATCAAGTAGTTCGTAACATCAGTCGCAGACTGCAGTATAACGTACCTGTGTTTGTATGAATAACTGTTACAAACAGTGATCAACCAGGACGAAGAAGTTGTTTCTTTGGGATAAAGTCCGCAGAGGTCGTAGTCCCATTGGTTCACCACTGATCCCAAGCTCTTGTTCAGTCCGACTATGAATCGAGAGAAAGACCTTACTTGAAAAATGAAATTTTTGTAAATTTAAAATATTAAAAATTCGAATCCATCATTTAAAAGTACTCTACATGATCAAAACGAATGGCACGGCAACAAATGTAATTTTGTTGTTGAACAATTTTTTTAGCAAATGTTATTTAAATTAAGAAACGCAATACTTTTTAAACATGAATGTTGATTTTTTGTTGTGATTTTTTTATAAATAAAAATACTATTTGATTATTTGGAATAAAAGCAGCTAATTGAAAACAATGCAATAAACCATTTTTATTGAAATAAGCCAATATATGTTTAAATTTTAAATTAGTGATTCGAACCATAAAAAGTATATGGAACTAGCATGACGTAATGAACGGAATATGACTTCACCAGATCAACAGCAATCCACTGCGTTAAATTGGGATTATTGGCAGAGCTAATGAAACATCCAACAAGATTCACGGCATATCTGTCCCCATCAACCACTGTGCTTGAGTTTCCGGCATAATATTTGTAAGTTGGACTGGAATATGTTGGTTTTTTCTTTGCTAAGTTGGTTAACGTTTCTGTATGATGAATGTTATTTTTTTTGTAATTTTCATTTACATTTTATTTTAACTTGGTAGCTCAAAATCAAGAATGGAAATTAAGTTTGAAACTAGGCAGTTAGATTTTTAAAAAGTTTTTCGACACTAAGGAGTAAGATTTTTTGATTCCATAAAAGTTGGGCCTACTTTGCAGGACACTCTCGTTGCTCTGTGGAGTAATTTCAATAAATTAAATGATTTAAAGCAATGTTGGGATTTAGAATTATTGTAAATTTTCAAACCTTTTAACCCGTAAAAAGCCTAAAATTTGAAAAAAATTATCCCAGACAAGAACAATTCAAATTCAAACAATGTTTATTAAAAGCATAAAAAAAATTCTTATGAACCTGGAAATTGTATTCGCATTCACTACCAATTAAACTTCCAACAGAGAAATGCTTTGATTGATTTGGAAAAAGTTGACAGGCGCCTTCACTTGGGAAATAATTGTAAGATAAGCAGGGCAAGAGCTGGGTAGAACACATCAGAGCACATTCCAACGTACTGCCCCCAGCAGCTACAGATCTATTCTCGAAATCTTCGGAACAGACCGAAAACTCCTTACCCCATAATCCGAATTGCCACGGTGTCAGGTACATATTTGGAGTTTGAGAAGTTACGAGGAGATAGTTCAACACAAAAATGTATAAACTGGAAACAAAACTTTTCATCAAGTGTTTTTGCATTTCTACCATACTAGATCATTTAAAATTAACTAGAACCTAAAACAAAATGATATAAATATTTCCGATGTTTGTTTAGTTAAATAATTTGAATTCTAACTCATTGTCGAGATGTGGAGAGTTTTGAATGCAACAGGTTTGCAAAATTGTGTTAGGAGAACGATGAAACCACAGGAGCGTGTCGGTTGCGTAACGACCAAACAAACAGTTGATGCATTTACAAAAATAACGTTGTAAATAGAAAATATTCTTTTTATATGTGCTTGCAAATGTGAGTGTGTGTGCTTATAGTATATGATTGATAAGGAATTTTAATTTACATTAAAATCAGTTTGTAATATTTTGTTTTACATTTGCAAGTTTAATGGTATTAATAAGATTTAGATCAATCAGACCATTGCGATATCAGATATCAATCGATCAAATCAATCAATCAGTCAATCAATCAAATTTACAAACATATAAACAAAGGAAGTGGCGGCAGAACATATAAAAGCGAATGGGGTGATAGGAATTGAAGTTATGATGAGAATTGCTAACAGTATGTTTGATGATGAAGGTATACCTGAGGATTGGCGACACAGTGTGTTGGTGCCGTTGTATAAGGGCAAAGGAGATGTGAGAGATTGTGGGTCATATAGGGGTGTGAAATTGCTAAAGCACGGAATGAAGGCAGTGGAGAGGGTGCTTGAGAGGAAGTTGAGAAATATGGTGACAGTTAATGAAATGCAGTGTGGGTTTATGCCTGGTAGGGGAACGGTGGATGCGTTGTTCATGGTGAGAATGTTGCAGGAGAATTATAGAAAGAAGAAACGAAGATTGTACAGGTGTTTTGTGGATCTAGAAAAGGCTTTTGATCGAGTACCGAGGAAGGTCATTGAATGGGCGTTGAGGAAGAAAGGAGTGAATGAGAGACTTGTTAAAGCTGTGATGCAGCTGTATGAAGGGGCAAAGACAAAGGTGAGGGTTGAAAGGGGGATGTCGGACGCTTTTAGTGTTAAGGTAGGAGTGCATCAAGGATCAGTGTTATCACCGTTTCTGTTTGAAATTGTGATGGATGTTGTGTGTGGAAACATAATGGAGGGGTTGTTATTTGAGATTTTGTATGCAGATGATTTAGTCTTGATGGCTGAAGCATGGAAGAATTGCAGTTAAAATTTGACAGATGGAAAAGTGTTATTGAAAAGAAAGGGTTAAAAGTTAATATTGGTAAGACGAAGGTAATGGTGAGTGGGGAAGGTGGGGAGCGAGTGATAAGTAAAATAGACCCCTGTGGGGTATGTGACAGGAGAGTGAAGGCTAACTCGGTATTGTGTATAGGATGTCAGAAATGGGTGCATAAGAGATGTAGTGGTGTGAGGGGGGCACTGAAAAAGGTGGAAGGCACGTTCAAATGTAAGAAATGTGTTCATGGGGTGATTAATAGGACGGACGCAAGGACGGGGTTGAGTGGTGGTATTGAAAGAGTGGAAAGCTTTGTTTACTTAGGGGATAAGCTGAACGCGGATGGAGGATGTTTGAGCGCAGTTACGGCTAGAGTTCGTGTAGGATGGATGAAATTTAGAGAACTGGGTGGGGTATTGTGTGGAAAGAAATGGTTAGTGAAGATGAAAGGGAGGGTATATAAAGCATGTGTGAGAGCAGCGATGGTATATGGTGGTGAAACTTGGGTGTTGAGGAGAGAGGAGGAAAGTGTACTGCAGAGGGCTTAAAGAGCTATGGTGAGGATGATGTGTGGGGTTAAAGTGAAGGATAGGAGGAGTAGTACAGAGCTCATGTCAATGATGGGACTGAATGAGGACATTGTGACATTGATAAGGAGATCGAGATTGCGGTGGTATGGACATGTGTTGAGAAGGGATGAAAGGGTCGGGATTAGGCGAGCGTTGGAGTTCGAGGTTGAAGGAAGGAGTGGCAGGAAGGGGTCGTCCGCGATTGGGATGGAGAGAGCAGGTGGAGAAGGACAGGGTGAAAGCGGGGTTGCGTGATACTGAGGCGAGTGACAGATGTGGATGACGTCGAGGGGTATTTCGGTTTCATCATAGGTAGCCAAACGGCAACCCCCGATCTCGGGGAAAATGTGGTCTAAACGTGTGTTGTTGTTGTTGTTGTTGTTGTATAAACAAACACATCCACAACAGACATACCCACACATATTTTTTGATATAATTATTTCTATATTTGATTGTGCATTTATACAATCTTTTTAACGTGTGTGGTGTATGTATTGTCTAATTCTAAGATATTTTATGACAATGAATTCAATTTTAATTTGTCTTTCCGTTAAAAACGTCGCAGATAATTTCTTTAAGAAAAATTTCAACTACTGAATGCAAGAAAGTGCTTTCTAAATAATTTTAAATATAGCTAATATTAATAATTATAATTAATTTAAAAAAATTAATTTTAGCAAAAACTTCAAATAATGCAAATGTTACTTAAAAACAATGCTGTATAATAAATTGAAACACGACTATAGTTTATACTATGTATTCCAAAGAGAAAAATGTTTAGTTTTATGCGAAAAAAAACTGTTGTGCTTCTTCAATGCACATGTGCAAATTTAGGATGTTCAAAAATTTCTAAATTTACAAACGTGATTAAAATATGCCTTGGCAAACTTGATAAAGGAAATTGTTTTGAAAAAAAGCAATAGTAGGATAAAAACAACTCACATATTAATTTATATATAGTTGAAGATTTCGAATGAAAAATTAAAATTTTAAATTAAGTTAAACTTAAAACCCATTAAAAGACAAAACTCAAAACTTACTGACCATAAACTTCAAACTCACAAACAATGAAACTATAGTTAATATTACTAGGGGCCCGCTGCGCAATAGCATATCTATGCTTATATGAAAAACTCTTGCAAATCGTTATGTACCAGGAGGAACTTTTTGTTTCATTATTATATTGTCCGCAGAGGTCGTAGTCCCATTCGTTGGCATCTGATCCCACGCTCCTGTTCAGTCCAATTATGTAGTTTGATGAAAAAGCAGTTTCTAAAGAAAAGTAATTAAAATTGTAGATAAATGGTTATGAGGAAGAATTTCTGGATTTTGTTATACTGAAGTGTTTGTGTTATTGTTATTTGCTTAGCACTTTAATGTATTGTAAAGTAAATTCTGACTGTTTTCCTAAATATTAATAAATTATAGATAACAATAACCAATAGTATCAGATTATTATATTCATGACTGAGCAGTACAATGTTTAAGGGCATTAAGAAATTCATCTTTATCTTTATCATTAACAATGAAAAATATTTCTAAAATTCCAAGGGGAAATAAATGTTTATTATTAAAAATGGTAATATTTTTACAGAAAAATGTAATTTAAATATTATTGTTAGGGTAATAAATTTGTTTGATTACATTATATATTTCATATGAACTATCTTTATCTTGCCAGCCTAGTTATAAAAAGAAAATGGTAAAAAACTTGCCTTTGTCTATTTCGTCGAAGGAGCACGCATATCTTAGACAAATCTTTTCAGCTGAAAAACATTATAAGGAACAAATGAAAAATCAATGCAAGCATTTTTCTCTTTCCGTGTCATTTCAATGGATAAAGGAACAATTACTGTCTGAATGAAAAACTTGTTCAGACTCGTTTAGACATGCACAAGTGTCGACTGTAATATATTATCATTATAATATTTGGTTAAGATTGAATCAAGAAATTTATTCAACGTACTACCACCGGCTTCGAATACACGCTAAAATCGTCCCTTCTTCACAAGTGACGTGAAATCATCTGCGTCATTATACAGACAACACACCGTTAACAGTTTATATTACGTCATATTAAATCATTATTTTATTACATTATTAATATTATTATTATATTATATTGATATTCGGCAATTAACCCAAAAACGCAACGCAATAAATATTATAAAATACAACGTAAAAAGTAGTAGCAAAAGTGTCTTGCGAGTTGCAACTGCCAATATGCTAACAAACTTGTAATCATGAGAGCGAATGCAATCATTAATATCACACACATTCCTAAAAAACAGAGTTCTAGACACTAATTCGAAATTGTAACATAGCAAACACGGCGAACCAAACTTCTATTATTTCCACTCATATTATCGCCATCTTCAGAATTATACTTAATTATCCGCAACATGTATTTAAGTTTTCAAAATATTAAAAATATAAAAAGCCAGCAAAATATTTCTTTATTAACATTTGAATCACACATCGTTTTCGTTTTTGATCAAAACTTCCTCTCTTAGCTCAATCAGCGCGTTGTTGCTACTCTACTGTGTTACGTCAAACAACACACCGGTTCGAAGAATCATCACATCATTGCTAACAAAATCCTCAAAACGCACATAACTAAGATATACGCGCAAGACTAACTAACTAATAACATAATTGGTACTTTAACATCGTTTGGATGTTACGAAGAAGCTTCGTAAGATTTATTAATATTGCCACAACGAGGAGTCGGATATTTGTCATCACTGCTCACTACATTAAAACAATTGACGTTACAGATACCCGTAACTACTGCGACAGACCGAATATAATAATCAAAAGAATGTAATAGACGCAACACAACTAAACAATGATTTTTTTTATTTCATACGCCCTTAGCGTTTAAAAATTTGACAACTTATGAATAAATAGCTTATTGATATCGGAATATCGGACCAAACAATTCATGATCTGTAATGGAGTTTAGTAAAATTAGTAAAATATAATAGCGAATGTTATATATATGTATATATATATATATATTGTGTGTGTGCGCGTGTGTTTGTGGTGTGCGTGTTTGTGTGTGTGTGACCATATGTGCGTCTTATCTTGATAAAAATTAAGGATATTTTAGTCGTACAAACCCGACATAGCGATGCATCATCATTCAACAAAGATAAAATTTTCGACTCCTCACAAACAATAAACAAGCACACAAAAACGGCGGCCACATACAACCCTATACTATCATTAATACTATCATTACTATTAGTAGTATTATCTAATAGTAGTAAGAAGAGTAGTAATAATATATCTAGTGTATGTATATATTTATATTTCCTTGCTCATTTTGGATATTCACTTTCACATACAGTCATTTTTACACGTAAACTCACGCAGGCATAACATGCACACATTCCCCATGCACGCGCGCATACACACAACATTCAATCAAACAGTATACGCGCACACACATACACAAACACACAACATTAACACATACAGTATACGCACGCACACACACATACCCGGTACACAATATATACCCAACATACACGCACATATATATATATATATATATATATATATATATATATATATATATATATATATATATATAAATTCTCAAATTAACACTTACTCATAAAAGGTACACTTGACGATTTCACGCACACTTATCTTCAACTTTTATTTTCACGAGTCACATACACACACATATATCACACACAAACATATGTGTATTAATTAAATATATATATGTGCAAAATGCGTGTGCGAGTGTGTGTCTGCAGATAAGTACGTGTGTGTGAGTCAGTGTGTATGCGTATAGCTGTAAGTGTGTATGTGTGTGTGTTTTAGGGTTTATATGTGTGTATACCAGTGTGTGTATGTGTGTGTGTGTGTGTCTATGTATCAGTGTGTATGTGTGTGTGTGTGTGTGTGTGTATGTCAGTGTGTGTGTCGGACGTCTAAAACATGGCGTACGTTTGACCTTATGTTTATCAATTTGTATTGCAGGGTACGTATGAAGAGAATATTTCTACTCGGCGGGCGATGTCTCACATACATCCATACATATATTAAGATCTACATTGTATATACACCAAAGTATTATTTTTGTATACATGTAAATGTATTGTGCGCATACATGTATGTATATGTTTATATAAAAAGTTAAACATACAGGTTTTTGTAGTGTTGTGCGTCATAGTCCCATACATTCGAAGTTTACACTATTTATTTTGTACAACGTTTAGTTAGTTATTTTTCGTTTTAATTTATTAGGTTAACCCGAGATTTTATCGCAATTATATTTTTTTCTATTAATAACAATTGCAATAAAACAAATATTCAACACAAACAATTAGGAAAATAAAAGCGAAAACCTATAGTGCGTGTATAAATTTAGTTTTGTGATTTGGAACGTGCACATATGTATGTACTTTACACATGCACCTAATTCTAAAGCGTTATAGAGAATACAATAACTAAACTACGTATAGCGTGTTGGTAAGTGAACAACATCGTTATGTTAGTTATTATATTGTTATTCATACAGTTTTGTGCATGGATATATATATAATTATATACATAATATAATTAAATATATATATATATAATATTATATCTATGGTTTTGTGCGTGTTGTGTTGGACACACACTGTAGTAACTAACATACAGCTTCAGGCCATCTGAATGAAGAACACGCTATAATTGAATAAGAACACAGTTGTAATAATAGTAATAACAATTTGAATAATAATAAGTTGGATAAGAGTAATAGTAAAGAAATAATAATCAGTTAGTTCGCCAAACAAATGAACGTTGTTAAAGCGTTTGTTAGACAAATGTATAAATTGATAATATTCTTTGATAAAATTTTAATTCGTTAAAAGTTTAAAATTGAATAAAATATAATTACACATTCACATGATAAATATATCTTGTTATGAATGAAGTTTATGTGTGGAATATTACACAAAATTACATTTAAAACTATTAAGAATTAAGTAAATATATAAAGTATAAAATTAAGTAAAAAGACTCTGTTTATTACTTTTTATAAAGAGTTATTGTATAATTTTCAAAATGATTATTAGTAATATATAAAATTATAAGTAAATATTTGTAAAGTTAATTTGTTTTGGAAGTATTTGTAATTTCTGTAATTCTAGTTGCAGTGTCATAGCTTTATATTTTATAAGCAATTTTCTTCATGATCAATTTTAATGTGAAGTTTACTTTTTGTCTTTTTGAAGTTTTTAAAAGTTAACTAGTTCTAACTTTTTATTTTTTTATGCTATGGATAACAATTGAATGAATAATGATTAAATATGTCTTCGAGAAGAAAAGGCAAAATCCCGCAAAAGAAAAGTTTTTCAAATGAAAATTGTTAGTAACTTTTGATTTGTTTAAAAAAATTGTTAACTTGATCGTTTAATTAATAAGTTAAGGGGATGAAATGATTAGAATTAATTAATTACTGCTAATCACCCTCTCCTAACAAATTAGGCATGGGATATCATACTGATCTCACGTGTACACGTGCCTATCGGTCATTGGTCAACAAAGTAATCGATTGACCACGCCTTGATGACCAATTGACCAATAGAAGACAATACAATAAAGAACATATATGACATACTACTATAATGTTCTATACATACATACACTATGTGTGGGTAAATAAGTGAATCTTATATAAATATATGTACATATATATATAGAAAAAGAGATAGAAAGAGAAAGAGAGAGAGATAGAGAGAAATATTTATAAATCCTATTTCAAGCCTTTTTTAAAAACCCTTATTCATGGGGATGTGTGAGTGTTATTTAAATTAGTTGTCTTAATAGTAGTAAATAAACTGTTTGTCTGGAAAAATTATCTCATATCTATTTGTACATTAAATATATATCACTTTTTAAAAAAATGATGTCTGTGTGTATATATATATATATGTATATATATTGTGTTTGTTTGTTTATTTGTGTGTGTGTGTGTGATGTGTATGTATGTGCCTGTAAAGTGTTAACAGATCTATATGCTGTGTATGCATACACAAGGGGGATCTGTACATTTGTATGCATGCATGAATGTATATGAATGCCTGTGTGTCTGCATCTATGTATGTTTGTATGCATGCATGTATGTGGGCATATCTCTGAAATCCCATTATTATATCCAGGCTTTCATTAGCAAATTTAATGTTTATTTAAGTCATCACAGGTTTTATATATATATATATATATATAAATATATATATATATATATATATAGTCAATGTTTGTATATATCTGCATTATTATGTGGTCATCATTAAAGATAATTATTAAAATGGAGATGCTTATAATCTGGAATATGATGATGATAATAATGTTAATAATAATGATTGTGATGAGGATGATGATGTGGATGTTAGTATTGATGATCTTACTGAAGAAAGTTGGATTGATTGGAATAATTTGTATTTGTTTTTGAAATTATAAGTCTTCATAAACATGAACAAAGATTCATATTGGACGATGTAATAACGCATTTGTGTCATCTTCGTACAAGCAAAACGAAACATTGATATTAACGTTAACAACAGAACCACATAATGTCAAATGTCATTGCCTACAAGAAAAACAACGACATCGTAATTCATTTAAACAAGCGCAAACATTAAGATGAACAAAACCACGAACAACGAACGAACATACGAACGAACGAACGAACAGCACACACAAACATCGCGACATGATCACAGAGAGAGAGAGAGAGAGAGAGAACAGTTGCAAACACAACTTGTCTGCCTGCATATATTGTTATTGACATCTACCTGGCTATTGTAGCAAACAGCCAATAGGCGTTCAGCCTGTCCAGAGCTCATAAATATTCATAAAATCCGTATTATTCATAATTGCACCTGTGTCTTACCTTTATTATATTTTGTCTCTCACATATAAATGTATAATATATAAACAGTGTATATACTTGGTGCATATGTTTGTAACAGTAGATGTGACATACATATGTGTGTATGTTTATGTGTGTTGCTTCTATCTATGTTCACATGTGCACTCGACATCGTAATATATCGGATACTATATATAGTATATTTATATATATATATATATATATATATATATATATATATATATATGTAACTGTATAAACCTCTACATTAATATGTGTTAAAATGTTAAATTATGTATGTATGTGCATACGTGTACCTATATATATATATATATATATATATATATATATATATATATATATATATATATATATATATATCTGTGTGTGTGTGTTCTTGTGTGTATGCGTAAATGTATGTGTATGTATTTCATGTTTTTTAATTTCATTTTTTTTATACACACCTACATTTGCGTTTTTAAGGTTATATGTATGCACTGCAAAAATGTGAGTCTCCAGGCACATACATACAAACAAGCGCATATGGAAAAATTTCAATATATAAAAGTTTCGTAAATCATTTTTACATTTTGAATAATGAAATGTTCAGTCAGTTCCATTATTTAATTTTTAACATACCATCACATTCAGCTTAGCTTTAACTTGAATTAAACTTAAATATACATTCAGACTCAGTCTAAGTCTTTTTAATACAATTCCTTCATGAAGTGGCTGTTTCATTTGTTTATCTATTGATACTTTATCTATAAAATAGTCGAGGCTAGGGGCTAGATGGTAATTAATTAAAGTGTCGTTGTTTTAGTTGTTTTATAGTTTATTGGTGTTGTTTGTTGCAACATTTTGTACTGGTAAATAAGGCCGTCTGGTGATGATATATAAGTTAATGAGTATTAATAAATTAGTGTTATGTACGCATGTTTGGTGTGAGTGTGTGTGTGGTGTTTGTTTGTATATGTGTGTTTGTATGTATGTGCGGCCTGTGTGCACTGCAAATATAGTCTTATTTTGTCTTTTTTTTGTAATGCTTGAACGTGACGATTATATTTGTATCTGACGTTTTTTTTTTAAAAATAATGTTGTAAGTGTTGTGAATATGTATTCATGATGTTGGATGATGTGTGTTTGTATGTTTCTGAGTGTGTTTGTGCGTGTGTAGTACATGAATGAATATTTGAATGAAATGAAATATTAATGGTTGATTGATGAATGAATGAATGAATGAATGAATGAATGAATGAATGAATGAATGAATGAATGAATGAATGAATGAATGAATGAATGAAATGAAATGAATGAACGAACGAAACGAACGAATGAATCAATGAATGAATGAATTAGTTGATCTATTGACGAGGAGGAATAAATAAATAAATGATTGATCGGTAGAATAAATAAATAAAGTTGATGAATTAATGAAAGAACCAAATTAACTAGAACTTAAAATGGACAAGGTATTAAGATTTAATTATTAAATGAATGAATGATTGAAAGGGTTTGTAAATAAATAATTGACTTAATGAATGATTGAGTGATTGAATGAATGAAAAAATGAATGAATGGATTGATGGATGGATGGATGAACGAATGAATGAATGGACGAATGAATGAATGAATAAACGAACGAATGAATGAATAAACGAACGAACGAATGAATAAATGAATTAATGAGTTGTTAGCAGATCATGTGATCAATTGTTGTCTGTCAGATGATTGAATGTTGTTGGTGAACGGTGAGTGAGTACCGACGCTGTTCTACTAACTAAAATATATTACAAACACCTGCCTGCTTTTAAATAATGTTAATAATAATAATAACCATAATAATAATAGCTATGATACTGATAATGATGATGATGATGACGACGAAGATGGTGCTTGTGGTGGTGGTAACGTTAATGATGATGGTGATGATGACGATGAAGATGATGAAGGAAAAATTTAACGGTGATAATATTGTGAATAGAGGTTTTATTTAAGCAGAGGAGAAAATGAGGAGAATGGTCAGCCAAAAAATGGTGAATTATAAAATTTGAATAGTGATAACATAATAATTACGAAACATAAATGTTGGAATAATTATTGTAATTCATTGTCATTAAATTAACCCATTAACGCTTGACGAAATGCTTGGCCGTTGGATGATTGATAGGGAATGTAGGGATGATGGCTTGTAAGTTTCTATGCATGTAAAGTAAACTACGATCTTTAAATCTGTTTTGTTCTGTAATTCAGTTAACGAATTAATTGTTTATTAAGTATATGAATTAATTGATTAAGACGAATTAATGGATTAAGTTGATGAATTAGATGAATTAATTAAAAAATAATAGTAATAAACGAATGAACTTGAATTAAGTTAATGAAAAAGTGGATATCGAAGCAAATGGATGAACCAAACTGAGACTTATAAATTTATTAATGGATGAACGACCCATTTAAAGTAAGAAAATGTTTTAAATGTCAGTCATTATTTTATTAATTATATGCTAATTTATGTTGTCTGTCAAAGTAACCATAGCTAGCTTATAATTCGTTTATGTTATATCCACGTGGACAGGATGTGTATAAACACATACACGCACACACAAACACACGCACGCACATCCAATCTCGCATATGTGACACACGTGTGAATATTTAGATGATGATGTATGTGTGTCGCATGTTTATTAATTCATGACAGCACCTACTTTATCGGCACTTAATTATTATCGAGCACCACGTACAAAAAATCGCATACATCGGCACGCACGCACGTACGCGCACATCAACGCACACATATATACACGCACATCAAATCACACATACATTCACTTAGTGTACGTGCATCTCACGTAAACACAAACAAATTCATTTCAAACAACCGCGCGTATATTAAATCGTGTTAATGACGTTATCTTTTTTCCTCTTTCTCTCTCCCTCTCTCACTTCGTTTCTCACTTTCTCTCTTCCTAGCTTCATATCTTTACTTACAATATCTCACACTGAATAGTCCTGGGCAGCTAGCTGTAGAGATAGTGAAGAAAAAGGAGGGAGACCTCTTCTTTCTTATACAGTACAGTACCATGTTGTGTGACGTTCATGCGAACGATGTACGAACGTTACATGTATACATTCATACATATATATACATATATATATATATATTCGGATATACATACATATGTATACGGATATACATACACATATACAGACATATGGTATGGTTAATGGTATGTTTATGATTGCATCTCAACCGGCCGGGTGTGTTGTTATATAAATATATAATTAAACACAACACATGCATGGGTGTGTTGTTTGTATGTTGTGTTATGTTTGACACCCAATTAAACGGTTGATTGTTCGTCGTTCGTTCGTTCGTTTGTGTAGCTGTGATGTTGTAACAAAAAAGTGTTTATACTGCAGTAAAATATCATTTAAATTAAGAATGAAGATTTCTTAACAAATGGTTATAGATAGACTCCACGTGCAAATGCAACACACAAGAGCTTAATCACGCATTAGCAATGACATAAATTAGCATTATATAGTGGGCTTGCTATCCCGTCACGGATTATAAACTTGACCACGACTATACCAGCTAACTAGGCGTATTACACAATTTAATACCACACCTCCGATGTATTCCATACCGCAAAATACCCTGCCGTACAGCTAGCCGCGCCACACCACTCTCATCGCGCGTCTGTCTTCCTATTGCATTGTTAAGTTCACATGCACACATGTACGTCAGATATTAATCAATACAGGTGGGACAGAGGTGCATTCGTACGTACGCACTTTTGCATGTTCCTATATGTTCACACGTGTATTGTATGTATACATACGTACACGTGTATTGTATATATACATACGTATATACATATACACTTATATATATATATATATATATATATATATATTGTACAGTGTTTGGCCACTGCACTGTTCTGTTCCGTTGATGAGGTAGGCATAGTTGCTATGGCGAAGTTGATGACGACGATGATGGGAGCGATGATGATCATTATGGTCGCAGGTACGATGATTATGATTATGATGGTGACTATGAAGTTGATGATGATGATGATGATGATGGTGGTGGTGGTGATATCATCATTATCATCGTGGTCTTTTCTTGGGTAGTTTTTTTAATTTTTTATTAAGGTTATGTTGTTGCTGTTATTATTTATTGCTGTTGCTGATGTTTTCTTAATCATTGTTATCATTTCGAATTGTATAAGATGATGATGATGATGATGATAGTGAGGATGGTGATGATGACGATGATGATATTGAAAATTCTAGATGATTCTTGTAAAATCTCAGCTCTAATTTAAACATACTTACCAGCATAATTTGTAGTGTGATATGATAACGATGATGATACTAAAATAATGATGATGATGGCGATGATAATAGGTTGATAGCAAATAACCTGATAAATGGATAATATGGCAATTCCATATTTTTGTGTGAATGTATGTCTATATATGTCTATGTATATATTTTTGTATATGTATGTATGTATGTGTGCATGTATGTATGTGTGTGTGTGTCTGTGTGTGTGTGTGTGTGTATGCATACTTGTATGTCTATGTATGTCTATGTACGTCTATGTATGTATGTACTCATTTTCTGTTGAAACATCTGAGGAAGTTTTCTGTGTATTTTTATAAGGGCAATTATTTCCAGCCGATAGCAGTAAGCGAGTGAGTGAATAAATGAAAGAAGAAAGGAATAATTGAAAGAATGAATAAAGAAAAAAACGAATGAAGGAAGGAAGGAAGAAATGCATTCCTTTTCTAACAAGTTTTGTTACATTCGTACCGAAAATAAGATAATGCCAAGCACAGTTACAAAATGAAGAGAAACGGTGATGACGTAACGAACAAAACTAAGAATAAGAACAACCGGTAAGAGTAACAAAAACAACAATGTTAATACCAACAACAACAACAATAATAATAATAATAAGATTAATAACAACAACAACAACAGTTTCACATTTATATGGAATCCCACTAACAAAGACAAGCGGCACAATGATGTTTCGATTTACTATTTATTTATACTTTAAGTGTAGTCGTTTGACAGTTTTGGTGATGTGACTAATTTGCATACGATGATGACGACGACGACATTAATTATAATACGGTGATGGTGACAACATCAGTGATAACACGATGATGATGGTAATAAAAATGATCATCAGACGAGAAACAACGTTAAATACTAAATGAATTAAGACGAATTAACTGCTACTATAGTTCAATTTATGTGTATCTCAGCAACCTTTAAACCTGACATGCTGGAAGCAGAACTGTGTATAACTAACCAGCATTTACTCCGTTTGCAGTTCAAAATGTTCAAAAATAATGTGTGTGCGTGTGTGTTATCACGTATGTTTATATATTTGTTTGCATGCGAACGTACGAGTGGGAAGCATTATGGTTGAAGGCAATTTGTGAAATTGATCGTATTGTGATGATTGTGTATTCACAATTAAAAATCGTTCTCCTTAAGATATCATGTAGTTTAGTTTGGACGAAGCAAGTTTTTCAATAGCAGAAGTCGTTAACGTTCATTCTACTGTCTGGTAGAGACTTTTGATAGCTTTCAAAAAAATTAATTCATCTTGAATTAATCGAATAAAAACTATTCTAGATGTTGATTTTTGAGTTTTTCTATGAGTAAGAAATACAAACGTAATATAAGTTTTCATGCGTTTTCGAACTAAGACAGCAGACATCTGCACTCAGAAAAACTTTTATATTTCCCATTTTCAGACATTGATATCTTCTGATGTGGTGTACTGAGTTCTCTTAAAAAATAAAACTGTGGAACCAAACATTTGCCACGTTGGAGACTTAACTGCGGTTCATTCTATTCTATGTTTCGCGTAATAAACCTTTCCGTTTGCAAATCAGAAAATTGGTTCTGCAATTTTCAATGTTTTCTTATTGAATTAAAATATTTAAAAATCAAAAACAATCTGAATTCGTATGGAATGATTCATCATCTATTGATTGGTAAATAACACGACTTAAACTTAAAATTAATGATATATCCATGTAAAATATATCTTTATAATTCATCGGCTCGTAAAAATAAAAACATAACACCCTTACGTATCGCATGTTATGCACGTGTATATTTTCATCCATTCCATGCCTGGTAATAACATACGTATGAGGTGAAGGTAGCGTTGGAGTCCTTGAAAATAATAATATGATAATAATAATAATAAGGTTATTATATGCCATTTGATTAATAAATGATATTAATTATAGTATGATGATGATAAAAGGATAATAACAAATTGACAAAAATGATCGTATCAACTTTTATGATGTCCAGTAAATTACGAGTTACTTCTTCCACATGTGTTTAAAGATAAATAAATACATACGCAGGCATACGCACACATACGCATGCATACACGCATACATACACGCAAACACGGCAATTCAATTTTTCAATTTATACACAACACATTCAAACAGAAACATGCATATGATATGAAACACATTATGGAGCATATCTCTTGTGAGATTTGTAAATATATATCAATAGATGTTACCATGCACGCGGCCAGCCTGAAACCTTGAAAAGTCAGAGTTGAAAGGTCTCATCTCATATTTTTACAACATTCCTGGTATGTATGTATGTATTATAGCAGTGCTGGTAACTTATGCAACGGAATGAAGCGGATGTGTTTAAACTGCACGTTTTCACTTGTGATAAAAAATATTATGCGTAATAGTTTTTGAAGAAAAGTAATTTTTTTAAGTGAAGTTGTATGGTAATTTTTGCCCAGACTCCCGCGTATGTTATATTATATTGCACAAGCATACAAAAAAAGTTCATGGCTGTAATATAAAATTTATCGCTGCTTGTATATTTACAAACAGTTTGAGGCCGGCACGTCCATGCAAAGATGAACATGTCCGTGCACACACCGACACTCTCTACAACTTTCTTGAAAAACCATTAAAAATATATTTATTCACAATCATACGCATTATTAATTCTAACCTATAAACGCATGCATACTTATATATGCACACGCAATCATACACACATACAAACATAAATACATACATACATACGTACTTACACTCAGACCATCAGACCAACAAACAAACTTAGCCTACTGTTGTTATCGGCTGTACAATATGATGTAAAATTATGCAAGAAACCAACCTATTTCATTCAACTGACTATGTTGTTAGTGTTCATGCTAGTATGCTTGCACTCAAAATGTATATATATATTTATATATATATACATATATAAAATCGTTGGTGCTCATGGTGAAGCGTATAGGTCCTATTTCGATTTATATATACCTACACACAAATTTATATATATATATATATGTATATATGTATGTATATATATATGGGGTAGGAATTTCCCCGACCTGCGCCCGCAAGTACAGTTGGCCAGTATGAGGACAAAAGTACACCATCTCAAACTGGTCAACCCTGCCATCTGGCCGATATATACTTTTCTTCTTCAATAGGGCTACTGTTATTATTGTTATTATTGGTGTGTTTGTTTGTAAGCGCCCTTTAAAAAGATCTCAGAGGCGCTGACGATTATTGCAGTACATTGCGTAGCAAAATACTAAGGCAATGCAATGAATGGAGAAAACATTAGCACGAGCAAGCTTTGACAAAAAGATGTTTACATTTATTTTTCGTCTATCTTTGTCCACAAATTTTTAAACAATTTACTCCAATCTACTTTCTCTAACTTTTATATTTACAGTGAATCCGTTTAAACTAACGATATTGTTATAATACTCGCTATCGTAACCGATTTACGATGAGACGGGTTAAAATCCTCGATTGAATAAAATATTCCAAACAGTTATTAAACTTTATTTACAGAAGAAATCAACTAATCGTTTATTTCCAGTAAGTTCAAACTAACGCAACAATTAACTTTTAAATCGTTCAAAATCGATCGCTATGACAACGTCAACAAATAAATCAAATATCGCTTTAAATAATTCACCGAATCGCTATTCACAAAATCACGAATTTCACTAATCGCGAATATCACTAATCACGAATATCACTATTCACGAATATCACTAATCACGAATATCACTAATCACGAATATCACTAATCACGAATATCACTAATCACGAATATCACTAATCACGAATATCACTAATCACGAATATCACTAATCACGAATATCACTAATCACGAATATCACTAATCACGAATATCACTAATCACGAATATCACTAATCACGAATATCACTAATCACGAATATCACTAATCACGAATATCACTAATCACGAATATCACTAATCCCGAATCTCTTGCGACGTGCGCTTATATACTCTTCGCAAGCGTCGTTTCTAGATTCTTCCAGATGGTCCGATTCCAGTATACTCTAGAATGCTCCAGTCACTAGAACATTCTAGAATACGCTAGAATCTAGTGCGTTCGGTAGCACGGTTATAACATTACCCCCTTCTTAGTTCTGTTCGTCCCGAACAGCTTTCGTTCCGGTGTCCGCATGGTACGGAGCCAGTCTATCTAAATGAACGATCTTCATTCTTGCTCTCGGCTTCCGATATTCCTGAATACGGTAGACGACGTCATTCAAGCGGGTGATGACTTGATAAGGTCCTTTCCACCCTCGCTGGAGCTTTGGATAACGTCCTTTCTTTCGCTGTGGGTTGTACAGCCAAACTAACTCGTCGACAGCAAAACCGCCACTGCTTCCTTTCAAGTCGTATCTGGTTTTGGCCACCTCCGTGTTTTTCATAATTTTAAGGCGTACGTAACGGTGGATATGGTTTAATCGCTGTCGAAGATTATCCACGTATTCTGTAAAATCAGCAATCAACGCCTCGGCTTTTAGACGGTCTTCTTGATACAAATTGAGTTCATCCAGTAGATTTTTGGTAAGTTTTTTGAGTCTACCTTTGTCAGTTGGCAGAACCTTTTCCTGTTGCTCCATATCTAATGATTTCACCAAATTTATTGATTGGCAATTACCTATTTCCTCGCCTTTTTTAATTTTAATAGTGTGTTTAGCGGTATTCATTATTCTGACAGGAATAAGACCATTTTTGTTCGCTTCTACCAGGCATTTTCCAATGACCGCGTTCTGTACATTTGTCGTTGAGGTTGGCTCCATCAAATAGAACTGGTGGCCCCTTGGATCGCAATTCAACTTGCCCCATACGATGTTTTCAGATGATTGAGGTAGTTCTATGTCACAATCGACTGTCACTCGAATGCATTTTTCGTCGCTATCCCCCATTATCACTTCTGTATTTCTCCATCTAAGAATGCGTTTTTCTAAGTCAATTTTGAACCCATATTTTGTCAGAAAGTCGACACCTATTATGCATTCGTCGATGATATGCGCGACTAAAAATGAACCTTCGAATAACAAGTCGCCTAGCTGAACAGTACGGAGAATCTTTCCATAGACTGGTGCTGTTCCTCCGGTAGCTGTTCGAAGGATGTATTTGTTAGAAGTCTCTTTCTTAAATTGGGTACCAAATCAGACCTTAAAATCGATTTTGTTGCTCCGGTTTCGACTGTAATTACACATTCTCGTTGATCAACTTTTCCGTTCAGCCATAGGTCGTTTCGATTTCGATGTAATCTGGAAACGTTAATTACGGTACTGGGGGCGTCAATTCTACTAGCCAACCTCTGCCCCACAAAGTTGGCTCCTATTGGTTTTCCGCCCCTTCGTTAGAAGGGGCCGATCGTGATACAGGATCATCTTCTCTTCTTTTGCGCCATCTTGTCGCGCAATTTCGGCAGTAGTTATCTTTTAGGCGGTGTTTACAATCACGACGTAGATGGCCTTTTTCACCACAAATCCAGCATTGGGGTACACCATGCTGTTGGGGTTCGCGTTTTACAACCACCTTCTGGCAAGAGCATTCTTCGTGTACTTGGCGTAGACGTACGTCACTTTTTGATGCTTGCTTTGCCGATTCAAAAGTGAGACTGTGCGCAACGTCATCCTTGAGTTTTCGTTTATCTGACAAGAGAAGGGACTGTTTGAGTTCCTAATCACGAAGGGCTTTGATAAACGTATCCAGGACAGTTTCGTCTCTATGCTCGGGGTCTGATGTCGGATACGACAGCAATGTCAACCGTTCGATATCTTGTGCCAGCTGCTGAATGGATTCACCAGATCGTTGCGTTCTGTTTCTAAGCTGAGACCGATAAATCTGTTTCATGTGTTCTTCACCATAACGTAAATCCAACGCGCTAACCAGAACTTCATAGTTGAAGTGGTTCTCCGCCGGAATCGTCTGAAGAACCTCTGCTGTTGAACCTCGCAGGGCCAGTATCAGTGCTGTTGCTCGTTCTTTTCCGTTCCAACAGTTACTAGTTGCCGCTGCTTCGAACTGGGTTTTATAAACGTTCCAAGACATCTCTCCGTCAAATGCTGGTACCTTCAAAGTTCTTCCGGATGCGTGATCTAACGGTATTTTGGATTGCTCCAATTCTTGCTTCAATTTGTCTATCTTGTGATCTACCTCAACGGTCTGACGATCAAGTTTCTGCTCGATCATTTCTATTCTTGTTGACTGTTCTTCAATCTGTTCTGCCACTTCCAATTTTACGTGTTTTAGCTGGTCCTTGATCTGTTTTAACTCCTCTGTCTGTCGTTCGGACTGTTCCTTGATCTGTTGTTTTAACTCTTCTGTCTGTCGTTCGGACTGTCGTTCGGACTGTTCTTTGATCTGTTTTAACTCCTCTGTCTGTCGTTCGGACTGTTCCTTGATCTGTTGTTTTATTTCAGTTGACATACTAAGCAGAAGTTCCATCATTTTAGCGTTTGTAAACGTGCCTGTGCTAATTTTATTGTCTTCACCAGCATCATCAACCTTGAATTCGTCTGGGTTCTTATCTTCGTCAATGAGAGCTTCTCTCAGACGTGCTACTAGTACTTCTTTGTTGCCACTTGTGACAAGGCTTCGTTTCTGTAGTTCTTCTCGTAGCTGAACTACGTTCAAACCACACAGTTTTGACATCGTGTTCTTATTCTATGAGTAGTAATTCGCTGGTCGAAGATCCCACTTCTGACACCAATGTTATAATACTCGCTATCGTAACCGATTTACGATGAGACGGGTTAAAATCCTCGATTGAATAAAATATTCCAAACAGTTATTAAACTTTATTTACAGAAGAAATCAACTAATCGTTTATTTCCAGTAAGTTCAAACTAACGCAACAATTAACTTTTAAATCGTTCAAAATCGATCGCTATGACAACGTCAACAAACAAATCAAATATCGCTTTAAATAATTCACCGAATCGCTATTCACAAAATCACGAATTTCACTAATCGCGAATATCACTAATCACGAATATCACTATTCACGAATATCACTAATCACGAATCTCTTGCGACGTGCGCTTATATAGTCTTCGCAAGCGTCGTTTCTAGATTTTTCCAGATGGTCCGATTCCAGTATACTCTGGAATGCTCCAGTCACTAGAACATTCTAGAATACGCTAGAATCTAGTGCGTTCGGTAGCACGGTTATAACAATATAAACACAAGACACACATCTTCAAATTTGGCATAACCTTGTCTCCCAGAAATATTAAAAAAATTACAGTACTGCATCTATTCAAAAACAAGCTAAGATCTCGGCTGTCATTTCTTGATCCCGATACCACCATCTACTTTTGTATCTACTTTTGTTTATTTTAATTCACTTTAAGTTTTTTATAGAATTGGTTCTAATTTGGCCACGTTTATTTTCCATTATGAGATATAAAATCTTGACTTAACAAGAATTTTTCAATTGTAATATATCAATTGTGATGCTAGATATAAGTGTTTTATTGTTATATATTTCTTGTGTACGCTTCTCGTAAAATTGATTTAAGGTGGCCTACCCACAATATTTCTTTTAAACTTTTTTTTGTTTCTCTCATTGTTAATAAACTATGTATGTATATATGTCTCTATATATATATATATAAAATATGTATATATATATATATATATATATATATCTTACATACGTGCAGGCTAGTGCGTTAAGCGGACGTTATATAATAAAAGTTTGTATACGTGAACACTTACATACAAAGAAACTAACAACCAATCAAACAAACAAACAAACATATGTACATATATTCACACATACATACATACAAACATACATACACACATACATACATACACACACACACACAAGCATACACACACATATATACACAGTACATGCATACATATAAAGTAAGTTTAAATGATGATAAGCATGTATTGCATTCTCCAAGGCTAGCAAATGTGGGAGCAGCTTGGATGTAAAAAAAACTTTTTGCATCATCATTCATTCATTTATTCTCTCTTTTGTTCATTTACTGAGCTGTTGTTGTTGATGTTATTATTATTATTATTATTATTATTATTGTTATTATTATTATTGTTGTTGTTTTTTTTCTTAACAAAGTTTTATTTGCAATTTTTGTACGTCTAACCTTAATTTTATTACTGTTTTTGCTAATTTTATTAACGTCTTGTTTGTTTTTTGTTTCTGTCTTGACTCTTACTAATATAATTAGTTGTACACACACACATGCACACATGCATACACATATACATACCACACACATATCTATCCATTCGTTCTACTCACTCACTCACACACACGCGCACAAACACGCACACACCCAATCTTCCAACGCATATGTGTGTGGGTGATATTGAACTGAAATATAAATTTTGTTTTTTTCCCCGGTGGTAATCCTGATTCAGTGGAGGTTGTTGCTATTCTTGTTAATGATAATAATAATAACAAAAACAACAATAATAATAATAATATACTTGCGCAGACATACGTTAACATGCACTTGCGCGTACATACACGTACATGTACACATACATATACACGTGCACGTAAGTGTTTTTGTAAAATTTTCCACTCTTGTATTGTTGTTGTTGTTGTTTCCGTTTTGCATACACTCACGCACAAATACGTACTTATACATACAAACACACGCTCACAAATACATGCATGTATACTTACTGGCATCATACATACATACAAACGTACATACATACATACATACAAACATACAAAAATGTTTGCTTACGTAATTTTTTTTGTTTGCTCTTTTTTAATTTGGACTGTTGTTTTTGTTGTTTATGCTGCTATGTATTGAGTTACTGTTGTTATTTATGTTGTTGTTATTATTTATGCTGTTGTTGTTTTTCTGGTTGTTGTTTAGATTTGTTATTTAGGTTATCAGAAGCAATGATGAAGTTTGACCTTACTTAGTGGATGAATGTTACTTGGTTGGCTGGTTGGTTGGCTGGCTGGTTAATTGGATGGATGGAAGTTTTTTCTGTTGTTGTTGTTTAAAGCTCCTTCTCTGTGTCTGTTTGTGTGCGTGTGTGAGTGCGTGTGGCGTTATATATATATATATATATATATATATATATAGGTCATTCGGCTTTTATATCACGTTTTGGTCTTGATAATCATTTCTATTTAACTTTTGATGATGTTATGATGTTTTGATGATGTCATGATGATGATGATGTTTAAGATGATGACGATGGTGGTGATGGTGGTGCGACACGAAGATGGTGATGATGATGGTGTGATATGAAGATGAGGATTTTTGTATCAAAGTATTGATAATGATGTCAATGATGATGATGACGTGATTTTAAGGGTATGTGCATTTTACTTTTGAACGTAGCATATCGTTAATATTGAGGATGATGTTGTTATTGTTGATGATGATGATGATCATGTTATTGATTATGCAAGTAGCAGTTATGGTAATGCTGACGATGATAATGATGATGACGATAATAATGACGATGATGATGACGATGATGATGTGGTGATGTGACGATGACGATGACAAGAACGTGAATGTAAGTTGAATGTAAAATGTTTTTCGTTATAATACATTTTTCTATTCAACTGGCCTCTCTGATTATTTTTATTGTTTCGTTATTTAATTCATTGAAATGAATAGGTAAATTAATTTTTCGCAAATAAATAAATAAATGAATGAATGAATAAAATGGAAATACGCGTATGCTTGTGTGTGTGTGCGTGTGTGCGCGCATGCGTATGTGTGAGTGTGTGTTTTCTTGAGTGATAAATTTGTTTAAAAAATATAAACTATTGTGTGCGCGCGTGTGTGCGTGATATAAAACCAAGGTCACATGAGTTACTTGATAAGTTGTAAATGTTTTATCACCCCTCTCCCACTCACTCATTCATTAATTGTGTCTGGTTGGTTGGTTGGCTGGCTGGTTGGCTGGCTGGCTGGCTGGCTTGGTTGGCTGGCTGGCTGGCTGGCTTGGTTGGTTGGTCAGTTAGGCTTTCATAAAGTAGCCATTATTAATTTATTATTGAATTAATTAATTGTACGTTACTCATAAAAGACTGAGTTTCTCATTTGGTTCATGTTAGATTTAATTTAATTGCCTCATTGAATTACTCATCATCATAGTCATACACACACGTACACACACACGCACACACACACACACATGTACAGTAACATATATTACTAGTTTTAATCATATGAGTAAATTGATCTTATCGATTAAATTACACTTAATAATGTTGTGCTTGTTATAAGGATGTGACGATGGCAGCTCCTGTTCGACTATTTGTAGTGATGATGTTGGTAGGTAGTGATGATGAAGATGAGGAAAATGATGATGATGATGATAATGAGTAACTCGATACTGGCTTCTCACTAATTAATCATCTAACAGAGGATGATAATAATAATTGAAGATGATCATTATTTACTTACTGTTTTTTGTCACATTTTTGCAGACGACCCCGAAAAAGATAATGAAGCGGAATGCAGCAGTGATAACGAATGTGACTTAAATGATGACCTAACAGATGAAACTAACACTAGCAACAGTGTCGATGACGTAGTTAACAACAACAATAGCAACAGCAGTAACAATAACAACAACAACAGTAACAATAATAACAATAGTAACGACAATAATAATGACACAGTTAACAACAACAATGATAACAATAACGATGACAACAACCTTATCATCGAAAACTTCAACAACAACAAACCTAACAATGTAGCAGCAGAAGCTGTGGTCAGCTGCAATGACAACGACGACACTTTAAACACCACGAACAACAACAACACAGCGTCATGTGACACAGCAAACGATGTTGCAGACAACAACAACAACATCGATGATGTTAATGTCATTGCCGACTATTCAATCAGCAGTAGAGATGCTGATATTGAAATCGTAAACTTTGAGAGCGTTATAAAGGATTCTAACAGAGACGAAGACAGCCATAAGATCAATTGCGGTGTTGCTAAAAACATCAACAACATCGGTGACAACAACAACAACACAACTAATACTCACAGCATTACCCGCAACAACAACAGCAGCAACAACAACAAAGTTAACAAGAAACCTAAGAAAAAATTGAAGACGACAACGAAGCAAGATTACTTAACATGTGGAAGGTGTAAATCGACATTTTTGTTGAGAGACATCACAGATTTCATCGAACACAAAGTTGCAAATTGTCGCCTGGTCGCCAGGCAGCAGTTTCGATACCACCGCAACAACAGCATCCAGCACGATGCCAAAGGTTATTTTATATTTTTTATTTCTACATACGCGTGCGACACGAGTTCATAGTTTAATTTTTGACATCGGACCAATGTAAAGTGCTCCGTTAGGTAAAGCTGTGTAGAGTTTTGACACCGGCAAATTTTTATATAGAGTATGCTATGCGGCACGGTTGTACGTTTTACAGTACATGGCTTGTTTCGTAATCCGTGACCTCTTGGAGATCTCCAGTGAATCAGCTTCTTAAATGTTTGTCCGCTTCTTAGCAATCACCCTGCTCTCTGTTTTATAATTTTTAACGTTTGATATGTCGCTAGATTCAAAAGTTTTTTTTTATCATGGTGCTTTCTAAAAGACAACAATTTATTTTTTCATTTAATTTTTCTTATAACTGTTGGACAGTTGAATAAGTACGAGAGCATCATCTTTTTGTTGAAGTTAATATAATTATCATTAACTTCAACGATACACATTGATGTATGTTGTACAAACACAACAATACAGTAAGTTGCTTCATCATAAATTAGACAGTGGCTGCTCTACTTGTGTTGTGTAGGCAGATAACACGAAGTAACACGAACAAAACTAACTCACCATCAAAAATTTTATATTTACATCATTCGCCTTTCTGCCTATCTCAGCACGTTCATACTTTTCTACATGCATAATGATTTTTGCATAAATTATGTTAATTACCTTACTACTACAGATAGGCGGATATTAATCTGCATCAACTGTCAAGCGCCATTCACGAACGCTGGAAGCCTAGTGGCTCACATTGAAAAAGTACACAAAGTTCGATTATGTAGGCCAGGCTGGTTAAACAGGGTCGGTTCAAAGGACGTCGTCAGTAATGGAGATGATGATGATGGCTTTAACAAATATAAAAATGATGACGATAACGATGGTAATGATGATGATGATAACGTTTACGGCGATGATGATAATAGTTGTGTACTGGTGACTAGTCAGTCAAATTACATTTGTAATTTTAACGGTGGTGATGATGATGATAATATGGACATGGCGAATAATGATGGTGACGAAGATAACGATGATGACGTCGCCGATGATGGTGGTGATGACGTCGCGGATGATGATGATGATGATGATGATAATGAGGGTGAGAATGTCAGCCCGCTGAAGAGAAGAAAATTAGAGCATGACTATGAAGCATCATCATCAAATAATTTCAACAATAATAACCATAATTCGATTAATAATAATAATAATATTAATAATAATAATAGTAATAATAATAATAATAACAATAAAGATGACGATAACAATTTGTTCACTCAAAAACTAATAAACTTAGCAAAAAAGCTAGAGTCATCTTCGTCGTCGTCGTCATCGTCACTTCTATCAGCCTCCTCGTCTTCAGTGTCATCTCTATCATCCAATCATCATCAACAACAGAACAGTGTACAACAACAACAATATCAACATAGTCGTTAGTTTACCACTTTACAATTTTTATCATCTCATCATATCTACTCACTCTCTCTCTCTATTTCTCTCTCTCTCTCTCTATTTCTCTCTCTCTCTCTATTTCTCTCTCTCTATTTCTCTCTCTCTCTATTTCTCTCTCTCTCTCTCTCTCTTTCCCTCACCCACTTTCTCCTCATTCTTCTTCACTTTCTTTTTTATACTTTGGGACAAATTTACTTTCATTCTTTTTTTGTATTTCTCTCTTCATACTCATCTTTCTATATTTTTCTATTTCTCTCTCTCTCTCTCTCTCTCTCTCTCTCTCTCTCTCTCTCTTTCTCTCTTCTAACTCTATCTCCATCTACTCAATCTCATTAAATGTTTCATCATTATCAACTTTCTTACTGTGATTTGGTCATCATTTTATTTATTTTTCTCTATTTTTCACCCTTTGTTATTATTTCATTTCTCTCTCTCTCTCTCTCTCTCTCTCTCTCTCTCTCTCTCTCTCTCTCTCTCTCTCTCTCTCTCTCTCTCTCTCTCTCTCTCTCTGGCTGCTGCGTACATTTTATTTTCTAGCAGTCATCCTGGTCCACATATGTCATAAACAACTACGTGTAACCAACTACTAACTAGCTTGCTCTACTACTCTGCTACTACTACTGCTGATCTTTGTTGATAATCACCAACACGTCATCATCACCAACACGTTGTTGTATCATCATCTTCATCATCATTTCATATCATATCGCCATCGTCATCATCTTCGTCCTGGAGTGTTTGTATCATTGAGAGTACTTGTATCATTGTATCATCGTCTTGTATTATTATTATTATTTTTATTTTTACTATTGTAAGAAAGTAAAACATAATTAGTGAATGATATATTAGGATGGTTTGAGATAAAAATGTAATTTATCTCATTATTTTGTCTTTTGCAAGCTATCTACTCTCATCATCATCATCTGTAGCATCATCATCTGTAGCATCATCATCTGTAGCATCATCATCTGTAGCATCATCATCTGTAGCATCATCATCGTCGTCGTTGTCATCATCATTATTGTTAATTAACAGTCGTTGAGATTCATTAATTAGTCATTAATTAAACAATTATCATAAAAGTTCACTGATTTTTCCCACCATGCACCGATTATACTTGCATACATATAGAAACATATTCATTCACATACAATTTGACCTATATACAATTTGACCTATATACAATTTGACCTATATACAATTCACACAATTTTATATACATACATATATACATGCATACATACATAAATACATGCATACATACACACATACATACTACATAATTACATTCTAAGTGACCCTAACAGCTAACACAAAGCCATGTTTTTTCAAGCTGCTATTATTAAACACTACATGAGTGTACTGTTGTACAGCATAACTAACGTACATACAAGCAGTATGTATACATACATATTTACATATTAAATTTGTACACACACACAAACACAGACATAATTACACTCACACATACACACACACATACATGTATATTTCTACACTGTCTAAGCTCACGTATTTAACAACACATACAAATATATACAGCATGGACATATATATATATATATATATATATATATATATATATATATATATATATATATATATATATATATATATTAAGAGACACAGCAAATTATACTCTTAAACTCATGAATATGTACAATACATACTTGTACATAAGCATACACAGACACACACACAGACCATCATCATTATCATCACGCCCTCTAGTGACCACAATATCTTGTCCAGTTTGTTCCGAGAGACTGACCAAAGATCAATATTTCGTACACTTGTATGCCAACCACCCGTCACATCGCAAGGAGCTCCATGAACACTTTACTCTCAACAAGACAGCCAACGTTCCCAGCAACTCCAACAATGTCAATAATAACATCAACAATATTGCCCACACAAAAACCAACAACAACTGCAACCACCACCAACAACAGCAGCAACATTATAATCTGTTGAACAAATCCATGACCAACAACAACAACCGGCCAGAAGATTTCACTACGTTAAAAAAGAATAAAAAACATGACAGTACATTCAGTGAATCCTTGCTATCAAATCAAAATGCTGAAAATTTATCTTTGCATGGTCAAAACAACAACAACAACCTTAGCAATAATTTTAGCTGGGTCCCAGATGAGCAGCCCACTGATTTGTCAAAAACATCAGCAAATTTTAAATCAAGCAACAACAATCTCACCAGCAATCAACAAAATATCAGTTTGCAACAACAACAGAACAACATCAGAGGTGTATCTTCTGCTAAATTTGTTTCAGCATTGCTGGCCAATAAACGTAATGAAAGAACACTCGACCTTCTCAATGATACATCAAGCAACAATAACAACAACACAAACATCACCAATAACAATATGTTGTCAACCAACAAAATAACTAATATCGTTAAAAAAGAGTTAGAAGGTTTGTGCAACACCAACAACAACTTAATTAACATCAGCAGCAGCAGCAACAACAGCAGCAGTAGCAGCAGCAACGTTTCCAACGTACCCTCCTCACTGAACAGCATCCTATCGAGCCACAACAACGCCAATTTGTTAGCAAGATCTCTTCTTTCCAACCCTTCCTTCATTCTTCCCTTCCCACTCAATGCGAACTTTTCCCAACAACAAAAACAGCAGCAGCAACAAATCAGTCGATTGCTGTTGAACCCCAAACAAGACTCAAGCAACAACAACAACACAGCTACCACAACGACAGCACTCTTCCTGACAACGACAACCAGTTCATCAGCTACAAACAGCATCACGTTTCCTTTCCCCCTGCCAACAATCTCGAGCAGTCTGTCAGCTGGCTGCCTGACGCTATCATTCAACCCGCCGTGCAATCTGCTGAACAACTCTGCTCCATCGGACCACAGGAAGATCATGTTTCCTGTTACAACGACCTTCAAGACCGAGAACAACAACACTAACAAGATTGCTGGCCTTACGTCGTACAACAACAACAACAACATTGTTGCGTCAACATTCAACAACAACAACAACATTGTTGCGTCGACATCTAACAGCAGCAATCCTCTCCAGATCAAACTTCCACAAGTGCAGAGGAAGAGAAATGATACGTGTGAATACTGCGGGAAGGTAGGCGATGTTTCAACTTTAACTTTCAACCTCTTGTTTGTTACAAATAAATTTTTAATTACACTTAATTATAATTTTATAAAAAGGATATCATTTCATGAAGCACAATTTCATTATTGGTTCATTAGCATAAAAACAGTGTGGTTACGGGGGTAGGAAGGGTGCCGGCACTGTATGTATATTCTCAAAACATGAAATGCTTGAAACGGTCCAGGGTATGCTTGCTTAGACTTTGTGTTCTTGTCAAGTCTTCTTCGATATTTTCCCATAATGTACATAATAATGATGAAGATGAAGAAAATGATGACGAAAATGATGGTTAGGAGGAGGATGACGATGATGATGCTGATGACGACGATAATGTTAATTGCGTACAAAACTCCTTACAAGATTTTAATTTTGTATATTTTTCAGTTAATTACAAAAGTTGAAGGACTTTGAGATTTTGCATTTTTGTGCGTGACTTTTTGAACTTTTAGAAGATGGTACCACTTTGAACCATTTTGCAAACGAAACCCAAATAGCGCTTAATTGAGTTTAATTATAATTAAGGTACCAGACGATAATTTTATACAATATCATTGTTTCATCAACCACTATACTGGCCAATCATCCAATCAGTTGCTTATATAATCTGTTTAAAGACCAATCAGTCAACGAGATCAATCAATCAGTCAATCAACCAACCAGCCAACCAAACAAATTAAAAAATTCCATCCAGGTCTTCAAGAACTGTAGCAACCTGACTGTGCACAGGAGGTCTCACACAGGGGAGAAACCTTACAAGTGCACCATCTGTCCATACGCATGTGCGCAGTCCAGCAAACTGACCAGGCACATGAAGACCCATGGTAACCTCACTGCTAATGGCGTTACCGGGACTCTCTACAGGTTGTTGTTGTTATTATTATTATTATTATTACTATTGCTATTATTGTTGTTATAATTTTGCCATATAATCTGTCTAAGTCTAATAGTCGTTTGCATTTCATACATTTTATTAATTTAAACTACTGGCTTGTTGAATGTAGGCTAGATCTTATGTTTTCAAACATGAATTAACAAAAGAGGACCTAACGAGAATAAAAAAAGAGTTTAACAATGAGTTTAACAAGAATTTAGTACACGAATATTGCATAATAATAGTGATAATAATAAAGATAATAATTACGACAATTACATTAGTAAACTTTGAGACCAAATTTTGTAAACAGTAATATATACAGTATATGCTGTTGCTGTCGTTGTCAACAGCGTTGTTGTCGGTGTGTAATTGATGTTGTTGTATATTTACAACAATGCTATTTTAACATTTCCAATTTTAGAATTCTTTTCAATATATTTTGATAAATTCATGGTTCTAATTAATATTTTCAACAAAAGAACAACCACTATCACCACCACCACCACGCAGGTGCCCACACTGCAACACTCCATTCTCACTGCAAAATACACTGGACAAGCACATAAGACGTTGCAAGTATTATGCGAACAACAACACCACTACCAACAACACCAATAACAACATCAACGCCGTTGACAACGTCAGCAACAACATCGACAGCAACACATCCCCTTGCGTACCGGTAAACTTAGTCGTGAAGCCCCTCATCAATACAAACTTGTTCGATCCCAGTGTCATTAATCTAAACTCCAAACTGGCTGACGGTACTAATAACGATGACACTCAAGCTGAAAATCATGACAACAAAAATATTTTCTCTGCTGAGAACGTGAGAAACGGTACCAACAACACCGACATGTGCATCGTGAAGGATGAAAAGGCTAACGAGGAAATGTTTTCCAGTTTTAATTATAATGGCAACTTTGAAGATAACGATGGTTTACTCTCTAAAAATCTCATCAACATCATGCCGAACGATGAAAACGACGACGAAGATGAGGAAGACATAAATTATGATGATGAGGACACAGAAGGGGAGGTACCGAGCCCCGTCATAACCTCAGCTCTAACTATCGATGAAAAAGCAACAACCAATGGGAATGAAGATAAAACAAAGGATGACCAATTAGAAAATGACACATCTTCTTCTCAACTGGTCATTGACGTTTGAACAATGCTGTTTATAGCTTTTACTTAGTCTTTAGAAATTATCTGTACAATGTTTTGTGTATACATATGTGTGTGTGTGTATGTGTGTGTGTGTTGTGTGTGTGTGTACACGTGTGTATGCGTAGTTCAATACAGTTTACATGTTTCGGAGTTTGAATAAGGAATATTAGATGTTAATCTAGGTGTAATCTTTGCGCATCTTTTATTCTAAGTTTACTTGTGTCTCGTACTTAAATTCCTATGATATTGAAATGTTAACATTTTAAATGCATTTTCTTTATAAGATGCAGAAAACCTTGATGATTTGAAAGACGTTTGTTGTTTAATGTGAAACATGTACATTGTACTGTACAGTGAAGTAGAATACAGCTGTATTATCGTATGTATGTATGTATGTATGTATGTATGTATGTATGTATGTATGTATGTATGTATGTATGTATCAAATCAAATCAAATATTGTATTTATATAGCGCCAATTATAATTGCTTCTCATCAGCGCTCTCCTCGTATGAAGCATGTTGAAAGCGAAGCCATCATCGGTTGAGATCACTAGGAGTTACCAAATAGGTATGTCTTTAGACGTTTTCTAAACTCAGCTAATGATAACCCGGATATACGTAGTTCAATAGGTAGGCTGTTCCAAAAAATAGGCCCAGCAACTGCAAAATCTCTATCTGCTGTTTTCAGATTCCGATCTCTAACATACAGCGTGTTTGAATCAGCAGACCTTAGACGCCCATGTGATGACATGGATGAAACTCGAATACACTTATCTTCTAAATATTTCGGAGCCAGACAATTGAAACTTTTAAATACCATTACACCCAACTTGAACATTATTTTTTGTTTAACACGCAGCCATGCAACTCCTTCAGAATTGGTGATGCATGATCAAATTTTAATTTGCGATATATCATTCTAGCAGCCTGATTCTGAATCATCTGATGTTTAGAAAACAGTTTATCAGCTATGCCATATAGAAGACTGTTACAATAATCCAATCTAGAGTTGACGAAAGCATGTACTAATAGAGTCATTGTATCTCTATCTACCGATTTTGTGACTTGACGTAGTTGACGTAGTTGGAACATACATTTTGTAACCAATAGACTGACTTGTGGACCCATTGTCATACGGAGTCCATCACAATTCCCAAATTGATAACCGTTTTACTGAAACTTATATCAGTCATGCTGATGTTAATCGATGAAGGTTCAACCGCAGACGTTTGTTGCCATGTACCAGCCAACATGAACTGAGTCTTAATCTGATTCAACTTTAAGCTACTTTGACCCAGCCACGAGCCGACATCAGATATAGTTTTTGTCAGTTTCTCTAATACGGTAGGCATCTCATCTGGGAAACATGAAACGCAAATCTGCATGTCATCTGCGTACCCATGGCAATAATAACCATCTTTATTCAGTAAATCCAATATCTCTGCAACGTACAAATTAAAAAGGATCGGTCCAAGAACAGATCCTCGAGGCACCCCTGTTGTAAGTTTCATTGGTTCCGAGAGACCACCTGAGTAAGAAATCTGCTGAGTCCGACCAGTAAGAAATGATTCGAACCACGTTAACGCAATCTTATTTAAACCATAACAATATTTCAGTCTGTCCAGCAGGATTTTATAATTCACAGTATCGAACGCCGAACTCATGTCCAGGAATGTCAACAAAGTTACTTTTTGTACATTAACTGCTGAATAAACATGAGAGAATATATCCAATAGAGCTGTTTCGGTCGAATGAAACCTTCTGTATCCAGATTGATGCAAAGGCCAAATACCATTTTTATTTATATGATTATTTAAAACTAACTCAGCGGAACGTTCTATAATTTTAGAAACAAAAGACAAATTTGACACCGGCCTATAGTTTATCAGATCTGATTTATCTAATCCTGTCTTCTTTAGAATTGGCGTGACAATTGCATGCTTGCAAACCTCAGGCATTACACCCTTCGTTAAGCACCTGTTGATTAAGTCCGTTAAGTAAACAACAAAGCAGTCAGCATATTCTTTGAATACATGCGTCGGCATTGGGTCGAGTGAGCATGACTTCGTAGGTGACGAATTAACAACTTTAGATATCTGTTCTTCAGTCAACACTGGAAACGATTCGAGTGGAAACATAATATTAGTATTAGTAGAAATTACTGGAAAATTAAAACATTCAGTTGACTTTTCGGTCACTTTCAACTTGTCAGTAAAAAATTTTTTAAAATCATCGGCGCTATGCATTGAACCAACTTCATTTTCAACACTTGTCATGTATGTATGTATGCATGTATGTATGTATGTGTGTGTGTGTGTGTGTGTGTGTGTGTGTGTGTGTGTGTGTGTGTGTGTGTGTGTGTGTGTGTATAAAGGAAGCTGTGTGATGTTGTACCGTTCTTCAATAGCTGGAATGTGAAATGAATTTTCCTAAGGATGACTCATTTCGATCGATGGTGAGATGATGATGGTGGTGATGTCATTTGTA
>NW_008703570.1:11778099-11864035 GCF_000326865.2 Helobdella robusta
TAAAACCTTGTTGCGATAATGTTTTTTTTTACCGTTAAAGTTACAGGTAGATTTGTTAATATTCTTTCTTGTTTTTTTTTTCTTCTTATTTTAAAAATGTTCTTAATTTGTTGTTTTGTTTTACTTTCATGACTATATATACGAACACACGTACCAAATATCATAGTATGTTTGCATGCCCGTCTGTATTTGCGTGGTGTGTGTGTGTGTGCGTGTGTGTGTGTACGTGTAGGAAACTTGTTTGAAAGATTATTGTTATTTTTTTTTTCCTGTTTGATGTGAATGAAACATTGTTAATAATGCGTACAAGATTGTATTAATTTTACATATTAGATTTGCATTTGTTAATATAATAACTATGTTGGGTTTCATTAAAGTTTGCCTATAAATGTTGTTGCACAGATGTAATATTGGTTTTAATTTCAATTTTCATGTCGAACATTTAATAATTGTTAAAAATGGTTTCTATAAATTTGTGAACGTTGTTCTAGTTATGATTAGTGATTGTGATGCTGTTCTTACATTCATTTCCATTATTATTATTATATTATTATTATTATTATTAATCTCATCGAATGCCCAACAATTTATATATATGCTATCCTACCATCATTGCTCGTGTTCAAATCAAAACGTCCGATAATATTTTTTAAAGAGATTTTCATTAAAAAAAAAAAAACCCTAAAGCAGTCACGAAACAATAATTTGTATACGTTTGGTCATGTGACACAAATTTTTTTCCGTAAGTCACGTCATGGCGCATATGTATGACTTGAACATCGGTATGTCGTTAAGAAAGCATTAAATTAATCTTATAAATCAATTTGAATTTAATACTAAAATAATAAAGTTCCACTAACGCTAGTTTTACCATCGTTGAAGTTTTTCTCAAAAATTTATTAAACTATTGCTCGCTATGCAGTAGTTGGCGTGCCTTCCTTCAAATATGTCAATGATTTTTGTCCAGTAAATGAATTAATGCAATAATACAATCCATCCATCAAGTCCTTAATAATACCTTATATTGATACATATGATAAAAAGATAAAAATTTGTATATATATATATATATATATATATATATATATATATAATACTTACACTATATATATATATATATATATATATATATTCATTTACATATAGTATAATTTTTTGTATGTTTTTTATTGGTAACAATAACACGCGTGCACATATACACACACATACACATACACTTTCTCACACATACACAAAAACACACACACACACATATATATATATATATATATATATATATATATAATTGTGGCTTTATTGATAACTTTTTGTCAGATCACTTTGTGAATGTACTTTTTCGCGGGTTAAAACATTTTATGATTAATTATATAAATGCATACACTGATGAACATAATATGCTATACACGCCCATATATATATATATATTATATATATATATATAAAGATTAAAACTGTCAGAAATGCAATTATTGATAAAAATCACAGTATGTTCCAAGTGAGTTAGCATCCTGTTTAATTTTTCGATTCTCTTGAGTCCAAAACCAAAATTTTCATTTATTTTAAGCATGTTAGAACAAAAAAGCTTTTTCAGCATTTCTAAACCATCATCAGTGTTCGAATTGATACGTTGTGTATATGGCCAAAATCAATTCAAACACCGAAGATGGTATAGGAATACCGAAAAAGACTTTTTTGTTCTATCATGCTTAAAATAAATAAAAATTTTGGTTCTTAACTCAAGAAACTCGACAATGGTTTATGATCTACCGTAAGAAAAATCGAAAAATTAAACAGGAAGCTAGCTAACTCAAAACATGGTGTGATTTTCATCAAAAATTGCATTTATATATATATATATACAAATATATACATAATATGTATATATATATATATATATATCAATCCTCTTTTATAGTCTCTATCCGTTATGTGTCGGACAAATATATATATATATATATATATATATATATATATATATATATATATATATATATATATAGTGTACGTACTTCTGTTTACAATGCCCACACATAATATGGTTTTCTTTTATTTAGGACGATGTATTTAAAAAAAAAATATAATAATAAAGACAATAAAATAAACTTCTGAATTTAAAAGTGGATTCTAGTCTATACATTAATGCTAAAAAAATAAATCAATGAAATAATAAGATGAAAGGTTGAGATATACAAATAAAGAAGAATTGATAACATAACGTAAGCACGCCTGAATTTAATTATTAATAATTATTATTATTAAGTACAACATTCCTACTAAGAAACACAATTAAAAGTTCAGTCACACAGTTGATGATGATGATGACGATTGATAATAAACAAATTGAGATGATTAAAATTATGATAGCGATTATAATGATAAGGATGATGATGATGATGTAGTTAATAAATAGTGATAATAATGTAATAAGGATGATGATGATGTAGTTAATTAATTAATAATTAATAAAAGGTACATGTTGATGTTAAGTCGATGATGATGGTGATGACAAAATAGAATAACATAAATTTACACATTCGCTCGTTCATTTGGTTTTGTATAACGCTGGATTGTGACGATAATGATGATCAAGGATGATAATGATTGATGATGATGACGACGACAATAATGATGGTATAAAATGAGGATGATGACGACGACGACGATGATGATGTAGTCAGCAAATCATGTTCCTGGCCTGGGTCTCAATATCAACTTCCCTGTCTAATTTTTTTTAATTCACATATCTTTAAAATAAATGTACCAAAATAATTTTTTGAATATTATACCTCAAATAATTTTCAATATTTTTTTCAAAATATTTTAGATAATGTATATCAATAATATATTTAGATGTTAAAAGTGAATTTAAGTTGACATCAACTAGTCAATTGTCAAATATTTTAAGATTTCTGCTAAGAATAACTAACATCATCACATGACATATTGTAATCAGCCAGAACTGATCGACATCTTGAAGCTATTCTGCACAATTAATCAATCAATTAATTAATTAATATTAATTACTAATTGGTATACAAAAAGTAAAATAACATTAAATATAATAACATAAGAAAACAATTGTAAAAATTACTTTAAATAAAAAGTACATCGCAAAAAAAACGATACATTACATAAAACGATTTGGTAAATTTACAAGAATGGTAAATATTACATGGCGACTAACATGGATGGAGCAACAACTCTCTTGTGGATGCCGAGAAGAAATAGAATGATCAGGCAGATGCTACTGGATGTGAAAAATAAGTGGTTAAGTAAGGAGTCGAAGAAGGAGACCTGGAAAAAAGTATCAATGTTAAAATATCTTTGTCATGCGATAATAACAGTAAAAATGCCAATGATGTACAAAATGCTGATGATAATTGTCAAAATGCTGATGTTAAAAGATAACAATAATGATTAAGTTGACGTTGAAGAATAAAATGATGACAGCAATGATTAAAAAGTTGATGTTGATGACAATGATGATGATGAAGTTGATGACAACCTTAAACGTTTCAGGATCCATCAGCCAGTTCAAGGCTCCAGCAATTGTGCAAACTGCTGTTAACAGGAGGACAACTAAAAATATTCAGTAAAAATAATTTTGAGTTTATAATTTAATTTTCAAGTTATTGCAGAAAAATGCATTTTTTTGAAATGATTCAAAAACTAAAAAAATTTAAACAAAATATTTTATTAATTTACTCATCATTAATTAAAGCAAAAATTTTCAAAAAAAAATATAATTCTCTGGTTTAACTCATGAAATGAAATTTATTAAAATTTACTTTACCAGTAACAAATAACAAATTAATATCATACAATTAATAATTCAAAATTAGCAATTTATGATAAGCAATTGCTGCTAATGTTTTTCCATTCATTTCTATCCATGCTACCCAATGTATTTCTATAATCATTAGCCCCTCAGCGATCTTAGTTAAGAGCACTTACAGCACACCAATAATAATAATAATAATAATAATAATAATAATAATAATAATAATAAGCAATTCATAAATAGCAATTCATAATTAGTAATTCATTATTTGTTAGTATTAGTAATCATAATTTATAATTACATCTCCATCTGACAGTAATCGGTTGTAGTTGTGATATCACTTCTGTTAACCTCCTCTCAAATGCTTTAAGATCTTAATTTGCAATACAAATATTAATATTAAATAATTAATAATATCAAATAATGATAGTAATATATTATAAATGAAAAATATTAATAGTAATACTTAACATATACTATAAATGAATTAGGATTTAACTTAGCATTGCATTCACTTCAATTGCAATGCTATTTTTTTCATAATTTAAAATATAAAATATTTAAAATAGAAAATTATAAAAAAGAATTTTAAAAAGATGTGGTGTATGATTTAAATTTAAAAGATGTAATTTTTTTTACTTCATACATAATAAAGCACAACACGTGAGATCTTTGAGTTTGGTGTTCACACAGTGAACACCAAACTCAAAGAAAAAATCAGGAAATATTTTTCAAAAGTTTTGTTGTGAAAATTGTGGAGAAGAACAAAAAAGAAAAGGCAAGTGCATTATAAATAAAATAAAATAAATAACTAATTAAATTGGCAGATCATTTGATCATTGACATTTTTACAATTAATTTCATAGTGGTACTGGTAGAGCATCTTAAATTAAACTTGCAACTATGTGATAGTGTGTGTGTGTGTGTGCGTGGCCGTGTAGTCAAAAATTAGGACATACCTTCAGTTTGTTCGAAAGACATGACCTAAAATTTAAAAAGGTATTTGATGAATATTAACTAATATATGATACAATTCTTATTTAACTTGATGCGTGTTCCTCACACTAACATCTTACAAAACATTTTTCACTAAATCATGCGGATCGTATGATTAGTTTTAAAATTCAAAACAAATAAGTTAATGTTAGTAAATATCGCTAGCGAAGAAAATGTTGTGAAAAAGTAAATTAACAATCTATGCTTTCATCACGGATTTCAAATATCTTCATTGGACAGAAAATAAAAAGAATTAACAATAACGACACAACGCAACATGTCCGCTGAAGATTTGAACGACAAAAGCTTTGGAGTCTTGAGTTTGTACGGTTACACGGTGAATAATGAAGTGTTAGGTGTTGGTGCCTACAGTGTTTTACACTCTGCATTCTCCAAAACTCATGAAACTGAAGTTGCTATAAAAGTTATTCCCAAAATACGTGGTGCTAAAGAGTTTTTGACACAATTTCTCCCAAAAGAATTAGAGTTGATGAAAGAATTGGTGCATCCAAACATCGTCACATTCATGCAAGTTATAGAAACCAACGTTAAAGTTGGTTTCTATAACTTGCATGAATTTGACGATGATGTTTGACGATGTCTGATTATCAGACTGACATCAGTCTGATAATCAGACAATCATGCAGTGGTATTTAATTTTTTATTATTTACTTTTTCAGATTTATATAGTGATGGAATTAGTGAAAGGTTTGAGTCTTTTACAAGCTGTGCAAGCAAAGAAACAACTGAACGAAAAAACATCTGAAAAAATCTTCAGGCAACTGTGCAACGGCATTGAGTACATCCACGAAAAGGGAATAGCCCACAGAGATTTGAAATGCGAAAATATACTTTTAGACGCGAGAGGGTACGTTAAAATAATTGATTTCGGATATGCAAAAAGTAATTTAAACTCTACCGACGAACTTATAAGAAGCACAACTTTCTGTGGAAGTTACGCATATGCGTGTCCTGAAATTTTGCAGGGGCGTCCTTATATACCCTTTCTAGCTGATGTATGGAGTTTAGGTGTTATCCTCTACATCATGGTAATTTTGTGTTCTTTTATGCAATTGTTTAAATATGTAAATATTTTTAGTGTAAACTTGTGACAAATACATTGCCCTGAGCTTGTGTAATTTTGTTTATGTGTGATTTTGTACCAGTACTAGATGTGTTTGCACAAAGGGCAAAGCAGAAAGCTAATATATAACAGTGAAAACTCGATCAAAAACAATACTTCACAATAACTTTCAAACAATTAATTTAATTAATCAAAAAATAACCTTAAGCAGTACTATTAAGATAAATAAATTTATCTCAAAATTGAAGCGAAATCTGTTATTACAAATAAAATTAATGTTTTTAATTTAAAGGTGTTTGGTTCGCTGCCGTTTGAAGACACGAACTTGCAACGTTTGTTAAAGTTAGTGGTTATACCTCTGTTGATGCCAACTAGTATCAAAATAAGCGGACGATGTCAGAAGACCATTAGAAAAATTCTGACCCCGGAAGAAATCCGCCCAAGTGTATCGGCCGTCAAAGAACTTTCATGGCTTAGAGAATCATCAAATGACCTCAAAACTTCGACGCTGAAAGAAACTGATGCGTAACTGTTGCGTATTCCAGGCCTATGCCTAACTTTACTCAGATGACACTGTGACTCTCCGTTGCAATTGAATAAGTTAAAAATTGCGCGTAATTTTTGTTCTTCGTTTTTTACTACATTTAATTTACGTGTTGAGGTTGTGTTGGTTTGGTTAATTAAATTTTATAATAAATAAGTTTTTGAATGGGTTTTTTTTTGTTTAAATACAAATTTGTTTAATGACTGAGTTGAATACAAATTTGTTGAATAATTTCGAAAGTTATGAAGCGAGCGATAATATAAATAAGGACCATTCTTATTCAAATGTTATCTGGACAGAAGAGAAAAAACATCTGCCTGCAATTTATCTTTTCAAAATCAGCGCAGAATATCAAAAGTTGGCAATCAAATAATTATAATTAACTGCTGAAATATGAAATTGTTTAAATATTTAATTAATTATTTATTTATTTATATATTTTTAGAAACGAAGATGATGATGATGAGGAAGGTGTAGTAAATGTGCTTGAGGTAAATGATGAAAGCTACGATGAGGCATACGAGAAACCTCGCTTGTACAATGTGGAGAAGTCTGTGAATGCCATGAATCAATGTCAGCGCTACTGCCACTTTGCCAGATTTTTTATTACTAGTGATAACAACCACGATGATGAGGATGATGAAGTTAACACAGCCAATAAAAAAACAGCAAATAATGACAATGAAATGGTGAATAATGAAAATCATTTTGAGGAAGAGGTTTATGAAAGTTTGGAGAGAGATCAAACACCTCCATGTCTTTTGTAAGTCATCAAATGTTTTTCTGTTTTATGATTTTGATACTGTTTAGTAGTAAATTTAGTTTAGTTATCTTTATAATGATTGTTTATAAGATTGATTATAAGTTAGATTATATTATATGATTGTTATCATTTTTCCAGACCCAGAGATGATCAGTCCAATGCTCAAAAATATGCAATCAAAAGAGTTTTGAAACTTTTAAAGATGGAGAGAGTAAGAAGACTAACTTATGAAAATGTAAATAATTAAGAAATTTTTAACTTTTGACATTTCTGACAGTATATTTTTTTATTTTTTTAAATTTTATTATTTTATCATTTGTAAAAATTATTTTTTACTTGAATTACTGCAAAATATTTCAATTTAATGATTTTTTTAATTCTAAATGGGTTGTTTGATATAACTTCTTTTCATCACCATTTGATCGTATTAATTTGTTTGTTAATGTAAGATAACAACAAATTATTATTTGTTAAAGTCAAGAAATGAGTTTATAAAAAGAAAATTGAGCCTAACACAATTAGCTGAACAGTTTAGAAGAATTATGGCCACCGTTTATTGGGTTAGTTTTTTCATATTTTTGTTATATAATTGTTTCAACTAATGACCAACTTAATTAAATTAACTATTAGACTTATTTCGTTTTAAATTGTTAAAATGTTTTTATTTAATTTATTAATTAGATTGTCATTAGCTTGTAAAGATGTTGTCATTTGAATGAACCATCATCCTTAGGACAAATCTGTAGCATCCTGGTTGCATGGCAAACTTGTCAGCACCTTATCTGAAGAACTTTTGGTCATTTACATTGAAATACTTCAATTATTGAAGTCACAAGTAAATTTTAAAATTTGTATATAGGCCACTGTATGTATTTATTAACGTTGTAAATTTCTTTATTTTATATTTTCTTACATTTACATTTGCCTTAATCTGTCTAGCTGATTATACCATCCAATTTTATCAGTTAAAATTAATTGTTTCATTTTTATGAAAAATTTAATTATATTAATATACTTTTTTGAAAAATCATTTTTAGTTTTACTAATTTAATTATAAAAATCACCTTGACCTAGCTACCCAACTTGATCGACACAATGATAGGAGACAATTTGAAGCATCTGAACGAGACAGCAGCTGAAGGCTTCAACTTACTTCTCAGTTCTCCCTGGCAGCCTGTCGACGTCATCAATCCAACCAAACGAATTATTGACCAGGTTTCACGCAGCATTTAAGTATTTTTCTCTTCTTTTAATTTGACTTTGAAATAAATTTTTTGTTTAAAAATTTTATTCCAGCCGGGCATCAGCCAACCAATCTTGATTAAAATTGAAAACATCGAAGATTCTGGCAGTGCAGCATTGAAAAGGAGGTGGAGGTTTTGGGACAGCTACTTATCTGACACTGCAAGGATTTGTAACGTTCACTGCGTGGAAGGCTCCCACGCTATTGCATGTCATGCATCTATTAATCACATTAGGAACCACATGCAGAGGTTAATGCACAAAGTTGTCAACAGAATCAAAAAGGTTTCATTCTATGAATTATTTCAAAAATTTATTTGCATTTTATCACATTTTTTTTGTAATTATTTAAATACAGAAAAAAATTGTCAATTTAAGCTGGTGAAATTTATCTATCAAATTTTTTTTTCTTCACAGATAAGACACCAATCACCGAGATCTCCAATATTTTTGATGGGCAAATGCTATACATCGCTAATTGCTCATTTTGTATGTATTCATTGTACATCTATTATTGTATTTTTATTAGAAAAATTATATTGTGTGAAATCAATTTTAACCTTATTCAAAGGTATCGAGCAAAGTTTTAGTGGATGGAGTTATCTGCCTAAATTATTCCTTCGATAGATCTGGCGACAATCACCTGATCGATATAACCACGCCTACTCTGTACATTATTGGTCAGCGTTCGAAATATAACTGCCCAGTTGAACGGATAGAATCTTACCGACAGAAATATGATGTTGTGACTGGATTAGTGCTTGTGGGCGGTGGAGATGATGACCTTGAGGTTGATTTTCCACGTTTGAAATACTACGAAATCACGCAGACCATTGTTGACAAGTGCATTCTGGTTTGTTATAATTTTGTTACTAGATTTTCTCAGTTAACTAAACAAAATTTGTAAATGTCTCAGCTTATTTTTATTTTTAGCGGTTTTACAATTTGTTTACTTTTATATTTTTCAGGAAAAAGTTAAAGATTTTATTGCATGCGTTTTACATTCTAAAAACCGTTCTCTTAATGATTGATTTACTTTATATTGTCTTTTCTATAAAATAAAACTCACAAATCTTCCATTCATTTTTGTTACTCATCTTTTTCCAGACCCATTGTTTTGAGAATTTTCTGCAAAAATGTATCATTAAGTAGTTACATGAGCTAATTATCGAATTAAAAGTTTTTGCAATTCAATTTAAAAACCTTTGTCACAAAATATTCTGGTTCAATAAGTCGCTCCACCAAATTAAAGTGGTCCATGCCCTCTGCAATTGAAAACTCAATTCGTTCAAATTTCTCTTTCTGTAAAATCTTTAAAGCAATAAATTTTTCTATGCAAGAGTTACCATACTTAAGAAATGACCACAGTGTTATTTTGTGATTAAGCGATTAATGGATGAGCTGAAAGTAAATGTGACAGTAATTATAATAGGAATGTAGATAGTCAAGAAACTAACCCTGTAGAGCTCTAACGATTCTCTTTTGAAGAGTGGAGGATCTTGTTCAGCAGCAACGATGAAATATGCTGCATGCTTCAAGTAGGCTGCCAGATTTTTAATGTGTTTCTCACTTACCAGCGGACTTATCTCGCAACTCTCTTCTCTGTTTCAACAATTACAAAAATTATGCATGAATGAATAATCTGTTTTCTTTTTTGTCCAGTCAATTGCATCAATACAAATTCTGCATACCTTGTCATGTGAAGGATCTTGTTTTCAGAGGATTCGTAAACAGGTCTGGCGTCGAAAATACCCGATAGTAGAACAAAACCTGAAAAAATGATTATCGTGTCATCATTTGAAAATTAATAGCTTTATTACCTGGTTAATGATACAATAAAATTTTAAATGCACGCGAATACTTCTGGCTTCGACTTTTTATGAACGCTTCCGTATTTGATAAGCTAAAATCGTAGGTGTCACTACAACAATGAACTGGTACGGAACGCGCATTATCGGAGTAGAATAGACAATATCTAGAATTTGATAGTTGTGCGGATAAGCAGTTAATACTCACAAAAGAATTGAAACGTTCATCGAACCTTTAATGTATTGACTTATGAAAGGTAAATCGTCGCATGTCGTTGTGGATGTGAGTGCCAGGTGGGCTCCTGCTGAATGCCCGCACAGGTAGATGTTGCTATTGGAAGAAATGCATCGACGACTGATTATACTTCAATGCATTTATGGTATAATTGTATGTTGTTAACGTTTTCAATGTTCAAATTATTTAAATTCTAAGACGAACCTGCATTCGAGAGCTACAAAATATTTCACTATACTAGATATAGCAACGCTTGCTTGCTTAACCATTTCCGTTAAGGAAACTATTGAAAGTGTATTTATTATAGAAGTTATTTGATACATTTTCAAGACATTAAATATTATACATTTTCATTAACAACATGATAGAGTAACTGACCGTTTGGAGCAAGATTGTATCCAACACTGACATAGGTAGCATTTTTTGATACAATCGGACGTCCGATGTAATGGTACTGCTGCCGACTGATAGGAAAGTAATGAATAGAAATTTTTTGCATTCGAGAGTTAACATGTCAGTAAAATTTCAAAATATAGATACGTTGACGACCTCAGTGCTTGCCAATATCCTCCATGAAAAAATACAAATACTGGGTTTTCTGAAATTTATTTCAATATTTCAATAGAAAATTTAGATTCAGACACAGACATGCATTAATGTGCATCCCTATAACTAAATGTAACTAACTGACTAAACGCATTTAAGTTTAGCAATTAATATAAACAGGTTGTCAGCTTAAATTTAAACTGTTTAGAAACAGTGGATTTAGTTCCAAATTTTATTGTGTCCAGTACGAACTTTTTGTTACTCCATCATTTGTTACGATGTCGTAGGCTTGCTTATCACTCGGTCCATATTTGATGTTTTCTTCAATTTTTAAAACCTTTGACGCGTTGTCGCTCGCTAATGTTAGTTGAAAAGTGTTCAATAATTTCTGTTTTTAAAATAAATTTCTTAAAATATTTATTTACCCTCGTTAATTAAATCAATGTGAGACTGAACAACTTTGTCGGCAGGTAATAATCTGGTCCAGCGACTTGGCGATATCTCAAAATCTATCTCTTCAAAGCTCTGTAGGATAAACGGAGAGGTCTAATAAAAAATCTGATACGAACGTATGAATGAGTAACGTTGCTGGTGGACGTACGCACAAACGTCCAACACACGTTATCCAAACGTTTTTTATCATTATTACCAGCGCTATTATTAACCTTGCTTCTCAGTTCTTCAATATATCTCTCGTAGTCGTCGTCGGTATACATTTTAAGCGATAGATATTGCAATTTAAACCCTGAAAAAACTACGTATTTCAGTGTATCTATAGATTATAGCCAAGTAAGTTTAACACTTATTATAGACCATACAATAGAAAATACGTACAGCATACACACGCCAGATTATTCATCTTTTGATCTCATGGCTAAAGTGCAAAATCAAAATGTTAATATTTACTTAATATTACTTTAATCGCTCGATTTATTACTTCTTGTACTTAGTCTAATTTTAGATCTTAATTAAAAAAGCGGTGTTCTTTTGTTAATTCTTAAAAAGTAGTAGAAAAAACTGTATAGACTGGGCGAAAAATAAAATAAATAAATAAAAATAAATAAAATAAAGCTCATCTCCTTTTTGAATTAACGGAGAGTTTAAATCGTGAGTTAAATATAATAAAATTTCTTCTGACTCGCGATAATCGTCGACAACTGAAACTTAACAAATTAAGAACAGTTACTTCATACCTCCAGTTGAACATTTCATTGAATAGCCACATTGAAAAAAATGACTCACAAGACAGCCGTTATAAAAAATGTAAACTGAAATTTAAGTTTTATGTTCTTTTCGACAAATAACGACATAGGACATACCAATTTCAAGTAAATGCGTTTAAATTAGACGTGTAAAAACCATAAGCTCACAATCTACGAATTCTTCTCTTTTTGGACATTGCACTACATTAAATATTAACTTCAATACAAATAAATAATTATTATAATACCAATTACTACAATTGAAACAATAACATTGATATTACGTAACTGTACACAAAACACTGCCACATGTCTTAACAAACAAATATTAAACGTTAGCCATGCACATATATCGCATACAAAGAACATTAAAATACATCAGTTTATTTGTAACAGCAGTAAACAGTTCACTACAAACAAGAAACTTAACATCACACGCATGCATACGCACACACACACACATTTGCGTACATTATAAAACAGGCACACATCCATCAAAAGACAAAACCAGACAAATAATTCAGATTTTTACATAAACTATGGTACAACAAGAATGAGAAAATGATAAGCTGGGTCCAATGAATCAGACGAGAAGCATTCAATCAATCAATCAATCAATCAATCAATCAATCAATCAATCAATCAATCAATCAATCAATCAATCAATCAATGAATGATTACAATTCAACTTTCTTATCAGCAGATGGCGTGGGCAGGTCGTCTAGCTCAACATCACTTAGATCGATATCTTCCTCAGGAGGCAGCTGTTGAAATTATTTATTTTTGCAATTATATATTCAAGAGAATTGTGATGAATATAAAAAGCTTAGTAATATGACTAGAAAATAGAAAAATTTCATTTCAACTGCTTGATCTAACATGAACAGAAAATGCTAAAATCAAAATTGTGTATCTGGATTCAACTGATGGTTTAAACATTTAAAGAATAAGCCAATCAATCAACCAACCTCTCCATCCTTGCCATCCCAAGCATCAATTGTTTTAACGTCTGGAAGTTTATCATTCTTTATTGGCTCTGTTGAACTTCTGCCTACAGCTACTTCCCTGGATAATAAAACAAAATTGAATGTGAAGATTAAACATATTCATCAAGCCAACAAAACATACAAATAACACATAATTAATAAACGGAGATTTAAAATACTAACAGCAAAAACTCATTGACTCCCTTCTCACTGAATGATCCTTTCAACCACGAGAACTTCATCTTGCGACTGTTAACTGCAGCCATAGCCTACATGAGATTAACGTTGTGGTTTAATGTTAAGATTATGACTATTATCTTACCCTAACAAGCATACAACTAAAAAAAACAAATAAAACACAGCAAGACAAAAGAACAATATACATACAGGATAACCAAATCCACCAATGTTCAGAGCACTTTCAACATCCTGTTGGGAGCCAGCCTCCGCCCACAGCCATCTACAATTCAAATAAAAAACATATTATCATCTCTAAACCAAAATCATGCTAACATCATGTGAAACTTGCGAAAACATCAACATCTAGAAACCCACCCCCACATCTTCTTCTTGTGCTTCTCAGCTTGATGTTTCATGATGGCAAGGTAGTCATTCCTGCACTTGGACTGACAGTCGAGAATGTGTGGCAGGATGGCAATGATGCACAATTGATGCTCCTGGCAGGCTTCTTTCAAGCGAGATTCATCTGTCAGCTGCAAGATGATGTGATGATGGTTCGCTACAATGATCAGATGTCGGTTATGTTGACTTTTATCATTCACATTATCAAAATAACATCATCCATGTATCCACATTACAACCCTTCCACAGCTGACATTAATAGAAAGTAATAAACAATAGAATGCAATAATATTTTGTTTCAGCAAAACTTTTATCTTTCTTCCCTACACACAAATATTTACAGGGTAATGTAATATGATTTATAATAGAGAAACAATCTAATATATCCCACATAAATAACAACATAACAGACAAGAGTGCAGATGACCAGAAAGAATGAAGAACAGCTGAAGAGCACAAACCTCAAGAACTTCGGGTGGAGGAATGTTCTCAGCAAGTTTGTCCAATGCCCAGTTGACAATATCATTTGCAGTTCTTCCACCATCAAAATCAACAACCTCACCATCCTTCTTACCAGAAGGAAACATCTTTATTGTTGGGTAACCATTCACCTAACAGGTACAGTTTAATACATGGTTCAACAATACAGATAACTTTTACTCACTGTTAGACAAACAAGCAACAACAAAATCAACTTTAATTAACATTAATAATATACACAAAACATTGAATCAGTAGCGATATAATGATTACAATGATAAAAATGATCTAGTGAAAACAAACCCCATATCTGCTAGCCATGACAGTGTTGACAGTAGCATCTAAGGCTCCCAATTTGACCTTGCCCTTGAGTTCTGTGGCAGCAGATGCCCATTCAGGAGCCAGGTTCTTGCAGTGTCCACACCACGGAGCAAAGAATTCAACGAGCCACATGTCATTAGAACGCAGAACAAGTTCCTCAAAATTGCTGTCTGTCAGTTCAATGACATCCTTCTTATCTCCTGGCTGCATGTGATTGAAAGTTAAGATTCAAATAAATGCTAGTTTACTGCATCACAAACAAAATTCCTTTCTCATTGTAACAAAAAAACATTTTATTGAAATACAATTAATAGAATGCAACTACTGAGCACTTAATATTGTGTGTACCTTTCTTTCTCCACCACTGCTACTTCCACCACTGCTACTACCACCACCTGATCTTCCACTCAATCTTTCTGTGGCCAGAGTTCTCAAGTGATTGATGGCAGTGTCAACAATCGACTGAGCAGTTCTGGCACCTTCATAATATACATTTAAAAGAAAAAAAATTACAACACTTCACTTTTGAAAAATCTCATAATCTTACCATTGTAGTCGGATGGATTGTTTTTATTAGACCCAAAAATTTTGATAGTAGGAAAACCACGAACATTATAGCTGGACCCCAACGACTGATGCTCAGTTGCATCCACTGCGCCTACTTTCACTATTCCCTAGACAAAAAGTAAAATGAAATAAACATAAGAAAAAGTGTGCTGAGAAGATAACGAAACATCAATTTATTGACAAAACATGTAAAATAAATAAAATGATTTAGCCCAAAAAATAAGAAAATTAAAAAGAGAAAAAAAATTAAATTTAAGAAACCTTTAAGGCTGTTGCAGCTTTTTTCCATTCTGGTACAAGATTCTTACAATGTCCACACCTATCAGAAAAGACATTTACTTAAGTGACTGGTCTTACATTTTTTATAATATAATAATACAATACAAAAAAGAGCTGTGTAATAAAAAAATTAAGAGATTGATAATTTTCAATTAAATAGATTAGCAATAGAGCAACTTTTTAAATAGAAATACAATACATTATAGATAGACTATTATACATACAGACAAATGGAGGCTATTGAAACTAGAAACAAAAGAACGAGATATAACAGACCATGGGGCATAGAACTCGACAAGCCACAACTCGTCACTGTCCACAACACGAGATCTGAAGTTTGCATCTGTCAACTGAATGACGTCATCGGAAGATGAATACAAAGCAGACGTACATGCTACCAACACACACAGTACAACTGTTTTAACAAAAATTATCAAAATTACTCCTTAAAGTCAATAAAGTTTACTGAGTAAATAAACTTTTAAGTAAACCTTCCTAAATTGTTAAGTGTGCATTATGACGATTATGTTAATTTTGTCATGAATTATAAATTTACTTAAAAATTGTGTTAGAATGAACAATTTGTGAACGGTGGCCTGCGACACAAGAATTTTGTTTTCTTTTAGCTTTGGTCTCCTAATCATTACCTAATTATTATTAATTTGGATTGAATAAAATTTGATTTGATTAATTTTTAAAATTAAAATTCCTAACCCTGACACTAACCAACTCAAAATTATTACCAAATATCATCATAAATAAACGTAAAATTATTTATTATTTCATAAAAATATTTAATTTACTACATGTTTTTTTTTTTTAAAATAACTTTTACACTTTACTAAACGTAGCAACTATGACTCAAAAAATAGAAAAAAATTAAATTAAAACAAATGAAACGGAAACCAAAAAATGCTAACTTATTTGAGCCTGCATAATATAAACTGGAAAATAGTATGACGATAAAATAAAACACAGATTGAACGGTGACACAAATGAAAGCCCTAATCGCGAAAATGACGAATTAGTGCGAACGCCGGCCAATTCTTATCCTCATAACAACCGCACATCAATCGTTCGTGGCGAATTTTCATTGGTTGAAGTCATCAACATCTCTCACTTTTCACTTTCAACACGCATTTCATATAGCGCATATTTCAATATTAAAGCGTATATTACATTAATTCATGGATATATATTAGTCAACTCTACCCGATGTGCGCATTGTATCACGTTAAATTTTATATATTAGACCTGAAATAGGTCTTTATTAGGTTTAAATCATTTTAAAAGAACAATCCTACGTTAGTCGTAGGTGAAAAATGAAAGCATGGCGCATTCTCTGCGCAACCACGAGTCAAGAATTATCCTTGTAAAATGCCATGCAACTATTAACCCAGGTATTGTCCTTTAGTTATATTTAACCATCCCATTGTAAAATGCCATGCAACTATTAACCCAGGTATTGTCCTTTAGTTACATTTACGCATTCAACACAATGGGGGGCGTTCGAGTATTACGTAACACGAAAAAACGACTCTTTTGACTACCTCCCCCCCTTCGTAACACTTCCGTAACAAACGACTTACCCCCCCCCCTGTTACGTAACAAAAAAATTTTTAATTTTTCGGTAATAAAAAACAATTGAATTTAGAGTAGCATTTTTTTTGATTTTTTTCCGTATGTACCACGCGGTCACGAAAATGCATTGTATTCGTCGTTTTTTTATCAGAATGTTCATAACTGCTAAGTTTCATGGATGAAAACGACAATTTTAAAGAAATATGATCATTAACCATTTATTAACATAGATTCTATAAAAACTACACTAACATTTGTGTTTTAGAATGAAAAATTAAATTTATTAATAATGATAAATATAAAAAACATTTTTTCGTTAACAATTTTTGAACCCCCGTCCCCCCGGAGAGTTGCGTAATATTCGAACAGCCCCATGATTATCTGACTATTTTAAACTAAATTTTTCTTCGCATTTAAAACACCTCAGATATAGAAAAATCAAAAAAGCAACCGTGTTAAGAAAATGCTACTGCATTGGTTTTATTTCTCAATCAAAACACAACAATAGTTTCCATGAAAATTCAATAACAGAATTACGAGACAAGAGCTGACGCTGTGGAAGATTCACTGAAAAAATAAAAAATTACACACATTAATATTGATCTTGTGTATCACAAACATAAAAGCAATAAACTAAAGTACTAAACAAAACAAATATAATAAAAAGCATAATAATACAATATAAGAATTTACAAAAAAATCGAATGAATAATATAATTACTATTTCCAGGTGGGAGGAAGAACCTTTTTGGTCTTGTAATACCTGGCTAATCTATGGATTCTACTCTCCACCAAAATAAGTCTAAATTTAGCATCCTTGTCCTGATATGGAAAATTTATGCATTAAAATACAGACCAGGCATGTATTAAGTATATGTACATTATTCAAGATTTATAATTTTATTATTTCCAGTACCGACCTTTCTATTTCTTTCCAAGTGTTTTCTGATGGCAACAGCTTTCTTAATCAGGAAATACAGATCCTCTGGAATTTCTGGGGCTAGACCCTTGGCCTTCAGAATTCTTAGAATTTTGTTGCTAGTGACAGATTTTACTTGGGCAACTCCATGAGAGTCTCTCAAAATCACACCTGTGCAATCATTTAACTTCTTATTAAAATGACCTGATAGCAAAATTCTTCAAGTTAAAAATGAATTCAGAATGAAAATATTCTGACCAATTTGAGATGGGGTCAATCCTTTCTTTGCCAATTTGTAGATCTGCTCTTTGACATCATCAGAACTCAACTTCAACCACTAATACAAACAATGAATACAATTAAGTATTAACAGACATACAAAAAATAGCTTGTATATTTTAATATTATTGTTAAAAATTTTACGATAAATTAACAATAAAAATAGAACTTAATTAAATCAGAATTGGTGACCAAGAGCAATCAAAAATGAAAACCCTTGGTCCCATAATTCTTCTGCTTCATTTTCATTTGGGTATTTGCGAGCTCAGAAATTAAAAACGTCACCACGCAAATCCCAAACATAACCAATTTCCAAAACAAATATTGAAACGAAACATACTGTTGGAACACTTCGACGGTATGGAAGCGATGACTGGGAAATACCTTTACTAAAAATTAAATAAAACTGGATAAAAATGTTTGTTACAAATAAATGAATTGATTAAATAAATGTCTAACCCAGGAGCGTGCATACGACCCATCTTGAGAGATTACAGAGACCCACCAAATAACACGCCGTCAACGATTAAGGATAAAAAGGAAAAAGAACGTCGCTGCAAACAGCAAAGACTTACTTAATTGTTAACCAAAAACAAACACAACAAATCAAACATTTTAAAACTTTGAAAATTTTAATTTTACAATAATGTTATTAATAAAATTATTAAATATAATTAAATTAATTAAAAAACTAATTAAAATAATTTTTAAATAAATAAACAAAAAGTTTCACTTTTATATTTTGAACGATAAATGATATGGTGAAAGTTAAAAGTTAATGAATATAAAAAGAAAATAGTGTCATTACATGATTATGTTTTTTTATTGGTGAACGTCTTTCTCCGTAAATAACTTATGTCACCTCTTTCTTATTCTTATTATAAAGAAAGGTTTATGATAACCCATATGTTATTTAAAATTTAAATTAATTAAAAAAGAGGCAGTGTGTACTGAAAGAACTGTAATCTTAATTCTTAAAATGCCAGTAATTGAAATAAATAATTTAATTTTTTTAAAGACGTTGATGATTGATAACAATTGATGACAGTTGATAAGACTTGTTAAAGTCAGCATCAAAATGGCTCTGAATGTAGATGGATTGAAGCGATTACAGGAGGCCACAGAGCAGGTCTTAACTGAAACTCAATCAAAAATTGATAAACTGTAAGCACAAAATTTCTATTTTAATAAGTTATGTTATATAATACAAACATTTAATTTTCACATGCTCATTATTTTATTATTGTCAATTACCCTACATAAATTTTAATTAACAACTCCAGTAATTTGATGTTACAAGATTACTGCTCATTGAAGGAAAGGCTAATCACTCTACCTGATAAGTTATCGTATCAAATCCTGGTATTTTAATTTTTTTGTTAATTCTGTCATGCATGTTTGTTTTAATTGTCATATATTTCCAAGGCCCCATTTGGAAAATTAGGCTTCATGCACGGCCAGTTGATCAATACTAATCAAATCACAATCCTGTTAGGAGACAATTGGTTTGTTAGAACATCTGCCAAACATGCCTCTGGAATAATAGAGAGAAGAATTTCAAGTGAGATTTATTTAAATATAACCAATCTATGGCGTCACTGATAACATTTCTACTTAATTTAGACCTTGAATTACAGATTGGGGAATTGAAGAAACAAAAAAACCTTATAAAACCAAGGCAGCAATTTACTTCTGAATATTTGCTGGTTAATATTTTATACTAGATTGAAATTTATATGGGTTTGAAACTCTAGCATTGTATGTTATGATAATTTCAACTATTCAACAAAAATGTTTCAATGTTTAAATTCACTTTTAATTATTTAACTAAGGAAAATAATGAATGTGTCGAAATAAAAGAGGAGTGCAATGATGAAGAAGACTCAAAGTGGAGAGGTAAGCTGTTCAAATGATGTATTGCAAGAAATAAACTCATTAAATTGAATGAAAAATTATTGTATCATTTTCAAGAGAGACACAAAGAAAACCTCAGAAAAAGCAAAGAGAAACAGATCCATACTGGCAAATCTACATCAAATACTGAAGATGTTCAAGAAAACGATGAATCTAAGCTATGGAAAATTTTAGAAGAACTTGAAGAAAAAGAAGATAATTATCTGGAGGTACCAGGAAATGTTGAAAGTGATGAACAAAAAAACACAGATACACAATCAAATGAAGATGACACCTTAAAGAATGAAAACTCAGACATATTGCAAAATTATGATGATCTGTATAATGATCTGTTCACCAACAAAAAGACAGCAGAAACTGAAAGTAGCAGTAGCCTGGGTAGAGTGATTGCAGGTGAGGTGCAAACAAAAAATAAAAAGTCAGTCAGCTGGGAAGATGAAGAGAATGAAAAAGAAATAAAAGATTTACACAGCACTGAAAATTATGATAATGTTGTTGCTGATGATGACAGTGATGAAGACGAAGAAGATAGTGATGATGCCAATCAAAGCATCACAGTCAGTAATGAAAACATTTGCATAAATGAACAAAACTCAATTGTTGTCCGCTTCACACATTCAAATGTAAGTTATTTTCATTGTCGATCTTAACGAATTATAATGCTTTAAGCAAGAAGAATATCAAATTAATTTTGAAAATTTACAGGCGGCTTCACACCACTCCTCCGGAAGCACCATTGAAACTCCTGGTGATATATATCCTCTCTACATTAGCAAGCCTAAATCAATCCTTAAAAAAACGTTCAACAACGAAAAGGCAGGTGAAGAAAATAATGTTTGTAGCAATGCAAACATTAAATTAACGAGCGAAGTCCACAAAAAAGCTCCTGCGAAAATAGAAAAAAATGAACATACAGTTGACGTCGCTGGTCCAAGCATAGAGGCTTGTTCGAGTTTTGTGGTGGAGAGAGATGTGGCACCAAGCACATCAAATTCAGTATTCAAAGACGAAATTCCACGTAAAGACAATATTAGAATTTCAAAATTTAAAGCTAACAGACTTAAGAAATAAAATAAAAAATTATTTTGTTTTGTTTAATTGAAAATATTTTAAACAGAAACTGAATCATGGTTAAAAATGTAAAAAAATGAGAACAATTATTGTGCATGCTTCGTCATAATCGTAATATGTACAATTGCTTTACAATTGCAGGAATGTAAAAGATGGAAACAAATTTAATTTACTACGATCAATCGATCAATTAATTAGTTAATCAACAATAGAACAATAATAAGAAAGGAAATAATAGCTTGAACTGATTTTGAAATAACGATGGAAGTAGATGATAATGTTGTTAATAAAAATAGAATTCATTTTTCATCTAATAATTGATTGATTTCCACCAGCATCTCTTCTCCTTTGCAACCAGCCTTCCTGCAATAATACTCGCAAGCACTGATCAGACCCAAATTCAACAAGATTCTTGCATATTCGAGGAATATCATTTGTGAAATTGTCATATGGTCAGATGGTTCTTTGGAGTTTGCTGCTTGACTGGCAGTTTGTTTATCACTATAGGTTAACTTAATATCAAATTCTTCACATGCTTCCAGAAACAAAGCAGCCCTATCAAAATATCTTTGCGAGTACATTAATTCAACAGATCTTTCAAAAAGACCAAGCGAGAGTAATACAAGAACGGCTCTGTCCTTCTGATCCACCTAAGTTAAATCAATAGAATCTTTTTTATTTTGTTAAACTGTTAACATGCTACTAACTACTTTATTTTCGTATAATAAATTGTAATTATAATAACACAATTAGATTTGTAAAAATCTAGTGAAAAATAATTTCTCATGAAACCTGAGGGGAAGCAAGATGATCAGCCCATCTCTTCAGAACATCAGCACATTCACTCTCACTGAGTGCCACTTTTGCAAGCCAAGCAGCTTGATGCCACTTGTTGTACGTTTGTAAATACCTACAAGCATCTATACCCTTGTCAATCATGCACAGAAGCTGAATTCCCTCAGAAAGTTGACCGTTAGCAATCAAATTTGTTGCTACCAATTTGATAGTACTTTGAGAAGCCCCTGAAGATCTGATGCTAGCTGCCAGGCATGCCTTCAATGAATCAGAATAATAATTAGGTGAATCTGGTTCAGTTTCTAACAAAAGTTGAACAGCTCTGTCTGTCTGACCAAGCAGAATTAAGTTATCTGCACATTTACGAGCTTGTTCTCCAGTGCCTCTCTTGGCTTCGTGCAAGTGAATACGATTTAGTTCTCTAGACCTGAAGACAGGACCTTCACAAAGAACATCATAACAGGTCTCCAGAGGTTCACAATCACTCAGCATTTCTTTTCGCTCCAAAGTGCAATTTTTATTTAGTGCTTTATCTTTGGGTGTGTCAAAGTGTAAAAGATTGGAAGAGAGACGATTATTTTCTTTATTTCCTGATGCAGCATCTTTTGAATCAATGTTATCATTGTGATTGATGGATGATGAATTTTTTTTGTCAGCATTTGAACTTTTCAATTTCAAATAATGCAATGCAACTGACCAAAAAGTAACTTCTGACTCATCGCCAAACAACAAGGAAGTAATAAAACACCTATCTGCTGTTTTATATTTTGTAGAACAGAGATATGCCTTGACATCAACATCTACTATTTCCAGCTGTTCCAGGACTGAATGAGAAATGATGTCCTTCTTAGAAGTTGTAAACTCATCTGCATCCAAATGATATCTCCTCCTCCATGACTGATGTTGCAGTAAAGTCTTTAACAGAAATCCCGCTTTTGGTGGCAGTGAGTGTGGACAAAAGACAGGATCTTGGACTTGGTTGTCCTCCATGGCAGAACAACAGTGAGTTAGTTCTAAGTCTGTGATTCTTATAGTGTTATCGCTGCATGCAATGACAGGCCTATCAGAGGCAGCCCAATCAATGCAGAATACTTGAGCAAGATCTCTAGGACATCGTATCTGAGACACTCTCACCATCTCCTTTGCATCCCAAATCTCAACTCCATCATTATACAACAGTAGCAACTTCATATTTCCTCTTCCAGGTGCAAATTTAATCTTTTTAATTCCACCTCTCCCAGTTGGAAGGGTCCTAGATAAGCGCCCCTTCAAGTCCCACACATTCATATTTCCATCAGAATCTGTCAAAACTAATGTTTCTGACTTCCAAGCAATTCCAGTTATACTACCCATACTGGCATCTGGTGGGATTTTAGAACCTTCTTTAACGACATTTGCATCAACAATGTAATGATGCAAGAGGCCATTGGTGTCAGTAAAGACAAAATGTTCCCTAACTGATGTCAGTGCTAGGTCATCTTCAACAGGAGTTTTGTCAGTGGCTGTAGGAGTTGAAGCCAAGGATTGTCCAGCAAGGGATGTTGCATCACCGTCAATCATTGAATGGTTGTTCATGTCTATACTCATGCTAATGTTGCTTGCTGTGGAGTTGTTTATTGTAGTTTCAGGTGCTAGTGGTGTTTTTTTCTTCAGATTTTTAATATTGTGAGATGGTGACCACTCCAAAGCAGTTACATGAGGAAAGTTTTTAGGCATCTGTCGTAATATAGTCTGAGATCTGACATCCCATATCTCTAAGGGTTTTTCTCTGATGACAACACAAAAATACTGTTTAAGGTAAGAGACCCTAATCATTTCAATTGGTGGTTCTTCTTCATTTGTTCCTCCTCTTATTTGAAAACTTCGACCTGTATCCAGATCTGTAAACATTAATTCATTTCGAACCATTCCTGAATTACCAGTCATCGGGTTTTGATATGCGTAGGATAAAAATGACTTCAAACCAATCCATTCAATTCCTTTCACTGAAGAAGTGTGCACACTTAGCTCTTTGAACATTTGTCCACCAGATAAGTTGAAAACAAAAACATTCCCTGAGGCAGACCCAACAGCTAACAAAGGTTGGTAGAAATTGAAATTTTTTGTTGTCAAAGGAGGACACATTCGTACAACAATTGGAGATTGAGAAAGATTATTTGACAATCCTACCATTAAAAATTTAAACAGATTCTTAGGACTTGTTGGGTTAATTAAATTTTTTATTGTTAGCTTTGGCTGCAATTGAGCAAAGGCTGAGGATATACAATTGTTTTTTGGCGGTTTTGTGGATTGAAGTTCCCAGATCAATGTTTTACCAGTACTCATAACCAGGGCAACACATTTCTCTGACACAGGACAAACAGCTCCGGCAATAACTTTGTTGTGTTTTGTAACTCTCAATCCATCTGACTGACATACATGATCGTAGAATAAATCATTTGAAATTGGCATACCACTGAAATGATCATCGTGGTTTGAATGCATTGATTGATCACTTTCCAAATTACTTGACAGTTTGCAGACTCTCAGAGAAAGACTGCCATTCTCATGTAAGCAGATTATGGCATCTTTTTGGCTAATGCTCATAATTTTGAGAAATGGAGATCCAGACCTTTCTATTGATATAACACCTACTGTTTGATTTATCTCAAGATCTAACACTAATGTTTCTTTGCTATACATTAAGATGAGGTGATGTCTTCTTGATTTGTGAAACTCTAACTGCAGACACATTGATGTTTCATTAGATATGACCCCACTGCTATTTGACATGGGTATTGCATTAACAAAGATGTTCTCATCGTCTTGGTAGTTTGATCTTTTAGAAGATTCGCCGATTAATATGCCACCAACTTTCTTTAAAGATCGAGATAATCGTTTGTCAGAATTTATTTTATCTAAACTTGCTGATGGAGTCACCTATATTAGAAACAGAAATAATTTAAAATTATTTTTACAGTTTTTGTAAAACAGACAGTGAAAATATATTTAGAATCCCAAAATTATTCAAATAAAAATCAATAGCCATCAACAGCTCTTACTTGAGATGAAGGACTGGATATGTAAAACTTTTTTCCAGAGCCAACAGGAGCTTTAGAGAGTGTAAAATCATCCACAAACACAACAAAATCTTGCCCTAGAAAGGCAATCCTCATAGGATCAAAAGGATCAAAGGAAAAAGTCTGAAACAAGTCAGTGTAAGCCTTCCTCCACAGCCTACTACCATTTTCAGTATTCCATAATATCAAATGATATGGAGGATGCAATGCCAACAATAGGTCATGCGATATATCTTGAACACCTACCCATTCCATATCAGAAACAGGCTTTGTGCCATCACAGCAATCTGCCCCTACTTTTCCAGTTACAACATCCCAAATGTATATGTGTCCATTGAAATCTGATGCTGCCAAACGTAATGTGTAAGGACTGGCCAAGTTGTGTCTATAATTTTCCCTCGCCCATTTTGTCTGCAAATTTGAAAATTAATTATTACTAAAATTCTTATATATATATTATATATAATATAGTAAATTAAAAATGTTTTTGTCTGACTTGGAATATTTTTAGAATATTAATATTTTTAAACCTTGTTGAATGTTTAACAGTTAAATACAATTTATATACAAACATAGACCATGACGTGGTTGCTTAAGTAAGTGTAAAGCTCTAGTCTCAGTAGTAATTACATTAAAATTTATTATAAATTATATAATTATAATACATATTATACATACTTAATTTAATTAATACAGAATAAAAAGACAACCTTCATAATATAGCCAGAGTGGCAATCAAGAACTTGAATTATTTGAACAGTGGGTGGATCAACAACTACAACAACGTTTTGACAGCCATATGAAATCAAACCTTGCCATCCCCAATCACACGAATTTTTGTTCATGTTGTGTAACATTCCGGGGATTGTTTTTGGCATGATTTTCATCGCCATTTTGAATAATTTTACTTAGGTAGAACAAATCAAAATTAATCCATTAAAAATTGTTGAGTGAAAAATGGAACAATATCCCCTCAATTTAATCATTGGACGTTAATGTCGATTGGACGTAATGTAATGGTTAAAAACAACCACATAGTAGTCGAGATCAAAACGATGTATAGGAATTGGAAAGATATATAAATTTTGGAATACTTTTTACACCTTTTAAATAAAAGAAAAAAAAATTTTTTAAATAACGTATATATTTATAGAATACAACATATATATAGAACACTACACAATTTGTAATCTTTAAATTGTCAAAATATTTTATATATAAGGGGAAGAAGTAGCGAAGTCAGCAGCGAGGTTTGAAGCGATGTCGTAAATGCGATTTATGTAGTTGCTTGGATAAGTTTAGTGTTTCTATTACTGTTGGCATTCGAATAAACGTTCAAAAAAGTTTATGTTTGATGCAGTTGAGTTCATCTATCGGAAATCTTGAACCTACGAAATAACGATAACTTGACGATTGTTGGAAGCTACAACACTAGTGCTGGAAATATAGAGATCTTTGAAGTTAAAACAATGGTGCCCGTAGTAACGAGTGTTCAAAGTTTACAACAATATTATTGCAACATTACAGCATCTTAAGCCTTTTCTGCGTGTCGTCAAATTATAACTATGGAGTTATGGAATGGAATTTTTCAGTCGTATTCTTCCTATTGCATACTTTACTTGCTAAGAAGTTGAACAATTATACTCCGTGTACACGAGCAAATACATGCATGTATAATTGGTCTAAGTACACTTATAAAATTTTACAATAAATTTAATATTCTTTTTGCTCAGTGTGTTATTATTTTGCAGTTAAATAAATTTTGGTCATTATTTTATTTCGTAACTTGTATATCTTCAGTTAAAACCATGGATATATCCAATTATCCATGGTTAAAACACATATATGATCTGTAATGGATATAGAGTTAGCTCAGTCGTTAGGAGTGACGGGACTCGTGTTGCTATTTCGCGCTGGAATCGTTCGAATACCCTCTGTTCGTAACTCAAAAACTATCATACGCTATATGATGGATAGTGTACAGACTTTGTGGCACAAAATTTTAATTATAAGTATAGAATAACATGTAAGCAGTTCTGCTTTCGACAGAGATGTATTAGAGAGAATAAATAAAAAATAAATAAATTTATTTTCTTTTAACTACTATTTGTCTCCAAATTAGTATTCAATTTGCCTAATCGAAATAAATAAATGAAATAATAATAATGGCATATTCAACTTGAGCAAATGACACATTACAAAGCTGAATTCCTTAGAAATAAGTTTGTAATGAATATATGTAAGTTCATAGTCATTTAAACAGGCATGCATGTCGTATCGTAAACATATAAAAGTGCAATTTCGCACGAGAACACGTTTTGCATTTAAATGACTGCCATTTTACACACATACACAGACGTATTACAAGCATAAGAATTCTATATTTAAAAGAAATCGTGTCGCAGTGCTATCCTCCGTGAAGTATTTCGATCCGCATATAAATAGTAACGTCTCTTATAATCCTTTTACATTGAAAGTGCAAATTTTTTGGATTTTTTTTCATATAGTTTTGGTTGTTATTTTAATGAGAACACTGATTTATACGATAAACCTTATAAATAAGTGAACATTATTAAATGAAATTGACCGATCTCTGATCTTAAATATATCGACTGATCACAATCATAATAATATATATGCATTCGTTCATGCATGTAACAGAATGACAGAATTAAATCATCAAGTTGTTAAAAAATAATACGTGCTATCCGTACAAATGAAATACTGAAATGATGTACACATTCTCATTTTTTGATTTTTCAATTTATATATTTATATAGCTAGGATTAGTCGGTCTTATTTGATTGGGTATTAGAGTTGTGTGCAGACGATTTACATTTAATTACTTCGCATTTAAATGAAGCGCACGACTATTTGATCATTAAAATATTAAAATAAAAATGGATTTTTGTGCGGAATCTATTTTTGTTAAGTTCTGATATGCTGTTGTTAAAACTTGAAGGCACTTTGTGCAATTTGTTTATAAAATAAATTAAATATTTTGACTATTTAATTTAGTTTTTAATTTAATTTCACCAGTAAGCTTGATTTGTAGTTTAAATAAATTAATGAAATACAAATAAGGAATTTTTTAATTTTTTTGTTGAATTGAAAAAGGCTGAAAAATGAAATCAAATATTAAATTTATTCTCTTGGAAATGATATTTTTAAGCAATCTTTGTTCTATTTTTTGTATTAATGTTAGTTCAATGCGCGTTGAATCTAATGATTTTGATGTTAATACGGATGGTTCTATAACTGTAAAGGCGGACAAAGAATTTGATTTGAGGATTTTCACTGATGGCCCATTATCTCCCACGTCCACCTCTCAAATAGCCTTTACTAACGTTGAAGCAGCGATAGGTACGAACTGTGATGATATGAGAAGATCTGAAAGTTTCAACATTAAATCAGTTTCTGGCAAATCGGCTTTAGTTTCAGTTAAATTTAGCAAAAGCGAGACATTTGTGGATGGGTATTGGATGATGTGCCTAAGGACATCAAATTGGACAAATTGGATTCACCAAGGGAATGATGCTTGGATGAGGTTGTCTGTTGTCGTTCAAGATGATCAGCGCAAGTATATTCTCGTTTGGGTGTTTTCATTTCTCATCCCAGTATTTTTACTCTTTTCGGCTCTTTTTTCTGGGTTGGCCATGTCATTATTGACTTTAACACGAGCTGAATTAAAGGTTTTAAGAAATCAGGGAAACATTGAAGAAAAGAAATATTCAAGAGCTGTAACTCCATTAAGAAAAAGAGGAAATTTATTGTTCTGTACATTTCTTATCATGAACACACTCACAAATGTTGTATTAGCTGTCCTCTTTCATGAATTGATTAGTTACTACAGCATCTTGGCTGCCACTCTGCTGATAGTTTTTTTAGGAGAGATTCTTCCACAGACAATTTGCTCACGATTTGGTTTGTCATACGGAAACAAAATGGCCTGGCTGACTAATATCTTTGTTGTGTTAGCCTTTCCATTCTCGTTTCCTGTAAGCAAGCTGATGGATGCTGTGTTGGATGATGAAATTCCAACTGTTTACAATAGGGACCAAATACAGGAGATACTAACTAAACAGCAACAGCCATCTGAAAAAGTAAAAAAAGAGGACGAGAATGATTTGAAGGCTTTGAAGTTATCCAACAAGACGGTCGGGGATGTGATGGTGAAACTGGAGGAAGCCTACATGGAGGAATACAACAGTGTGCTCACAGCTGCAAAGGTAACAGAAATAATTAAGAAAGGTTACACTCGCATTCCTGTCTATGACAAGCTGAGGACGAATGTAGTGGCACTCCTTCATTTGAAAGATCTGACGCTGATTGATCCGACGGACAAGTTGACCATCAAAACAGTCTGCAAGTTCTACAACAGGCCTGTCAATTTTGTCTTTGAAGATACAAAACTCAATGTTATGTTGGAAGAATTCAAGAAAGGTTGTTTAGTGATTTAATGAGTTTTAAATAATGTTTAATAATATTTTTTTTTTATATTAAATCTTAATAGTCATAATGTCACTAATAACAATAATTTTACATTATTAGAGGCACTCATTAGACATTTATTAATGCCACACTTTTCATGGCGATGTGATGGATAATAGTGTTAGGGGTTGTTGCCACAGGATCAAAGAGATATCTTCATGATATGTTTGAAATTGTTGCAGATGAAACTATGACTAAAGAAACATTTAAAATAATGACAATGAATACATCATCAGTTGCATTAGAAGCAGTGCATCAGCTTTAGGAATGATTGTGTTGATAGTCATTTTTGTAACATTTACATCAAGGTTTTCCTTGGCTAGCTATAGTTTTCTCATTGTTTTCACTTCTATAAGAAGACAATTTTTTTATGTAGGTTGGTACTGAGTGTGTTTTTGAAATCAACTTAGAAAGTATTTAAACTGAGACAATGCTCAACTAAGATATGTTCATGTGAACTGCATTTTTTACTTGTTAGCCAACATTTTATAGGTGTGTTAATTTAAGTAATGATAATAGTTACAATGGTGATAGTTATAGTTGTATGAGTAAAGTTGTGGTGGGGGTGTTGATGATGATAATAATTGAATTTTTAATGATTTGCTTAATTGTGAAAGAATAACAACATTTAAATAAATATTATTCTTACTGCTTGCTTGTTGTGTGTGTCAGTGTTTGTGTGCGTGCGTGCGTGCGTGCGTGTGTGTGTATGTGCGTGCGTTGATTCACTGGCTCAATTGTTTCATTATACAAGATTTTACCAGTTGAATCCTTTTGGCTTGTTTAATTAATTCATTCTCAAGTTTGATTCTCTCTTTCACACTATTTTTAGATTTTAATTGTTTATTTACTTATTCGTTCGTTCGTTTGTTCGTTCGTTCATTCATTCATTCATTCACACATTTGTTCGTTCATTCATTCATTCACTCATTCATGCATGCATCATTCATGCATTCATTCATTCATGTTTTTGGTTTTTGGTTAGTTGGTTATTCGCGTATATTTCATTCTTTAATTTATATATCTCCACTCTTATATACTTTTAGTTATATACTTTCAAGAAAGATCACACTTGCTTCTCCTATTCTTCCATTCATGAACTTAACAATACACTGAGTAACTATCTACTCACTTTACCATCTCTATTATGCTATATTACTGCCATAATAATTATTATTATTCTTATTATTCATCATTATTCTTATTATTCTTATTATTATTGATGTTGTTTCTATTATTATTATTATTATTATTACTGTTGTAGTTGTTGTTGTAGTGGTTTTATATAGATTATATAATTATGTTCTTTCATTGTATTTTTATAAGCCATGCTTAGCACAGGTAAGCTTGTAGGTCCATTCATTTATGTTCTATAAGGGTTACGTTAGGTTGACTACATGAAGTATTTTCTATATTGTTAAACTGGCATGTATTTTTGTTTGTTTGTTTGTGTGTGTGTGTGTATGTTAGTGTACATGCGTGTGTGTGTGTTTTTGCGTGTGTATATGTTTATGTGTCTCGCTGTTTTGTATAATTGTATGCAAAAGTTTCTGTATTATTTGTTTGTGTAAGAGTTTTATGTATGTTTTGTTATGTATGTATGTATGTGCGTGTATGTATGTGTGTATATCTGTGTTTGTGTAAGTGTATTTATGCTTGTACGTATTCGTTTGTCTTTGTATGTATGTATCTATGTAAGAATTTATGCTTTTTTAATGTCTTGTTTTTGCTGATACAATCATTATTCATCACGTGGTTCTTTCAACGTCCTACCTTGGGGAACTGGGTCTCTGGACGCTAAACGAAGATTGATTGATTGATTGGTTCTTTCAATATAATTACATTCAAAAGTTGAATCTCCTAGGTATATTTATTATACAATTTCAATACTTTTTTCAGTTATAACATTAGATCAGATCAGATTGCTGTTTTGAGATGGAGTTTTGATAGGAACCCTGAGATGATGTGCTGTTTTGACCAGGTTTCTTAGGTTGGGAGATTGCATGATGATGAAAAGTTCAGTTTTCAGAGTGAAATCTCTGTGGAAATATCTCATGGCGTGATGATACGATCTGATGAATTTAATGAATACTTGTGTAATAAGTTTGTAATAAATGTGGTAATAAATTTGGCAATGCACTTCAGAGTGGTTTCATTAGCTAATGGATGTAAGTAAGCACTTCATTTTATTGAAGTTTTTTTATTTATTTATTTATTAAGAGGTTTTATGTTCTTATTATTCTTACTGCTACTGCTACTACTACTACTACTACTACTACTACTACTACTACTACTACTACTACTACTACTACTACTACTACTACTACCACTACTGCTGCTGTTGCTGCTGCTGCTGCTGCTGTTGCTGCTGCTATTCTTACGACCACTAATTTGTTTGATCAGCAACCTCATTGAAATTTTATTATGCAAAAGTTAAACGCGGTTGGATGTATTAATTAATTATTTACTTTCGTATATGAGATTAATGATAATATAAACGAAGATTATTCATCATTAATTCAATGACCTCAAACCATCACTGGTGGATTCCTACTTAAGTTTACATATTTTAAATGAACAAATTTTACACTCCGGTTGTGAGAGCAAACTTAACTTTCTCCACTTTTCTAATTATGTAATGGAAATATTTTTCATTCTTAGAATTTTTGTTATGCAAACATTTTTCAGCTGATATGATGGTACGATGTCTATAAATATTTTATATAAAAATAGATTTTCAATTGATGCTCATAAAAATTTGAAAAATTTAAAGATTAATTGTAGTAATAATTTGACCTGACCTTATTATTTGACAAAATTATTAATTTGAAATCAGGCCAGTCTCACATGGCATTTGTACAGAGAGTGAATAGTGATGGCCCAGGAGACCCATATTATGAAACGCTGGGTAATAATTGTAGTTTCTGTTTTTCTCTCCTCTCTCTCTCTCTCTCTCTCTCTCTCTCTCTCTCTCTCTCTCTCTTTCTCTTTTTGTATTCTTTCTCTCCCTGTGAAATGCCATATCTAATCATTATTGTTTATTGTTGTTGTCATTTATCAATGTTTACTCATTAGTTGATAATAAAATCAGTAAGTAACTTTCGAATTAATCAATGTTTTATCTTATCTTGTTTCTTATCATTGGTTTTATATTTGAAGGGCTTATTTTATCTATTGTTCATTGTTTTAGATGTTTTATTCTCTGCTGAAAGCATTTTTTATAACCAACCAATCAACCAGCTAATCAATCAAACAAATAATCAATCAATCAATCATCCAACTAACCAATCAATCAATCACTGGACCAATAACAACTACAAAGGCATGGTCACACTTGAAGATGTCATAGACGAGATTTTTCATTCAGACACAAACGCCCACAAACCAGTTAACAATAATGTCTTTGATCCCAACATACATTGTAAGTTTTTTTTTTCATAAAACAGTGAAGTTGCATTATTAATTTAGGTTTACTTTTCAACAACCTACTCCTCAATGGACAGTTTCAAACAACGAGCTGACCAGTAGCATTGAGAAGATTAAATTCAATCAGTTTGCTGTGTTCCATTCGAGCAACCAGACGACCGACAAGAGTGGTGATGGTAACGACGCAGAGGCCAGCCTTACTCCGAACATGTTTAAGGCCCTCAAGTGCTTCCTAGCCACTTGTTAGCTTAATTATAAATAAACATCTTTGGGCTATATGTGTTTGTTATATAAATGTATATGTATTTCTATCTAGAACGTACACGTGCACGCACACACATGCACACGTACGCGCACACCGCACGTACACAATTAGTTATCCTCTTTAATGTACTTTATAGAAACAAGATAATTTGATTTATTTTTATAAATGCCATGCGCATATATTTAAAAATGTTGAATTGATTATATGAGATAAGGTGAAATGTTTTCATGTCCTAGATGCGTACTTATGAAAAGTGGATAATAAAAGTTGTCATTGTTGTTATTATTGTTATTATTAACTACCCTGTTATAACCACGGTCTCTATTAGTCTCAGTTATATTGTGAAATGTTCATTTGGTGCGTTAGTGAATATGACTAGGGTTTGACCTTTTAGTCCATAGTAAGGTTTGACCTTTTGAATAGACCCAACTCCAGGGTTGAACTTTTTAGGTGGACCATACCCATGGCTTGATGTAATCTCTACCATGATTTTTTGTTATTTTATAATTTAGTACTCCTATTCCGAGATTGTTTGTGCTTCTGAGATTTTCATCATTCCAGCAATAATGTAATAATGAGTGTTTTGGCAGGCTTTAAGTATGTTATGTTACTTAAATCCAAGTGTTCATCTTGAAAGTTTGTAAACACATGAAATTGTTAAACGCAAACTTGTTGTGGATGACACTTCATTTGAAGCTTTATTGCATTCTCAAAAAAAAATATTCATATGACGTTGGCGCTTGCAAATGTTTAACGTCTATTATGATATTATTTAACTGTTTATTACATTTTTCGTGTTTTATGATTGTGTCACCTCATTTTGAAAAATGAAATGAAACACTCATTATTCATTTATCATTCATTTAGTACCGCCATTCAAGCCCGAGTTGATATCACCTGTGGTGCTTGAGAAGTTACTAAGAAGATGTGCCATCACCAAAGTTAGGAAACCTTTAGGCTCCTCACCGTCCTCCTCACTGACTCCGGACATTTCCATCATCATCGAAGATGGCAGTGCATCACAATCCGTGAGAGCAGTCAACATTGTCGAGATGAACCGACCGATGGATGGTCTGGTTGTTGTGCTGGAGGGAAAGGTCGAAGTTGAGATTGGAGTGGAGAGGTTTGTCTTCATTGAAGGACCCTTCGCTTGTTTTGGTCTGCCTGTACTTCAAAGTAGGACGTCAATTTACGTGAATGCTTTATTTTTCGTTTGTAGCTTTAAATTTTTTATTTTTAAAAGTTTACTGTTATAGATGTGAGAAAACCTTTAGAATGAAAGTTGTCATATAAATAAAAATTTGAAAGTTAGTTCACGTAATAACCGGTCAATAAATGATTTCACTCAGATGCAATATCATCTCTGAGCAACAGCTTGCCGCGATCGACGCCAACAACATCGGCGGCGGCAGCAGGCACGACACTGAAGAATTTGGACGCTGAGGTCAGCCAACAGCATTATATTCCCGACTTCACCGTGCGACCGATGACGGAAGACGTCTCGTACATCAAGATATCGTGCAGCACTTACGTATCGTCATTGCAGGCCACACTTCTCAAGTACATTCACGAGCAAGGAATATATACGGCCGATGCATCCAATCAAATATCTAAAGAGTCGTCATTCGTCATGGCTAATAATGCTCAAAATTTGCAGAACAATTTCTCAAGACCCCTAGACATCTTGACTGATTTTCACAACAGACCGGCAAACTTTTTCATCGGGAATTACACGTTTGACAATCATCATCTAATGCCGTCACTATCTCCGCCCGGTTACAACTACCAACACTTAGATGAGAGTCAGAAATTAGGCGTGTGGACCCCCTATCAATCCCAGCCACAGCAGCAGCCGGAAGATGACGCACGCGGTTGGGATGTCAACCAGAATATCCTCGAAAAGAATAGCGGTTCCTATCAGGATAAGAATGATAGTTGTAATGAAGCTGAGAGCAACATGACAGGGGATGATAAGGATGACGAAATGGATGTCGGGAATGTCAATGACGTAATCATAGCTGGCTCCTCTCCTAGTGCGTTCGATAAGGATGAAACTGACTTGCAAAATGACAGGATTAATAATATTCTGTAAATAATAATTACATTAATCTAATAATAATATAATATTAACAATAATAATTAATGGTAATAAAATTATATTAATAATAATTTTTATTGCTAACTGTTTGATAGATGTAAATTTTTTGACTTTTCCTTATTTGTTTTCACATATGTACCTTGGATGAAATGTATATAAATGTATATAAATACGTATGTGAATGATTTTATATATATATATACAATGTATATATATATATATACAATGTATATATATAATATAAGTGTGTGTGTGAATGAGTGCGTTTATCCTTAAACAAATGTTTAATACAGTACAATTTGTATGTAAGTGTGTACACATTTATTTTTGCGTGTGTGTTTGTCTGTGTGTCTATCTGTCTTTACATATTATTAAGTATGTGGTTGTGTGTGGTTGTGTATTGAAAGTGTTTTTATTTTATTGTACGCACGCACGTGTTGCCTATTTATATTTATTTCTGTAAATAAATTAACTTACTAATTAATTAATTAATTAATTAATTAATTAATTAATTAATTAATTAAGCAATGATGAAGTGAAAATAAATGTTTGTTCTATTATCCTTTATTTTAATATGGAATTAACTGCTGCTTTTTCGGTTTCTATTTTATTTATATGTACTGTACACTTTCACTTTTCAACCACATCTGAAATGTTTTTTTTTTTCAAACATTGAATTAACTTTGATCTTAATCATACTTTATATTATTATTTGTTCTTATTTATATTATTATCTGCTTGGTGTTTTTGTTATAATTTTTCAATATGTAATGATACAATCAGTTTCGTTGTGGTCAATTAAAAATATAAATACCAAATTCAACTGCCTACTTGCTAGTGGGGACCAGAGATATCATCCGCCAGTGACCTTTTCAGCCGCGATATTGAGATGTGTGTTAGTGTTTTGTGGGATTAAGTTTGAACCGACAGCCAATTATAAATCATTTAACAAAATATCCGTATTTAAAAAGTAATTAACTATAATTATCTACTTACGATTCTTTAGTTAAACCAATCGGGCATTCAATTTGACGTGGGGCAGTTTTTAATAACGCAAAATTTTAATTTTTCAGATGTTTCATGAATTAAATTTACTTAACTATTGCGCACGTTTGAAGAATGTTTCAATGATTTTAATATTAATATCATTCAATTATTATTTGTAGCGTTTATGAAATTATTTAAAGTTCAAATCTAGATAAACTTTGCACGCTTTGTTATAGGCCGGCGGTATCTGTCTTCCCTTTCGATGATTGGTTGATAGATTATGACTACTATCCAATCAAGCAATCGTACAAGCGTGTTCAGTTACTTGCCTCAATGTACATTGTTAATTTGAAGAAATTCAGTAAATGAATTTATTTATTTATTAGTTAGTTATCACTTCTAATTTTTTACTAATTTCGGCCAAGTAAGAAAATAGCGGTTACTAGTCATGCTGTACCTATATAATGTTCTTATCATTAATATATTTTGTTTTCTTTGCTCATTTACGTTCATTAATGATTCTTTTATTAAAGATATTTTCAAAAAAGATAACGCAGATGTCAGTAATTCAAACATAAGAAATAATCAAATTTATTTAAAACAAGTTTCATAGAGAACATTTGAGTGTCAGGATGGCGTGTTACTGGTGGCGATAAATAAAGCAGTCTGAAATTATTGAAATAATTTTAACCCGGTTTTATCTTCGATTTCGAATATTTTCACGTGTTTCTCAAAAGCTGATCTGGTCGTGTTGTCACCCTCGTTGTCCTCCACCACCTCTGCTTGGTTCATCAGGATGGGCTCTGTTCGGGAAGTCAGTACTTGCTGACTGTTGAACAGCATTTTAGACGGGCAAATTGAGTTATCAGATTTAACGACGTTGAATTTTGATGGAAGTTCCAAAACGTGTTCCATGCATTCAATCCTTTTCAAAGTAAATTTATTCGTTGCAGTTTTTTTAATTATTTCTTGAGGCGGACTTTGACATATCGTTTCTGAAAAAGTTCTGCTGACGTCACTTCTCTCGTCGTCCTGCATAATAATTTTTCTCGGTGAGAATCTGTCGAAAAGATTGTTAGTCAATCGTTTGAACTTTAGATCTTGTATGGGAGCAATTTGTTTTAAACTTTGTAGATGCTTGTGCTGTTGTTTTTTATGATGTTGTTGTGGGTAATGGTTGAGACTTGCTCGTTGGTGATTGTTAGCGAAATCTGTCTGCATTGATGCGTTGTCCATTTTTGTTGCATTTGCTTGTCTTGAGGTGATTTCCAGTAGCGGTTCTCTAACAAAGCTCGTGTTATGTGATTCGAAGTTCATTTTTGGTCTGCAGTTGACGAAAGTTTTAAAAGTTTCTTTCGTTCCTCCATGGTCACGCCTCACGTCCTCAACTGCTTGATCGATCAAAACATTTGACTTTGATTTATGACTTTGATCACTTTCAACGCTATGCAAAATATCTTCATTTTTTCTGTAATTGTACAACTTGATAAATTTATTGTTACTTGTTCTGTTGTTGTAGACTGTGTGTTCTTTTCCGAGTAGTACTTCTCTTGAGCTCACCACCCAAGTACTTATGACGTGCTCCTCATGGAATTCATCACCGCTAAAAAATTCACTAGTGCTGGACTGATTGTTTGTAGTTTGATTCAATACTGACATTTGTTTCATATCTCTATTTAGGTCAGTCTGTGAACTTTGTTGCAATATTTGCTGCACCGAGAGTGACGGTGTACCCAAATTATTTCCTTTAATTCGATTTTCAACTTTTTTGGTGTTGCAATTTAATTCTTCTATTTTTTTATCAACTTGATTAGTTGCGTTTTGCGGTATGTTACTCGATTTAATTTCTTTCAGTGGTGATCTACGTTGCGCAGCTTCGATCGTGTTGTTGAATGTTGTTTGGCCGCTAGCACAATGTTTGTTCTCACAAAATTGTGATGCTGTTTGAATGCTTATGGTTATTCTGTTACTCGTCAAATGCTGGGTTGATCTTTCTGTCAAACTCCCTTTCAATTTGTTATGCTCTTTGTGAATTTTTAGCAAACTATGCTGCTGGATATTTTGGTGCCCTATAAATGATTGCGCATAATTTTGAGGATTTGATCGGATAGATGAACCAGGCAGATTGGAAATTTTTTGAAAGCGGTGGCATCCAACACACGCTGGTACTCGAACGTGAGCATCTTCCTTTTCATTTTGATAGTTTTTTGATGAAGCGTGAAAATTTTCAGATTGAACCAAATGTTCATTATTCACTTGACAATCGCATGAGAAGTCGGTCGGGAGTTTGTTTGCGTTTGTTTCCGAAGCTGATAAGTTGTTGGATAAAGTATTGAAGCTCGGAGACAGCATTTTACAGCTTTTAATATGATTGTGACTCAGTTCTTGACCTTCTGCAAATGAGCCTGAAAACTGTTCACAGATTATTTGAGGGGTCCCATTAAGTTCCCGCGTTGATGTTGCCTGAGAGCGACAAACAACTTGCTTTTGTTTCAATTGCTGTTCTTGCTCATGTAATTGTTGCTGCTGAGGTATTTCTTGCTGATGTAATTGTTGTTGCTGAGGTATTTCTTGCTGATGTAATTGTTGTTGCTGAGGTATTTCTTGCTGATGTAATTGGTGTTGTTGCCGTAGTATTTGTTGGTCGTAATGCAATTGTTGTTTCTGTGGTATATGCTGTTGATTGTGGAACAATTGTTGTTGCTGCGCATATGGTAGTCGCTGGTCATGTAATTGTTTGAGCTCTGGTATTTGCTGTCGCAGTGTGATTTGTCGTGCTGGTGATAATTTTTGTTCCTCAAACTGTTGTAACATTGGTTGATTCTCTTGTAGACATGGCTCCTGTTCATAATGGCCTGTTTCTTTCCGCGGTAACTTTAGCTTGGAATTTTGTCTTTTTAATATTTGTTCTTCCATTCTTACGCCTGCAACTTGTAGAAAACGTTGATGCTGCTGATGTGCTTGATTTTGTAATGTCTGCAAGCTGCAAATTTCACCTAACGTATGTTCATCTGCCAATGTTTGTTCTGAGGTCACATTTTGTGGAGAGTTGCTTTTCAAAAGTGACGTTTCCCGCAATTTTCGTTGTTTCGACGATCGCTGTTGAAGTGATGAGGATTGCTGGCGGGCTGTGTGATGTTCAGGTGAAAATTGTTTTTGCCGATAATCACGTTTGTCTTGATTTTGTTGTGGTGTTTGTAAGATTTGTAGTATTTGTTGCCTATGCTCATTGTTCAAAAACAATATTTTTTTTCGTCCAGGAAATTTTTGTAGATTTAAATCTTTTTGAAGCATTTTTTCCCCCAAAATCGAATTATTTGATGCCACATCATTCGGTTGATCTTGTATTATTTCGTCGACAATAATTGGTTCATCTGAATATGAGAGCCATGATTCGTCATCTAAAATTTTATTGTTATTTGCACTACTTTGATTTTTTTCACGTTGTAAAAATTTCTGTTTTATAGCTTTTACTTTCTGATTTTGAATTATTTTTTCTTGCTCTGCTTGATATTTTTCCAGTTGAATTTGCTCTTTTGATTGGTTACATTTAAAACTATCTTCACTCTTTCCCAAACGCGATAATTTGCATTTTTTTATTATTTCATCAACTTCTTTTATTGTATTTCTGTCGTCTTCACATTTTTTTATGGCATTTGTATATTTTAAAAGAACTTGTTTCCCAAGGTCATTTTTTGCGGTATCTAAACCAGTCCCCTAAATTTTTATTGCATTAAATAAAATTTAATGAAAAACATTGTAATGAAAACAAAATTATTTAAAAAATACTAACAAAAACTAACTTGTGTTTTTGTCAACTTCTTCTTTTGAAGTAACGATTTAAGTAGATTGAGTGCTTCTTCGTGTTCCTCCTTCTGCTTTTCCATCATTAGTTCCTCCGTACTTTTCTCTCTCGACTTGCTTTTTGATCTGCTCCTCTTCTTAACCAAATGAACTCCTTTGCTTGATTCATCTGACTCACGTTTCAATGCTCTGAATAATTTCGTTAACAAATCTACAAGTTCTCCTCTTTTGACACTTTTCGGCAAGTCGTCTTTGTTGTTATTTTCGTTGTCTAACGATTTAAGTTCGTTTTCAACAAAATTATGGATTGTTTTGGAGTCATTTGTATTCAATAAACTGCTACGTCTATTACTCAAAGACCTTTTACGACTTCTACTGGACGAACGTCTACTTGATTTCGAGCGTCTTCGTTTTGAGTTGGATTCATTTTTTAAAACAGATGACAATTTTTTTATGACATTATTTTCCTGGTTATCGGAGTCATCTGATTTGAGTACCTTAAATTTGTCACATGTTTTTCTTTTTTCAATTTTCGAACTGCATTTTCTTCTTTCTAAAACTTTATACAACGACAGTGGAATGCTTTCTTTATCATTTTTGCTTTTCACAGAAAAACTTTTGGACGAACAACATGGAGATTGACAATTTTCCACAAATTCACCTGGATAAAAATTACAAATTGGTTCAGGTTCTGACGATAGATTGCTTACCAAATAGTTGCAAGGACAAACATCATTGCATGCATCGTTATTTTGTACATTACTTTCAAAGTCGATCTGCAGTAAAGGAATAGGCATCAACGGACTATTAAATGTAATTTTAGTTGGAGTATTCAACAAAAAAGTTTGTGGAGATGCTACTTGCAGTTGCGCTTCTGGTTGTAATGCTGGTTGCATTTGTGAATTTAATTGCTCATTATTTTTCGAAAATACGAAACTATCGTTGGTGTAACTGTTATCTATAAAATTAGTAACAGGATGAAACGGACACAGATCTTGATCGTTGCAAACAAAATAGGGCGAGGCGACGATTAAATTACCACCTTGTTTCCTCGTTTCTTTGGCTGCCAAAATATCATATCTGAGCAGCCTTGGCGGATAATCAAAAACTTTAGTAGAACTTGTGTTACTTTTGAAGTCATCGTTATCGACAAGACGCATGATCTACGATCATTTACAGAGTCATTAATTTTTTTACCTTCTGTTTAATTTATGAATGTAACATCTACATTTAATGATATATCCGTTTTAAAAATTGCTCGCTCGGTGTTTTCAATTTGGTGTTTTTTTAAGCTAGTAGCTAAAAATATTGTTTACTTATAAAAACTTGATGACGCAATTGTTTTGCTTAAAGAAGGGTTCATTAGTTATTAGTGAATATTAAGAAATGTTTTTAAACGCCACACAATGCAATTTATCCATACCAATCCTCATTGGTCTTTGAATGTTGTAGCCAAATACGTTTTATCGATTTAGTGAATGCTTATTTTGTGTTTGACCGTGTGGACCATTTAAATACCGTATGATATATCACGTGCACTCAAAGAATGAAAATGAACAAGAAATTCGATGATAATAAAAATTAATGGATGATTTTTATAATTTACTTTTCATTTGATTACTTGATAATGGGAATTTTAGCGAGTTCAATTTTTATGAAAAATGAAAATTCTAAAATAACTAAAAAAATTGACCTAAGGGGAGAGTTTTTTGCCTCCAACATTTAAAAAGGGGATGACGCTCCTGTTGAATTCAACCATAGAACATCTTATTCTAGACGCATTCCGTAAGTTAAATCTAGCCATACTTTCTATGTTTTCTATGATTGAAATATCTCTGGTCGAACTTTTGAACATTTATCGCGTCGTGGCGAAGTTTCCGCTTCGAATCATAATTTAAATATTTTAAATTTGCAATTACAATGGCGCCCGTTTCTCCGATTAGTAAAGAGTTGATGATCGCCATAAGTGAAAACGAAAAATTTTTAAGCGAAATTGTTAAAATGAAAGAATTATTTGAAAATAAAAAGTCGGAAGTGAAAATTGACATAAAAAACTTTTTTGATAAATTGAAAAATCAATTATATTTGATGTGTAAAGAATCTGAAGGTTCTTTCGACACTTTCTTTCAACAAGAAGAAACATATTTGAACAACCAGCTTGAAATATTAAAGTCTTTGAATGATGAAGGCTTAAAGTTGAATATGATGATAAAAGATACCCCATCAAATCCCAAGACTATTGCTTTAGGTGTCACTTACTTGGAAAATTTACGAAGTTTCAAAAAATCAATAACTCTAAATGGAATTTCATCAGCAGACTTTAAGTTTGTACCACTGACGGATCAGCTTAGCTCAGACCTTTGTTTCAATAAATATTATCAGGCTGATCCATTCAAAATTGCAGTTGTCTCAATGAAACAGGATTCAGAAAATCCTTCACAGATTACAGCCTATGTCAACAAAAATGAACTTATATACCTTCATACAAATGTAAATAATTTGTTATTTTTAAAATTATTTTTTTAACAACTTGAATATAATTGGTAGTTAAAAGTTAGATTTTTGTCATTTAATTCCAGGCATCCTACCATCCAAGGTTGATCCACCATTTAAGCGTAGCCATCATAGATCCACAAGAAATAATTTTGCCAGGTATAAGATTGTCAGATGAACGTAATGGGTCATATTTTATTCATTATAAGCCCACTCAACTTGGAACTCATCTGTTAAATGTTAGACTCTATGATCTTCCAATTTCAGGATCACCTATAACAATTAACGTTGTCAAGAAAAAAAATGATACAAGAGCTGGTGTAGATTCTGAAAAGAACCTGAAAAAGTCAGAGGAAAGAAATTTAAATGATTCATTTGTGAAGATCAATGAATCAGGTGACAACGACTATATATCAATTAGTGATGCTTCTTTTGACATTGCAACTGATGATAATTGTAAGTTTTTATGCAGTCCTTGTCCCACTGATAAACAGAAGAACTCAGTTATAAATGCTACTGACATTTCAGGTGATGACAATTCCAATATTGATAAGGATGGGTTGGATTTTTTCAATGCTGACCCAGGTTATTTAACAAAACAAACTGCTGTATCAATAAGTTCACCAGAGGCTCCCAAAACAAATGTGAATTTTTCTTTAATTGAAAAGAATGAAAAAACTGTTAAAAACTCAAATGCTTCAAGTGACTTTGACATTGATATGTTAAAATATGACAATGTGAAGTCAGTACTTATTTCGACTACCAAAAATAAAAAAACTGAAGTAAATGTGCTTTATGCATCTTTAATTGAAAGCAAGAACAATAACAAATGTGATATAAAAAAGGGGACAGCTGAACCATTAAACCAGAAGAATAAATGTAAAGATTTTTCATATTTGAAAGCTGGTGTTGATAATTTGCGCAATAGCTTGCGCAAAACAGGTGATAAAGATAGTGTTGGTGGGTTGCTTTTTCAGTATGACAATTTGAAAGGTGCCACATCAAGTGATTTTGGGAGCTATGACAAAATGGCAGGAGTTGTTTCTTCAGATTCAACGTCTAGTTAATGTTATTTGAAAAAAATTAATATTTAGTTTTTTAACAAATAGTTGTAACATTACTAGTGTATGCTAGTTAATTTGCTTTTAACTTCGCATCTTAAGTGTTGAACACATATTTTGTTTAAAAAAGATTAGCTGTGAAATGGTATCAGAATTGTATTAATGATTTTGTTAGAAATGTTTTTTGATTAATTTTAGAATTTTAAATTTGTTTTTCGGAAAAAAAAATTGTTTTAAATTCACCTTGAATAGTCTGAAAGGCTTGTTTTGAACGACATCGCAATCGTTGTTATTATCATAAATATTGTGATTTTGTACTAGTGCTGCTTTGTACTTTTCTCATACTAACATGGATATATATATATATATCCATGTATACTAATCTCAATCTGATTGATTTTCGAAGTGTTTATCAGTCATTTTTTATCTAAACCTAAGAGGTCCGGTCTGCTATATTCTCGTTCTCACTACTGTCGTATTACATGTTTAAATACGCCAAATTTTCTTTTGCGCTTTCTTTGCTCTTTGAAAACGGCATAAATGGTCATTTAATTTATTATTACTGCCTCAGAAAAATATTTAGAGTTTCCCTTTCGAACCGTCGAACAAGCAAAAAAATCCGGTAAGATGTTCAAATCAACCAACCATTGAAGAAATGATAAGGCAAAATGAACGAATCCCAACTACCGCACAAGTTGTTTCGAAAATTTTGGCCCAACTTCTGGTAAACTCAACGATACACGCAAAAAAAAGACGGATAACAAGACCTGCTGATTAACCGATCGAGTTTAATCCATGCAAAATGGCAGATTAGAGTGGAGAAGCTTTGTGAAAAAAATTCGTGAGCCGACAGCATCTACAGCAGCTAAGAACCATTCGCAGCAATTCGCCAGTTAACGACTGCTGATGTTTCTACGCTACGCGTTCACATCATAGATTTAGTGCTAGATAATGTATATATATTATATATGTGTATGTGTGTTTATATATATATATATATATATATATATATATTGTTTCCATAGAAACCGCTTGTACATACAGCATAACTTGATCTCTTAAAGTTTGAATGTTTAAAATTTATTTTTTCTGTAATTGGTTGTTTTTTTTATGATTTGTATTATATTCAAAATTAAATCAGCTCATAGTTACGGGATTAAACTGTAACACAGTTGCATATTACTTATTATTATTAATTATCACCATCATGGCACCGCTTTGGAGACGTGTGTGCCCTGATTTGGTTGTTGTCCGCCAGCAGGAGGCAGCTGATGCTACCATCTACATACTTCGAGATATTGGACCCACTGGTTTTTTGTTAAAAGAAGAAAATGATCAGAAAGTTCAAAAGGTATTAATTGGCGAAAGACACACATGTAGTTGTACAAATTTTATGAAAAACAGTTCGGAACTTTGCAAGCATCTGTGTTGGATACTGTTGAAAAAATTCAAATTATCGCCATCTGATCCAGGTAAAGTTGATTTTTTTGGTTTTCTGTCTAAAAATATTTTGTTCATTTAATTTAATTTGATTGTATTATTGTTGAAGTATCTTGGCAACTCGGTCTCTGCGAAAGAGATGTCAACATGTTGTTAAAAAATGCTAAATCAAAAAGCAGAACGTCTAAAGACTTAAAAACAGAAACATTTAAATCAGAAATTAAACCCAAGCTGATTGAACAAAGAGAAATAACAGACGAGGATTCTTGCCCTATATGCCAAGAAGATTTGCTTGGTAGTCCTCAAAAAATTACTTTTTGCAGGTGACTATGCATTTAGAGTCAAACAATTTAGTTTTTATACTAAATAGACTGGTAAAATTACGCTACGAACTTTTGTGTACTGAAATTATTTTCACATTCAATTTGTAGATTGTTTTATTTTAATTATTTAATGTTAGATATGGTTGTGGCAACAGTGTTCATGTCAAGTGCATGAGAGTTTGGGCTGCCCACAGAAAAGTAGACAGTACTGTTGAATGTCCTTTCTGTAGAACAGACTTTGGTCCAATTACATTGCTTAATGAATCAAAGTATAGATTGTTTGGACCTCGATTGACTAACTACCAAAATCACATGATGGAACATTCCAGAACCTACTGCCACTCCTGTGGTGCATCTCCAATAATAGGGAAATGTTATAAGTGGGTTTTATTTTCAATTGAATATTTTAAATTCTCAATTTTGAATTAGATTTTGTTCATTGAACTTTGAGATGCATGATTATTTTTGTTTTTTTTTCTCTAATATCGTGGCCATTTTACTGGAAACTTGTTTATCTCTGTATGTTGTAACGTAGATGCTCTGCTCTTGCCATTTGAGGCACTTTCTTCAGTTTTTTTAAATCAACCAAATAAAATAAAAATAAAAGGATTCCTTACAATGAAATTTATCTGCTATTCTGTTGTCATGAAACAGGTGTGACTTTTGTGATACGGACTTTTTTTTATGTCAGCCATGCTTCAAGACAGAAATTCACGGCGAGCATCAATTTGTCTACAGAGCTGTAAGCATTAAAATAACTATTTTAAAAACATCTTTTACATTAACAGCTCTAACGATAAAATTAACGTTGCAAGAAAATGAATCAAAGATGGCAGCCTGTCTGCAATAGAGACTTCATAATAAAATTGAGATCACTTCATTTAAATGATATATTGACGAGAGATATTGTTGATGCCGATTATGATACCTTACTGCTGTTAGATGAGTGAGTCAGCATTAAAATATTTTGATTTACTAACTCAATGAAAGAACTAAAAAATAATTTACAAATATACATGCCAACAGTCAGCTGTCAACAGGCACATACAACTCAAACACTGCTGCCAACGATCTACAAGAATGCCATCTCATCTCATTTCCAACTCGACGACTGAAAACCAATGATCCTCTGCTCAGTCAATCAAATAATAACAAGGGTGGCTGCCTATGTAAAATTTGTAACATAGTTTTGAAAGAAGGACACGAGGTTAGGATGGTCCCATGTTGCAAGACATGGTTCCATAGAGAATGCATTGATGCCTGGTTAATTCACTGGTCTGCAACTTGTCCTGCTGATCAAACAGCGCTTAATCCTTCTCTCATCAGCCGGCTATTAAAAAAAAAGTTTGCACCATTCAACATATTTTAAATTTTTGCAAGTATTCTAGCAATGTGTATTTATGAAATAATTTCTACAAACGCAGAAATTTGCAAACGGATTTAATCAGCAGCAGTTCAGATAATTCTAGTAAGAGCAACGCTAGAACCGAAAGAGCCAAAAAATGCAAGTTATTTGGAGGGGGTGATGATGCTAGCAGCATTAAAATTCGAGGACTGAACATTAAAAAAACGTTCAGTGATGACTTTGGTGGCGGTGACGATGATGAGGAAAACGGTGATACAATTTTCGAGAATTTGTATCCATATGCATCTAGATACAATAGATATAAGGAAAAATGTAACATCTCATTGAAATCAAGACATGCATCTCTGGACAGTACAGCGCAAAATCAGGCTCCACTTAACTTCAAACTGCAGAACAGAATGACAACAGCAAAACGACACTTCCTACCAAAACTGATTCGTGATAACCAAAATACGTTAAGTAACAAGAATCTTCTCATTAAATCTGCACACAGTAGCAGTGCCAAAAGCAGTAGCTCACTTCTATTAGAACCTACCCCAGTGAGAGGAAAGTCGGATGACATTAACTCTGACAATGTAATCGACAATAATAATAATAACAATAGCAATATTAATAACCTTAACAAGTATGTAAAGCTAAATGCCATCAAAAGAGAACACAGCTGGCCCACAATGGACAAAAGCAAAATTGCTTATATTAATAACAATAACAACAGTAACGATCGAATTATTAGGAAGAATGATGTCAATGAGAGATCAGAAACCAGTAACCAGTTGAATATACAACGAGATGTTTTTCCTAAAGTATCAACTGCCACTAACGTCAGTCAGAAAACTAAACTTCACAACAACAATCCCACCCTGAATAAACATTATACATACGCCATGTTAGTGATTAATTACAACTCTTGGGTATTATTATATAGTGATCTAAAGAGGCTTACGCTTGATAAAAGAAGTTATAAATGTTTTTTGACATTTAATAAAAAAAAACGATAAGATACTTGCAAAAAATTTTAATTTATGAAATGAAAAATGTTTTTTGAAAAAAATTAATAACATTTTAATAAAGTTTGATATCATTATATACAGACATACAAACACGCCAGTTCTTTATGAAGAAGATGATGAAAATAAAGTGGAAATTGCTAATGATAACAACAATGATAATTTAATTGTCTGCAAAACCCAATCAGCAGTGATTGACTACGAAGCAAGTGAGCATTTTTATGATGATAATGGATATCTTGAGTGTAAGAATTATGATAACAATTCATTGATTGATGAAGGTGATGATGATTATAACGAGTGTGGTAGTCACGACCTAAATCATAATACGAAAACATCTAGGGATGAAAAATTAACTTATAAAGATAGTAGTTGCTGATGTTTTGTGGTGAAATTTTAATAAATACGAGTTCATGTATTACATTATCATTACTAAAAAAAACTATAATCAGTCTATTTCTTCAATAGTAGAACAAACAAAACTATAAATAAAATAAAACAAATATAAAACATCATGAAGTAAAATGGAAAAAGTTAACTGCTAGATCGTGTCATTGTGAAGAGATAAAAGTTTGAGGTAAGAATTAAAAAAATAAAATAAAATGGAAACCGTAAAACAACGAATATTAAACAACAGTGTCAATGAGTCCTAGATGTAATCAATATATGCATATCAGACCAGTATATTCTAATGATAATGTCATACAAACTAACGAACAAAATCATTATTCAAAAATGAGTTAGTCAGTTTGTTGTGATGCATCGTTTCCTACTACATCAATGTTGTCATTAAAGGCTTGTGTTATTATTCTCTGCTGTGATTGGCCAGCTAGAATTTTAACAGCTGGTGCTTCAAACGACGTCATTGCTTGCTGGATGGTTGTCGTGGAAACATTTTGAGAAAGCAATCTTTTTACTCCTGCTACTTTTGGTTGTTGAGTTGCCAACGTTGCAGTGTCGTTGTGCATGTTGTTGCTGCTGTTGCTGTGAATCGAGCTGTTTTTGTTGTTGTTGTTGTTGTGGTTTGGCATGACTTGAGATAGTTCAATAAACTGGACTTGGTGACCTGGTAAGGACTGAATAGTAATAAATTTAATGCTATTTTGTTTTGAAGATTTATGAAAATAAAACATTATAAACTTAGATTAGTCTTGCTCACCTCATTAGCAGCAAACGCGATTTGTTGTTTATGTTGCAAATGTTGTATAAACTGGTGATTTTGTATAGAATCCATGGCCGCAAAAGAATGAGAGGCCAGCTCACCTTGTGCCTGCTGAAAGTGAGACTTTGATTGCTGTGACTGTATGATATATGGCGCCTGTGGGAAGTAACTAGGATCAACAATTCCTGCAGAAATGAGACCAGTTGTTGATGGCGACGGCTTCATTAGGGCAGCTGCAGCTGGGAGCATTAGGTGCTGCTGTGGCTGTTGATGTATGTGCTGCTGAATTTGTGGCGGATGTTGTTGTTGTGGCATGAATCCTTGTATGAATGTCGTCGGTCCATTGGCTGTGTTTGTAAGTAAATGCTGTAAGCCCTGTTTTGTCACAATATAAACATTATCAACCAAAAACTATACATTATCATCAAGTGAAAATTGACAACTTTAATTAAAATGATTCATCATTGTTCCAATTCATAGGCACAACAACCGACAACCATTGATGTAAAAATTTCAAATTCAACTTTAAATACATTAGCCTTGATGAATAAGAGGTATGCAACAATTACACTAAACAATTCCTACTGATTATGAATCATTTATACAATATATGACGTGTCGACCCTACAATCAGATAAACTTACAGTGTTAGCATCAATGTGTATGCCTGGTGATAGAGATTCTGAATAATGAATTTTGTTGCCAACACTCAATGGATTCATCTTGAGTCACGTGAAAAAGAAAATAATGAATCTTTTAATTCATATTTTTTTATGTAGTTCAACACGAAATAAATACAAAAACATAATAAAATAATCTTATTATATTGCTATAAACAATCGCAAAAAATTGATGTGCATGCAATAAAAGCCAATAAATTGATAAACAAGAACTACCTGAGCAGTTTGTAGGTACATGCTGCTATTGTTGCTGCTGCTGTTGTTGTTGCTAACACTAATGCTCTCCACACTGGTGCTGTTGTTAGCAATGTATTGTGGCTGAAACATAACCATGGAATAACCAGGAACCAGCTGGGAAGCGTTGGGAACTATGGGAGGCTATCAACATTATTTAATTTTTGATATCATTGTCCTTGGAAAAGAATCACTATATATACATAACTCTAATATATATACATATAATATATAAACTTTGTGCGTATTAATGTAGATTTCAAGTGGTCCTACCTCTAAATGAGCACGAAAGATTAAGTGGTAATGAATATTAACTAATGAAGAACGTGAACGAAACTTTTCATTTTCGATTAAAAGGAAGACCTCGTTTTTCGGATGTTTCTATAGAGACAACATCAATCACACGAGAAAAAACAGATCAATCAATCAATCAGTCAGTCAGTCAATCAATCAATCAGTCGATCAAACCATCAGATAAACAAACATACACTAAAAATGTGATGTGTGCAAAGAAGGAAAAAAGAAAGTGTATCTTCACCATGATTTTATAAAAAAAAAACTTTATCTAATATGTAATGCTAATAGAAATGAATGTACATGATCTTTTCATTGATTGTCTTCATTAGTTGTGCGTTAAAAATTTGAAACAGAAGGACGGTCGATTGTAAACTGAGAAGTATAGAAAGCAATGAATTTGTTAATAATAATATTATCTGTGAGATGTTTAATTAGAATATATTATTATTAATCAATCGATGGATGGATGGATAACAACTTTGTAGCAATTAAATAGTCAGTGAGAACGCTAGCTCGATCAGTAAAAGTTCCGAGTTGTTGTTTTTTAAAAACAATGTTGCTGAGACGTGGTTCAAACGCTGTCTAACTGAACAAGACAAAGAGACTAAATATACTTTGAGTGTGCGATTACGGTTACTCACATGTATATACATCATCTCTCTTTGTGCATAGTACAATATCTTCGTTCCGTCTGTCAGTAATCAAAAGGAATGATTAAAAATGAATTAAAATCAAATAAGAAACGTAAAAAAACATAGAATGTTACAGTAAAAAGCATTGTCTTTGCCAGGGCTGCATTGTCAAGATGAAAAAGTCATGCAAATCAGAAGATGAAAAATAGAAGAAAAGAACTGAACCACGGATAAAATAACAAAAATAACAAAACCAAAAATTCAAAATAGCAGACAAACGAGAACAATAACTAAAACAGCTATGATTAATTAAATGTTTATGATACTCGAAATTCGTTACATGCAAATGTTAAATTATTCAGCACTCAACTCTGTTTAAAGTTTCACTACAGAGATGAAATTAATTCCTAATCCCTCCATTGTTACATAATTCATTCACCCAAGCACATATTTGTCGCCAGTGATTTTTTTGTTCAATTCTATAATGGATAATCCAAACTTTTGCTCATAATGTGATATGATGACAATAATACAACTGACTAGTGCTATTAATACAATAATAATATAATAATAATAATAAATAATAATGTTACTGTTAATAGAAATAAATTTTTCATATTAAATGAAAACATGTAAAAATTTAGTTTAATTTCAGAAAAAAATGAAAAATCCAAAAAAGATTGAAAACAAATAAAAAAAACTTATAGAATACTTCTAAATGAAATTTTCATTTAACTTTGAACATAAACTCAAGGCATTAGACAGAAGAATTCCTAATCAAACAAATGTCGAAACCGAGTGATTGCATTAAACTTAATTCAACTTTTAAAAAAAATATAGTTCAGACTGTGAAAATTAACAAATTAGTTGAATAACATTCAGTAAAACACAACACACACAACATCTAGAAACCTAACAATAAACTCATGAAAGTACATAATGATATCTTCCAGGTGATTATTATTTACAAACTATGCTGTGAAATAACTTTCATATTAGCAGAAAATGGAACAAAACTTCATTCCAGCAAATATAGAATGAGAAGTTTAAATGAAAATTAAAGTTAAATAAAAAAAGATGAATAAATGAGAATTATAAAATTTCATTATTTCCTCTTTTCAATTCAACTGACCTACAACATAAGCCTTTTGATCTGTTCAGAAAATAATATGCAACAAATATTAAATAAACATTACAGCTGAAAACATCTATTATTAAACATACAACACACACAGGCGCGCGCACAAATACGCATATAAAAACTTGTACAGAGATACACACTCATACACATCCAAGCAGGTTCAATCCTGCCAATAACATACACTTATATTATGTGTAATTATTAATGTCTTGCAGTTGTTTGATGCAATGAAAAGATACATAAAATATACACATACGCAGATCTAGGCAAAAAACAAAACTCAACAATCTTAAACACCATTGAAATGAACTAATAACTAAAACAAACCGCTAATAAACAAACCGACAAACAAACATCACAAATTTCAAGTCTAAAACCATGATGATCATCATTATCATAACTACTACTACTACCAGGATCACTACTATAACCATACTAACATCATCATTTTATTATCAGCACATCACTTCTTCCTGACTTTCAATGTTGTTTTTTATGCGTTTGTTTATTATTCTTCAGATATCAAATGATCCCGGAATCATAACTATAAAGCAAGTATATAGAATGATATATGCATTCATGTATATATATATATATATATATATATATATATATATACATATACATACATACATACATACATACCTACATACATACACATAAATTATCTATAAATATATATTTAACTTATTATTAAACAGCAGTTGTCTTGTTCAAAGCGCAAGATACATATAAATATAAATATATATATACATACTGATAAAAGACCATAATTAATACATATATAATGCATATATTATATATATATATATGGAGAGAGAGAGAGAGAGAGAGGAAATTATTTATTTTATCCTAGAAAAAAATGCATTTTATTGCCATAGATCTAAATAAGAACAATACCTAATCACAGCGCAGCTGATGAAATTTTAATATATATATATATATATATATATATATATATACACCTCATTTAAACACTCATACATTTGCACAAGCAAATACGGCAAGCTGCATACATATGAACATTCATGCAAAACTTCATACATACATACTTAACAAACAAGCAAACATACTATATACCAAACAAACATAATTACATACCATAACCAAAGATATTTTGGTTAAATTAATTGACATATCAAACGCTTGAATAGCATCTAGATGAAATGTAGTTAAAATACACACACACATACACACACAATTACAAAACACACACACACTGCTCTGCAAAAAATATTTAGAGGATGGTATGAAGTTTGTTTATAGAGCTTGAATAGTGATTGCATTTTATAGTATTATGCAAGAAGTTGAGATAAAAAGTAGCAGGCAGAAGAAAGAGTTGTTGTTGTTAAGCAATCTTGCTAGGCAGCATACGCACACTTCCAAATGCTTCCACCAAATGTTTATGATCATACTACCATACTAAGATACGCAATCTCATTAATTTCGCCCAAGATAACATTTTGCTGCTATCCAAATATTTCTGGTTACATTAAGATAACCTGAATTTAACAATGCCAATAGACATATATGCATGAATAGATACTGATATACTGATTAAATTATTTTAGGATAAAACCTATATTTATAAACTAAGCTTTTATTTTTTTTTTCAATATTTATTTCTTTGTTTCTTTCATTTCATTTCATGCACAAAATCTCATTGCACATGTTACATGTGAAATTACAAAAACATAAGTTAATGATAAATTACATAACATACAAAATCATACAAAAGTAACAAATTGACATTACAAGCGACTTGCATTACAGCAACCAACCCCATGTGAGTAAGCCAAGCCATCATGGAGGGGAATCGGAAGAATGGTAGTGGCCGGTGAAGTAGAAGAAAGAGCCTGATGTGTGGGGAGTGGAGAGGCCAGGGGTGGAACTCCACCCTGCATGATACACGGCACACCGTTGATGTACACAATGTTTGAGCCTGCCAGTAAGGAAGTGGCTGTCATGGCAGCTGCTGTAGTTGCTTGCGGTGCTGCTACTGCTGCTGTAGGAGCTGCTGCTGTGATTGTTGTAAATGAATACTATGTTAATTAAAAAATGATGACTCAACAAGTAATTGTGGCATAGTTGCATGTGCTAATGATGCTGAGGTTAAATTAAAAAATTTAAGGTTAAAACTTGAAGACTTTATAACAAATTTATCATTTATTACTAACCAAACATTGGTGGGACAACTGACTGAAAATGTTCAAAGTAAATTAAATTATGAGTTTTTATGAAATCATACTTTTTCCAAAAAACAATAATTTGAAAAATGTGGAAAGTTTATAGAACAACTTTTAAATTTATACATAATGCACAAACATTAAGTTGGAAAAGAAAAATAATCTACAACACAACAAAAGGATATGATATCAACCTGCTTCCTAACAGCAGGTCCAATATTCAATTTACGATCTTTGTAAACAACATGCTCACCCTTTGAATTTGAAGTTATCATCAATTTGGAAAATGGTAAAAAATAAATGAAAATGAACAACAATAGCTACCTCCTTCTTCAATAACTTTTCAACATCATCAGCACAGGCATATGTAACAAAACCATACCTTCAAATAAACAATGAAAATAACATGGCATCAATGTTTTTAAAAACATCTATTGGTATCCAAATTCACTAACATACTGATTGCATGCTGACTGAAATAACCAAAAACTTATCCTAAATGCAAAAACTATACTGCATGACTGTTGCTATGTCTTATTATCATGAACCACCGTGTAAAAATGTTTTTGCTTTACAGATTTAGTAACACGATACAATTTTTATTAAAACACCTTAAATTTTTTAAAAGTTAACACAAAAGTAGTTTTCCTACTGCAAAAACATAATAAAAAAGTTTGTTTGAAACTTATAAAAACATTTCAAGATTTGCATATTTAAATCATACATTGATTAGTTTATTCTTAGTTTATTTGATGGAAAAAAGGTTTAAACATAAAACTTGACAAAATAAAACTAGAAAGGTTAATTAATATTGCTAACTGATATGTGCATAAACACGTCAAATATGACATTTTTTAAAATCCAAAATTAGTTACCCTTTACTCATGCCATTGTTGTCTAGCATAATTTTACAATGTCTTATTGGGCCATAGCTTGAGAAAAAACTTTTCAAATCAGATTCGGTTACCTTTTTCAAATAAATGAAAAAATGTAATAATTTGTAATTAAAGTAATCATAAAGTGATACATTCACAATATTATTAATTTGAATGCTATTATTTATTATAGTATAAATATAAAATGAACTTAATAAAACATCTAAAATTTGATTTCATTTACAATTAAATTCATTTTATTAATCAATTGAAATTATTAATTAATTGGGTTCACTATTTTAAATTACGCTTTTTTTTAGTTCTAGCTAAATTTTTTTTTCAATTTAAAAAAAAGACAATTTAAAATTAATAATTTCCTATTCAAAATTAGTCAAAAAATAAAAAACCGGTCGTAAAAATTTTGTTCTTATGAAGGTAAATAATGAAAAAAAATAAAAAAGATTGGTGAAGTACCAACATCGCCACCGAGACCGCCGACAAACAACCTATTAGGAACCAACAATCCGTAAGTCGGCGCCGATTGTGCCAATCCATCGATGAAATGTTTTGCAGTCGGGTCGTACAAATATGTCTGGTGAAACAAAAAGTTTCAACTACAATATTAACTTTCTTGTTACAAAAAAATGAAACCAACCATTTTTAAACAATTTTTTTAAGAATATACTGTAGCTCAAATTTCGGCGGAATAGAACGCTTTCTGGAATCAAAAACGTTTATTTTAAAATATTTTTAATGTTGAAGCGCTTCATAATTTTTTTGTCATATTTAAATCTTGTAAGAATAGAAAATGTTTTGCTGCATTTTTAAAAATTACAAATCCTCATCAATATTTTCAAGGCAAGTTAAAGTCTCATGGTATAAATATATATTCTATTCTACACACATGGTATGTATACAATATACGTGCAATGCAACCGGAGTTACATATTCTCAGTGTAGTATCATCAACAATGATGCATGCATTTGAATAATATATACACACACTCACTCACACACACACTCACATGCACACACACACGCAAATGCACAACACTATTTTTAGTCCGTGTGAAAATGAAATTCATTTAATCGTTGAGGGCGATGAATATTTCCTTTTAATTTTATGCTATATAACTATCTGTAGGCCTATACGTTTTATCTTGTTATTTTTGCTGACATTAATTTTTAGACATATAATATTAGGCTTGTATATGGAATATGGTTATTTGTGTAGCATCTTTATTCAGGGACAGGAATTTTTTTTATAAAAAAGTCAAATATTACTTATCAATTGACAGCATTCAATATCACAGCGAGTTGACTGGTGAATTAGAAACAAAAGCACTCGTCTTCTGCTGGTAGTTCTCCCCGTTCTGTTTTTTGTAGGTTCTAGCTTTGGCTTTGGCACCGTCTTTGCACATACTCTTTTTTCATACCTCTATGGACCAGCGGACATAAAACTTTGACAAACCCGAGGCAGTTGACAATTTACAACATACACCGATATACAATAGAGCCCAACACACGAAAAGTGTATTAAATAAATGTTCACAGCAAATGCTCATCTGGTAAAAATTCGGTTCTTGGTTTTTTTCGCGATCTTTGTTTTTTAAACTATTTAAAATCGTCCATACGCTGTTGAAAAAATGTATCAAAATCATAGATCTAGGAACAATTTTTTCTTTATTTAGTGCTTGTATAACATACATTTTGTGATTGTTTTTGTTTCTATTCTAAATACAACCGCGGGAAATTATGTTGAAATCGGTCATAAAAGTGGTGGCATTTACTGTCCCTGCCACTTTGACCCTCTTTGACACTTGTGGCTACGTCTGCCGCGTTGAAGGTAGCTCCATGAGGGTCTGTTAATTTTAATTTAATATTAATAACTCCATCTATCTATAAAAAAAGTAATCTATCCAATGTGCCTGCAACTGCATTAATTTTTTTATAATAAATAATCCACAATATTAATTGATAGAGTTAGTTGAAAGTTAATTAAATTATTATTTAAAAATCACCAAGACTCCAATCAACCAAACAAAACTCACATTTAAATTTTTGAAATTTGTGTATTACATTTAGTAAACAATAAAGCAAATGTTGAAAGTAATTAGTAATATAATATATAAGTTATAATGATTGTGATGAGTCTGTGAGCTGTATTGTTATCATTAGATTCATAAAAAAGTTAATGTTAATTTGTGGTTTGTCATTGGTTGAAAGATACTAATATATATTGTAATGTGTTGTATTATATAAAAAATAAATATTTATATTATATTATGTATTAATATTACTAAGAAGTAAAAGAATTTTGAATTACATATTCGTATCTTCAATACTTTTGCTATATTAAGTCATATTTTAACATTTCTTCATACCTTTATTGGCAGCCTCTTATAAATGACAGCTACAAAGAGATAAATTATGTCTTTCTAAATAGATGGAATCATAGAAATTATGATTTTGTTCGAGGAGAAGTTGTGTGTTTAACGTTAGTTAATTGTTTCATTCATGTACTAGTGTTTATTTATAGGTTGTTTAATAAAATTGAAAATATCAAATCATTCAAGGTGTCCAAGTGATCCAAAACAAAAAATTTTAAAAAGAATAATTGCTTTAGAAGGTGACATAGTAAGGTCAGTTTTTGTTAGGTAAATTATTTAATAAATTATGTTTTAATGGTTTTGAACATTTTTCAGAACAATAAACTACAAAGAGAAGCATATCACAGTACCAAAAGGTTATTGCTGGGTTGAGGGTGACAATCATAAACAGAGTCTCGACAGCAACATTTTCGGACCGGTTAACACTTTTCTAATCTTTCCTCCTCTCTTTAAAAAATATTTGAAATACAATTCACTAATATAGGTACCTTTAGGTCTTATTAATTCAAAAGCAACACATGTAGTTTGGCCTTTGAACAGAATTCAGTCGATTCCAGTAACTGATGTTAGTCAGAGAATAAAAAATTATCGTAGGTTGGAATGTGTAGCACAAACGGGTTTCTATGTTTCCAAGGAGCAACAAAGTGTTAACAGTTTTGTTCCACAGGTTGAAACACAAAGATTTGAACAAACCAGGTCATACAAACAGCAGTGATATGAACAACATAAAAAATTTAAATAATACAATGAACACTAACGCTTTTGCCAACAGTGATACAAAAAATGGATGAATTTGTGGTGCTTTAGGTATTATTACTTTGTATATTAATGTCAAAACTATTACTATTTAATTTTAAGATTTTCTATCATTTTTTTTATTAATTTAATTTTACATCAACGGCCAGAACATAAATTTTATTATATAAATTAATTCTACTTTGTACTAATGTATTAATAAATTTGTATACACAAAAAATTTTAATACTAACAACATTTAAAATTAGTTTTAATACAATTTTTTGACTGTTATTAATGTTTCCACTTAATGTTCATTCGCTTGTCAGCCTAGATCATGTTGGTCACATCTGATCTTCTGTTTGGCATCTGGCGCTACAAAGATCAGCATGCAAAATGTGGTAACGTTGAGAGACATTATGCATATAGTGAATAAAACTCCAAAGACTCTATCGAAAACCATGGCGATTCTCATCCATTCTGTCTTCATCTTTTCCGTGTCGGCATCTTTCATCATTTTCATATAGATGGCGTTAACGCAGTGCTTTGAGTGTTCCTCTTGTTTCATTTCTTTTCTGTAATCTTTCTTCTTATGCCCAAATTGTCTGCGTATTTTCTGAAAATCAAAGAAGCTGTTTGATGATCTGTGTTGAGTTACGTTTGTAAGGGTGAGCGTGTTGTCGTCGCTAAGGATGTCGTCAGCAAAATTCGAAATCAAATTTGTATTTCTCTGCGATTCGCTGTAGAAGTGATGCTGCGTTTTAGCTTCTGCCTGTGGGTATGTATCAACAAATGACGTGTCTTGATTTTCGTCCACGCTAATTCTGGGTTGCTTGTTTTTCAAATCCAGGTCAATCATATCGATCAAGTGCGTTTTGCTCGATTCAGTTATAAATATATCTTCTTGCATGTTTTTTTCTTGAGCAGCTTTTATTTGAACACTTGAACTTCGGTATGCCATTGGTTCTTTACGAAAAAGTAATTTTCGCACCCAGTCAAGTACAAAACATTTCAACCATTTTGGAGGAGGACTGTGATAATTTTGATGGTGCAGCGTAAGAACGATGATAGTGCACAGTAAAGACAACGCCGTCAACACCATCGTCGCGAGAATATAAATGGCTTAAAAACAAAAATTCATTAATGTAAATGTTAATTTATATCTAGGTCAATAAATTTTCATAACCTAGCAGTGGTCTGTTGTCCGATCTCTCTGGCAGTTTTTCTTCCACAGAAATTTGGAAAACGGTAAAAGATAGTAGCACAGTTATGCTGAGACTGATCTTTTCGCCCGAATCAGGAGGTAAGAGGAACACGAACAGCGTAATTATTGACATGATTGAGCATGGAATAAGAATGCTTGTTATGTGATACACGGGACATCTTTTCCAACGCATACAAAATTTGATTTGAGAATTGTTGTATTCTGAGTATGGGTGCACCTACGATTAATAAATCTATAGAAATGAACTCAACAGAAAATGTTTATGTTATACTAAAAAATGTCTACCTCGGTATCAATTAAATCCCATATACCGTTATATCTGTAACTCGATATATCAAGTTTTTTCGTCTTCCTTCTAATCTGTACTTGACTGTCCGTGTATGTCCAACTGTCAATGTGTATGTCGCAGAATTGTGTGTCGAACGGAAAATATGTCATATCCAGGCCACACAAAGTACTTGTCTTTCCCGCTGTTGCATAGGATACGCTCCCATTGGAATAAACGATAGCTTTGTATTTCGACGATCCGAACAACTCGCCGTTTATATTGTCAATACTGCAGTCGAGATTGTTCAAAATAAATGTAGCGAATAATTTTTAATTTCCTTTGAATACATTATTTAGGAACGTTACGTAATTTATCAATAAATCGATTAATTTATATTTTTAAAATATGAGCTCCATGTTTTGTGTCCACCTGTTTCTAACCAGAAGATCCGGTAACCATATTTTGCTAGATTCCAAAACGAGGTTGTCTACTTTGTACTCGCTGATGTTCCAAATTAGGTATTCATCTATCCATTTCTGTAATTATTGTTGATTAGATTAGCAGATAAGCACAAATGAAATGCATTTATATTATGTTTAAATGAACTTCACTGAAAAGAATACCATCATGAGCCATCCGAATGTTGTGATAGTTTGATCTTTTTCATTCTTTTGTGTCAGAAAATATAAATAAAATTGTTTAAATACGCTGCTTGACTAACTTTAAAGAAATTAAAATATGACAGTAGATTAGATTGTCTCAAAGCGTCGAAGTCAGAGAATTTTGTATCAGTTGGAGTCGGAATTGTAAAAGTATCCAGAGTCGGAATTTATGTCCGACTTTGGAATGAATTTTTAATATCTATTAAACCTGACTTCATGCTTGTGTCTCATAGAAATAACTGTTTTAAATATGCTATTAGAGATAATTGATGTTACAAAGCACCATATCCTATTTACTTAACATGCAAACGTATTGTTCGTTATGATTGAAAGTTTTTGAAGTTTATTGTTTTTGAAAAGATTTCCAGAACAGTTGGCATGAAAATTAAACAAAAATTTGTTCATGTTATTTTTATAAATATATAAGTATCAGTTAAAACTTGATCCATGATATTGTAATTTACGATTGAAATCTGCGCACAAATTTTAAATTAAGTATAAAAAAATGTAGAAGACCTCCTGATATTTATATATAACAAGCAAATTTTGAATTTAAGAAACTTACTTAAAGCTCAACTTTATAATTGCAAAATATAAAGACTGTCTTTTTTAAACGCAATCATGAAACTTAACAATTGAGAAATGCAACTTTGTGACGAAGCAAAAAACCATTTGTTTTAAAAAGCCATGAAGTTTTCTGAAGTTGTATGGTGAAAAAAAGTCAAAACAACTTATTCGGGTGTCGGAAGCCGGAGTAGGAAAATTTTCCATAATAGGGAAGTCAGGAAAAGTTTAATCAATGAGTCGAAGTCAGAACATTTTTATAGGTCTCTGTCACTGACATTTAGGACAATTTTCAAAGAGTTAAACGTATTAAACTTGAAAGACAAATGAACCTACAATGTTGTGTAAAGTTTTAATGACATACTCCATGTAAATTGACAGGCTAGTGTTTGGCGATTGCACAGGCCTAATTTGTGTCGAATAATCCGTAAACAATTTCTTCATCAATCTTTTCTCATCTGGATCTTTTAAAAATTTTCGTAAGTGTATTTTTTATTACTGAAACTAAAATGAAATTGTATAAATGTAGTTGATAATTTGATAGATGATCTGCTATTTCTTATCATTTTTTTAATTACATACAAAAACACAAATTTAAGGTTATTTTAGTGCAAACAAATTTGTCTACATACAAATTTAAAATTGTTATAGAAGCTAGTACTAGGCAGATATAGATAGTAATACATGTAATAGGACCATAATGCTACTTAATCATTCGTTACTCACAGACATAAAGCACATTCTGGTCCGATGTGAAGATCAATGCAAGTTCATTTGTCACTATGGTATCATTAGCAATGTGGAAATGGAAATCAACCTACGCAATGCCAGCGATGTCTAACTTATTTTTGTATGTTTATTGAAATTTGTTGCATGACTCTGGCCTGCTTGAAACGACCAAGTAATAAATAAACCAGTATCATATTACGGTTTTGATTTTTCAGGCAGTTAGAAATTAATTGTTTAAATCAGGTTTTATGAGAATTTTAAATGTCTAAAAGTTTTAATTTTATTTAAAAATGTGGACATATGCTAAAGTTATAACATAAAAATTATAATATACTAGAGTAGACTGTAAAATTTATTCAGATGATAATTCTTGATTTGTATGCATCATTGTTAGAGGAATCGATAAAACCACCATTAGTAAAGCCAGTAAATGATGATTTTATTCAACGATGATTAATAAGAATTGGTGTATTTGTATTTATTGCGGAGGATGCTGACGGCGTATTTATTTTCCCTGGTTCATTTTCAACATTAATCTTGGCATTAATTTGTTCAATAAAAATGTTATATTTTATATTGTTCTTCAAAAATAAACAAAACTCTAGCGATTGTTTTGATGTGGAATGAATTTTTTAAATAACATTCAACAAAACTTTGACAAGTTAGCCATTAACAACGTCAACGCCCTGCGATGGTTTATCTTTATATATATTATCTATATATATTTTTTATACATTGTTGGTGAAAAACATCCTTTTGGGAGTTTTTTTTCTTCAAACTTTTCTTTTTTATATGATTGCGTATTTTTGATGACATATGTAATTTTTTTTATCAAAACGGATTGACGCAGGTTTTAAAATCTAATAAAATTCACGCTTTAATTGAAAATTTTTTCTATAGAAAAACCCCAAGAAGGTGCAAGAGAGATGGAGAGAAAGATGATGCATCACAAGTCTCCATTCAATAACGAAAAATCGTTCCACGCTCTATTCACAACATCTTTTCCAGGTGTCAGTTACTGACTGGTGCACTGAGATTAATATTTTTTTTACATTTGCCTGTTCTAATTTTCATACATTGTCCTTTTAATTACGTTTTTCTGATTTTTTGTTACCTTCAAATATCACCACCGGTTATTTAATTTAAAAAAATTTATTTAGGATAGTTTCATAATTCATATCACTCTAACGACCTAGAGTTCTAAAATCTAAGTGCACATTTCTTATCCAAATAAAATTGGAATTAAAAATTCTTTCAACATAAATATCAAGTTTGTGAAATATGAAACAACGGCAGTTCTGACATAAAATATAATCATTAGTTGCTAAACACATTAAAATGTTGATAACACCACAGAAAACAGGGTTTGATTCATCTTGACATTCTCAAGTTTACCCTACTTAGTGCTTCCAACTTGCCCCAACAGGCGTTCGCTGCATGGATATATATATATATATATATATATATATATATATATATATATATATATGTTTTTCTGCCCTGAAAGCAACATCGAATGTCTTTTCGTAGTGTTACTTGGATAGTACAGTCTTGCTTGTTCAACATAGTTAAACATAAAAGGTCGGGTTTGTGGTGGGTGTGTATGCGTGCGTGTGTCTGTGTGTGTTTGTGATGAAGTTGGCTGGCGTACATTTTTTAAAATTTGATAACATTTGCATTTTAATTTGATTCATTCAATTTTTTGAGGTCATTTAAAACACGTCATCGGCTCTACATTCACGTCGCTGGATTATTTTTACGCTTTATCAGATTAATTTTCAGTTACATCAAGTTATTTTTTGTCTGTCATTTGAAGAAAAATATTTTCAGAAGTAACAAGTACTTATTAAGTGTTAGCGTTTCATTCGATGGTTAAAATTTTTTTGTAATCTATTAATCTGTATCATGTATTTTCATTATTATAATAATATATTTTCTGTATCACGATGTTCAATAATATTTTAACAAAACACTTTAAGTGCTCATGGTCAAAGTTTTAATCTTACGTCTATAGGTTGATTTTGTTGGCGGAATTGGTTTTCGGTTTTTCTTTTTACGAAAAGTTTTTTCAAAAGTAACTTGATGTAACTGAAAATTAATCTGATAAAGCGTAAAAATAATCCAGCGACGTGAATCATAAAAGTCATTTATTAAATTGTGCTTTATTCCAAAATTTTTTATTTCAATTTTTTTCTACATAAAATATATTATGTTGACATTGAAGTAGACAAATTTCTTAAAACTCTTTAATGAAATAGTTGCTACAAATTTACTTGAAATTTAACTGGTTTATAAGTTTTAAGAACTCAAAAAAAATGTTTGCATTTTCAACGTATATGTCTGACGAAAAATATAAAATATTAATGATTATTTTTAACTCAATTGTTAAACATTGTTATAATTTATATAACGTGACAAAAAAGTACTAACTTGATTTAATTAATATGGCGCAGGAAATTACAAAGATCGTAATGGCGGAACTTAAAAACGTCATTTCCGTGCAAATGTACTTAGATGCGTGCAGCTGACTAAAAAATTTCATTTGAAACAGAGACCACTGCCCTAATATTTATACTTGTTCTCATCCGTTTTTTCTTTTTCTTTTTATTATTGATATATATATATATATATATATATATATATATATATATATATATCTACACATATATATTGAACAATCCTACAATTTTTTTCTCATTTTTTAAATGTTATTATAAGTTCATCAAAATCCTCTCACACGTTTTATGATTTAATTTTCAAAAACTTTACTTATTTCCATAGTTTTCTCAGTTTTCATATATTTAACCAATTGCCATACGTTTTAACAAGTTGTTTAAAAAATTTTGTCAATTTTTCACAGTCACAAATTTGTAAAATTGTCCAAATGTTGTACTTTTAATGATCTCCGCTTACGATTCCCCGATACCTTCCACATATCCTTCCTTAACTTATTTCAAAAAGTTTCCATTAAAATTTTTCAATGTTTAAGACAAATATTCCAACATTTATCACAAATTTCATTTATATATTTTTATTTATTTTAATACAAGCTGTTAAATTGTATCTAGCAATTGAGCTGTGGCACTTGAACTTAACGTCGAAGTGGAAGCCTAAGTAGTTGCCATCATGACAGTTTTCCATGAATCTTTTATCTTTGTATGCCATTTTAAAACTGTCTGGTTTGGTAGTAACCAACGAAATCAACTTACGTTACGTTTATTCAGTTTAGTGCGTTTAACGGTAAAATTTTGTTGCAACCACTTTGCGAGTTGAAAAAGTGGTGAGTTTTTAAATCTGTTGAATAGTAAATCTTAATATTTGTTTTATTAATATTTTCGATATATTTGGCCCTATATCTCAGTACCAAATTTTTGAGAAAAACATGAGAAATAAAGAAATAATGATCAACTCATCAAAAAAAAAATGAAATTTAATATTTTATTTTATATTATTTAATTTAACTATTATTCACAGTGTCACTACTGTTCACTGATCTAACTAAAATTAAAATGAATAGATTGGTGCAGTGTTTCTGTAGTTTAGCTAGTATTAGCTTTGTTTAACTTTGTGGCCTTTGCCTTATCTTTTTTATTGTTTATTCTTTTCCTAGTAGTTTTAATTCTACTTCTAACTCCTCTACTCTTACTTTCGGGGTACCTCAGGGTTAGGCCCTCCTTGGCCCTCTTCTATTTATACTCTATACTTCTGAACTACCTCGTATTATTAATAACTTTTCTTTCTCTAGTCAACTATATGCTGATGATTCTTATATTTATACTTCTTTTCCTCCATCTAATCTCAATAGTGTTCTTCATAATTTATCTCTATGTCTTTCTTCGATTATCGCTTGGTCTGACTCTATGTGTCTTAAACTTAATCCTTCTAAGTTTGAATTAATTTGTTTTAATAAATCTAAACACTTTATTACTATTCCTCCTATTATCTTACCTGATTCTAAAACTCTTGATGTCTCTCATAAGTTTCGTAGTCTAGGTTTTATCTTTGATTCTACTATTGATTATCTTTGATTCTACTTTGATTGACTCTCTTCTCAGATTAATAGTGTTGCTAGAAGCTCTTACTTTCATCTACGTAGAATAAAAAAACTTTTGCCTTTTCTTGATGATCCTACTCTTCTCCTTCTTGTTACTTCGTTAGTCTTATCTAGGATTGATTATTGTAACTTGCTCTACTATGGTCTTCCTGACTCTATACTCTATCCTTTAAGTAAAGCTTTTAACTCTGCTGCTCGTCTAGTTGCTCGTGCCCCTTTCTTTTCTCATATATCTCCATATCTTGTTCTCTTGCAGTGGCTACCTATAAAATATAGAATAATTTTTAAAATTTGCACGTTCATGTATAAGTCTCAATCTAAATTATTTCCTAAGTATTTATCAGATATATTAATTGAACCTAAACGCCCCGGTTTACGATCGTCTTCTTCTTCTCGCTTTTTCTTAACTCGTGTTAAACACTCTTTTGCCAAATCTGCTTTTGCTTTTTCTGGTCCTTTTCTCTGGAACTCTCTACCTACTTCTCCATCACTTGCAAAGTTCAGAGCGGATCTCAAGACCCATCTGTTTTCAAAATTCATTGAGGAGCGCTGTTGAACATCGCGGAAATAGCGCTTTATAAGCTAATTGATTGATTGATTGATTGATAGTTTAATTTATATTTTTTTGTCTTTCCTTCTTTTCTATAAAGTTTAATTTTATTTTGGTTGTGATTAAAAATTATATAAGATAAAAAGAGAATTTGTATTCCTATAGTTTAGTTTTTATCTTTTACCTTAACAACCCTATCCTTATCAATTAATGTTAATTTTATTTAATGAATGACCTTAATATAATATGGTTAATAGGCTAATCTAATCATTAATAGAGTCTGATTTAATAGATTAGGTTTTATTAAATTAATCTAATTATTGTTATCTAATCTAATATAGAGTTACAAAGTGAAGTAAGAAATTATTTTTAAATTTTTTAGTCAGTTAAATTAATCGATGACAAATGATTTACCCTTGCATTGAAAGTTTATTTGTCATTTATTTTCATTCTAGAGTGCCAGTCACTTGATTCAATGGCTACAAAGAGAGCATCTTCAGATCACGAGGAGTTGGTCGAGGCTGATGGGCAAGCTGTTAAGAAATCAAGATTTATGAATGAATCCCCAGTTGAAATTCGTCTGCTCATTCCCAGCAATGTAAGTAAAACATTAAAATAATTTAAATATTGTAGTTAAATTATAATGAAATCATTATAATTATGCCTGATGCTTCTGAAATATACTAATGAAAGAATTGGAATAACGTTTTCAGGATGCAGGCGCAATTATAGGCAAAGGAGGTGAGCACATCAAATCATTAAGAAGCAAGGTTTACTTATTATAACTTATTGCAATTTTATTATTTTATAAATTTATATTTTTTTTTCATAAATTGAAATTTACAATTTTTTTTATAAATTTAAAATACCTCACAGTTTCCTATCTTGGATACAGAACTTTTAAAAAATATTATCAACCATTCATCTTCAACTTTGTAAATTTAATTATGTAAATTTGTAAATTTATAACATTTGTGAATATAATTTCAAGTGTAGTATCCTATATGTTAAAAAGGACATAATGAACTAGGTTATATTCTACATAATGAATCATTATAAACTACATATTTATTCATTACCATATGAACTAAAGCAACGATTTCATTTCATAAACCCCACAAACAAACCCAATGTTTTGTTGTGAATTCCCTTTGTTACTACTGCCCTTTCCCAATTTAATACGGATCCCTCCCCGTCCGATTAGTACAATGCTACTGTTTTAGTTCCCGACTGCCCTGGACCTGAACGGTAGTCACTACATATTAATAATAATACAAATGACAACTTTTTTTGTTCATTCGTGTTTATGTTTTAAGAAAAAATTTTCTGTCACAGTTGATGATTTTCACGTATTGTTGTTGAGTTTGGGAGCATTGCTTTTTTGTTGGCAGGTTTTGAATATTTAATGACTTTCTGTATTATTCTGTAAAAAAATTTTTTGATTTAGCGTGTTTACCATTGTCTGTTGTCTTTGCAATGCCTGTTCCTTGCTTCTCGAGACTCTCAAATATGCTCCTCAGGTAATAAAATTTGAAAAAATATTTATTAATTTGTTATAATTATTTTCTCTATTTAGATTTATAAAATTAATTTTGGCATCTGCAGTCTGGCAAGGGAGTTGAAGTGAAGTTGTTGATTCATCAGAGTCAGTGTGGAGCAATTATTGGAAAGTCCGGATGCAACATCAAAGAGATTAGGCAGGTATGATGAGTCTGGTTTTCAATTATTTGTTCATCTTTTGCTTTTTATTTTGAGGCCTAGCCATTGCTAAGCTTCTTGATATTTTCCTGAATTTTGATACCTTTGCTTTCATATTTTTTTAAAAAGGAGTCGTACATTATAATGATAAGAAGTTCTTGAGCCAATACTTAACAGTTTAAAATAAATTGTCCTTGAGTATTATGAATAAATATAACATCAATATGAAAATCATCAACTGTGATTGAAATTTTTTTTCAAAACATAAACTTGAAAAATTCAAAATTCGTATTTTGATTTGAAACTGAAAAGAAATACTCAGTGCACATCAAAGTGTATGACCAATGTGCTCCTGACTCAACTGATAGAGTTGTTGAAATCAAGGGTGACCCGGAAGTTGTGACTAACACTGTCTACCACATCATGGACATGCTCGCCAGCGTTTGTTATGCTCCTACCTATTCTATACATATTTTTCACTATTTTTATTAGTTAATCATTCATTATTAAGTACTAAAGTAATTTTTAATTGACACTTAATCAATTAAGAGTAATAACAGTATTGTTTTTCTTGCTGATTTTTTTCACGTTAATTTTGTTCACCTCAAAACATTTAAATTCTCGCACTGACCCTCTAGTGCCCTCCAATTGGTGAAAACATTGCCTACAACCCAATAAATTTTAACGAGGGCATGATTGATGTGTACGGTGGCTACGCTGGAACATACAGCTTCCAAAAAGGGTTTGCCCAGAACAAGAACCTGCCGGCCAGGCGATTCCCTTCTGTTATGAACAAAAATTTGCCAGCTAGGAGATTTCCTCCAGCTAACCATAACAACGGCTTCAGAGGGAGTAATACGATCAACAATAATAGAGGAAGTCATAATTTTCCTCCTTTTCGACCCCCTCCTCCCAAGCCTTTGATGAACTTTAATCAGATCATCCCCAGTAGACAAAATTTTATGTTATTATCCTTGATATTTCATTCTCACCTTATTATATTTTTAGCTCTCTCTGTTCGTAATTTTGTTATTTTAGTGATTCAAGTTTTTTCTAAAATATGTTTGTTTCGTTTCCAAGATAATTTATCACAAATACAGATACAATTATTTTGCAGGCAAGGTTACCATTCATTTGAAGATGGGCAGAGTTTATCAAACGACAACTTCTTCAATGATGAGGAGGAGGTGGAAGAAGAAGAGTGTGATTACGGGGAAGGTTGTGAGGACTATTTTTACCAAGAAGACCAGGAGGAGGAATATGTAGAGGGTGAACAGGAAGAACAGGAGCAGGAGTTTGGGGAAGAAGTTGGGTACCATGCAGGTAGCAGTAACAACGTCATCACCCGCCAAGTCACTATTTCTAACGATGTAAGTTGACACCTCACAGTCCATCTCCGCGTTTAATAATTTAAAACTATCTATCCTAATTTGTTGTGGTTATATTTGAATAAAGTCTTTTAATGAATTTTTGCCAAAAAAAAATTAAAAAGTACAACAGTGTGTTTCTACTTGCGCAATAATACAACAAGACGTCTTAATTAATTAATAACAAAACAATATGAAAAACTGAGGTAACGCAAGTTGTCAAACAAAGTAACTAAAAATAACGAAATTACAATAGAAGTTAGGTAAATAAAGAAGTTAAAAGAATCACATGATAACAGATAAAACTTACAAATATAAACTATTAACATGAGCAATAATATTCAGTTGGCAGGTTCCATCATAGGCAAGTCAGGTTCCAGGATCAGGCTTATCAGGGAGGAATCGAAAGCCCTCATAAACATCGATGATTCCGTACCCGGATCCAACCAGAGAATCGTAACCGTTGTTGGCACTATGAGACAAATACAACATGCTCTCAGCCTCATGCAAAATTGGTTAATTGCTTCTATTTTTGCTCCCAATGAATCAGTTATAATTTCACAGTAAACGCTATTCTTGCATTAATATCCGTTCATTACTATAAATTGCACTTCTGTGTGTGTGTGTGTGTGAGAGAGAGAAGCTGTAAATACCATTTTGTAAAAATAAATAGTAGGAACGTGAACAGTCCAAACTGGATTGTAATTCTTTGCAACTCTGCATTACATGAAATAATCTAGCAGCGATATGATGTCACAAATTTTTTTTTTTATTTTACGAAATCTGAATACGAATGATTTAGTAGTTGAATCAAAGTTGTAGAAAGCACTATCATAATGACAGTTAATCTTATATCCATTCAATTGATTAATTATATTCATCCCCTTGTAATTATATTGATTTCAATTTCAACAGCATTAGAAAGTATTCAGGAAGGTCCCGTCTCGACTCAAGCTCGATGTTAATTAATTAATTAATTGATTGTTTTCGTTAATTAAAAGTTATTGTTGATGATTTTTACCTAAAGATCAACATGATTACATTCATTATTTATTTATTTATTTTCAGCAGAAGGGTTAAGTCTAATTTCGTTCCCAATTAATTGATTACAAATTAATAATTAACAAAGAATGCATTTAATAAACAATAGCACATTAGACAATCTTATCAAGGTTATCAGATTTATATCTGTTATTATTCTAGCGTGTACATCTCACAGTCACAATGCTGTTTCCATGTTCGTGATATTTACTCTACTCCACAAGGGAAAATAAATTTACTTTGAAAGACATGGCTATGTGTCTGCTGTGCATGTGATGTAACTCATATAAACGAAAAACTAACATAAGCTTAAATGATGTGCAGAATATCAACTTAAACTTAGTTACTAAATTATTAATGATTATACTTTATAAATTTGTTTAACTTTAACAGCAGAAAATTAAAACTCTGTTCATCAAAAATTGAACTAATTAATTTAGTTTAGTTAGTTAGATTTAGTTAGTTAAGCTGGTAGACAGATAGAGTTTTAGAGTAGACTTATTATTCTGTTAAGTAAAGATTACGAAGTAGAAAAATTAGTAACTGTGTGAACGTTTTACTGAAACATGAACTTGCACAACAAGTCACCTCCTACCTGGTTGCTACACAAAATGATTTCCAACGTTTGCATCGCGTAAATACTTCCAAACACCTGAACAGGATTGTGCAACAGTTTCAGCGTGATTCAATAGACGAAAAGTGACATCCAACAAAATTCATTTCGTAATTCATTTCGTACATCGTAACGTCTCATTTTATTTTAATGAAAAATTTAGAAAGAATGAATTAACGTGGGCCCAACTCCAAAAATCAACAGTGAAACAAAGGGTTGTTTCATTATTTATTTTTTACTGGCATCTTTGTTGGCTAAAAGGTGACAATCAATCAATTCCAATAAAATAAGTTGGAATCGGTATTGTAAAATTTGACCAAATGATTCTAAGTAAATGATGTAAATTCATTAACGAGACTTTTAATTGTAATGAAATTAATTGTAACATGAGTTATAATAAAAATGTTAGTAACAATGCAGTAATAATACTTTTTCAACGATTTCGTATATTTACACCTAATTACATTTCTAGTAACATTACTGTATATCTTATATTACTACCGCAGTAACAACAGTAGTTTTAGCATTAGTACGCACTTTTGAACTAATTTACTAGATTGTAGTATTGGCAGCAGCAGTAGTAGCATAGCAGTAGCGGTGTAGCAACACATATAGACACACACACAATAAGTAATACTGATACATAAAATGTATGATGACCGGTCGGCTAGTTGTTTGGCATGTTCATCTTGTACGCACACCTACACGTTTTGAAAAAAGGGATTGTCACTAATTTTTTTACCGCCGTAAGTTCATAAGTGCGTACAACTCAAACGGTATTTCACTACTATTACCTCATTACAATCGCGAATTACAATTGTTGGAACGTTAAATTTAAATTTATGCCCAATATTAGTTTATTCGTTTAGTGATTTCAATACACTAAAAGTTGCATCAAAAGACTGAAAAATCTTAGCTGTTTCATTTTAATTTATTATCTGGTTAGGGTCGTTAATCAAATTGAAGAGAAAAAAAGAGATCGAAACTTGAGATGTTTTTATTATTACATAACAAAATAATTTAACAAAATAAAAGCAGGATGATGAAATCACACTATTAGTTGAGCGGTGGCATTAAATAACGCGCGTAATATAAAACTGAAGAAATGGTTGGCTGTGCTTGAGGATACATGATCTAAGAGAATACATTGAATATAAGTCAGAATAAGATAGCGGTGTTTTTTTTTATACAAAAGTACATAATAATTTAAATGACAATACAAAAAAATTAATGAAAATTTTGCTTATGAACTGAACAAACTTAAAATGAACTAAAATTCGTGGTACAAAAAAAATAGAAAAAACTCGACTGATAATTAAACAATGACCGCAGTGCTCTAATGTTTTTAAACAACCGCACACACACGCATATATATATATATATATATATATATATATATATATATATACATATATATATATACATACGAATATTTATATGGCGCTAATTAAATAGTTTTTCAAAAGCGCTTACAAATAAAATAATATACAATACATATATGATACAAAATAGTCGAAGACAAACGTTCGTCAAATAAATCAAACATTAATTAAATAAACATTAGATCAGTAAAAATTAAACATCAATGATTGACACTACAGCGAAAATAAATATGTTTTCAACATCTTCTTAAATTTCTCAACACCCAGAGCAGGGTCTCGTAGGTCTTTGGGAAGACCGTTCCAGACTCTAGGACCAAACATGGCAAAGCTTCTATATATATATATATATATATATATATAATATATATATATAATATATATATATATATATATATTAATATATATAGATATATATAGATATATATTATAAGAGTTTCAATTATAATTTATGATTCAAACAAACAAATGTGTTGCTCCTGAAAACAAAGTTTTTATTTTGTTAAATGTTAAAAAAAAAATCATTATTGGAAAAAAAAACTCACCTGAAAACAAAGAAACGACATTTAAAGTTTATTATTTCACAAATTATAAACAGTTTGTCACAAAATATATTTCATTAAACTTTACTTTTAGGTTTTCTTTTAACCTATCAACAAAAACCCCAGACAAAAAATTCGCAGTGTATTATCAATCACGCAAAGCGAAACAAAATCAAAATTAAAGAAATGTAGTTTCTTTACATATATATAACAAAGTATACAAAAAAGTAACAGCCTTTAAAATAAGAAAATGAATTTTTACCGGATATACTATAACAAAATCGCATTTGCATTCATGACCTTCTTATGTTAACGATACCACAAACACAATTACCTGCAGCAGTGCCTTGCAAGTTTTGGCTAATGCGGCCACAGGTGTGATTATTCAAATTATTGTCGCCATCGTTAATGATATTATTGTTATTGTGATCATTGTCATTCATGTTGCTGTGTCCACTAATACTGACACCTGGTATATCAGGGTTCGTATCATGAGTGACAGGATTTCCTCCTGAACTGGTGCCAACTATACATCCTGGCTGGAGGGGGCTGGCTTGTGGCTGACAAGGAAACGTTGGCAATTGATAGGATGGAGTTTGTTGTTGATGGGGGTGTTCATTTGGTATAAGGGTGGGTCCATTTGATGTTGGAGTGAGTCCATTTGGTTGATGAGCAGGTTCACCTGGTTGAATAGCGGGTTCGTCTGGTTCTGGATGCAAGGGTGCAATTATTTCGATGTCCCTTTCATTGATATCATTTATGTTTCCTTTGATAAGATTATTAAAATAATGTGAAAATTATTTTAAAAATTGTCCTTAATGGTAAATTTCATCAAAATAAAAAATATTACATATACTGCAAACATCACAAAAGTTGTGTGATATGAACGCGCAAACAGCTAGATACTTCTGCGATGTCCTTTGTAGAATAAACATGTAGTGAATAATACTATTATTGCAATAACTCCGAATAGAACCACAAAGACAATGGAAATATATAAGAGTGATTCTGATTTTGAACTTTTTTTATAGCAAGCATCACCTGAAATAGAAATAATACAGAATAAAAACTATTGTAAATAATTTTCAGTGTTTAATTAATTTGTATATAAGACTATTTTTGAAATAAAATAAAACTAGTCCTTTAACTATTTATTTCTAATAAACTGAAAAACATCACAAATTGAAAAACATTACAAAAAATTTTTTTTTAAATGACTAATAAAAAGTGTAACAAAGAATAATGTGTAAATATTGGGAGAGGTAGAGGAGAGGTGAGTGCAAGAATTAACACTGTAGTCAGCTTAAAAATCAAAAAATGTTTTACACATAATTTAAAAAAAAGCAGCTTATTATTAGGCTCTGAATGATTACAAATTATTTTTATTTATATGATGAATGATAAATATTTAAAAACAGGACTGTAGTAAGAATTACTTACACGGAATAAAATAGAAAGCTAGGTAAATGTACATTTATTTTATTATATCTTTAGTTTTAGTTAGTCATTTAAAAAGCCAAGTATAATAATGAAAACTTTTCCTTTTTTTGTTTGTTTGATAACTTTTTCCAAAAATTTATGACTCAAGAAAAATAGTAATAAAATATACATAACAAACAAAATTTAACTAAAAAAAACAAACCATCTGGACCTAGGTTACACAACTTCTGGCAAAATTCATTTTGATCACGGGGATAACAGCAATCTGAACAGTGTTGACATTTATTTGTGTAATCGTCATAATACCAATTTCTCTCACATGCAGATTTTTTAACCCTAACTGTCATCATAACTGTAAGCAAAAGTAAGATGAATAAATAAGACTCTATAAGTCATAAGATAAGAGTTACACTCATTAATCCTGTTATTCAGTTATTGTAATGATAAAATAAAAAAGTACATTAAAAAACAGTTAAAAATTTAAATGTTAAAAAACAGTTAATTAAACTTTTTAACCATCAGAAAATATGGCTTAATATACACTGTATAGTATATAATATATAGATATACATACAGTAGAGAAGAGTATAAGTTATTTATACAACACCTTGAAAGCACTAGAAAGAATGTTAAATAATTTGTTAGATAGATTTGTTAGATGTTAAAATATTAAATAATCTTATTAATTTAATAATGATTAATCAGTTAATCGTGTCTGCCTGAATTGAACAAATTGAAAAAAAAATTTTATAAACTAAAATGAATTAAAATAATCCGAATAATCAGGTCTCGTATACGAATGACATCACCATAAAACATTGGCATCGAGCCCATGGATATATATAATATGGATATGGCAGAAGCGTTATATATACATACATTTTTCATATATATATAACATCTAACAAATCTAATCTGGTAAATCTAACAAATTTGATGCATAGAGTAGCAATAATTGTTTAAAAGTGAATTTAAGTTAAAGGAAGTAATCAGTTTTTAACCGATCATCGTCTGTCATTTTCTTATTTGTTTAATTATTTTATATACATTAAGTTTAACCATGCCCATGTGCTCAATATCCAAATGTCATGGGTCTTATAAAGATATCGGCGTAACTTTACATAGGTATGTATAATTAATATAATAATAGTAAAATTTTATAATGAAATAGTTAAGCTTTTTTTACAATAATAAAACCAAACCAAACTACCAAAAGATGACAGTCAAAGAATACAATGGGAAGGGAATATAAAAAATCATATTACAAATTTTTGTAGTAGAAAAAATATCTTCATCTGCGGCAGGCATTTTGTACAAGAATGCTTTTACAAAGTAGGTTCTAAAATGCTGCTTAAAAAAACATCAGTCCCTACAGTATTTCCAAAGGTTTTGTTCTTTTTGTAACTAATAAAAAATTTCTAATTTAATTAAATAGTTTAAAAAAATTAAACTAACATTAAGATTAACATTAAAATCAAGAAATAAATAATTATTGATGCATCATGAAAAAAAAAATCACTAATTAATTAATTGCATGACACTTACATATTATAGTTAGTATATTAATTAGATATTTGTTCCTGCAAATCACATAACCAAGTATATTGAATATTTATCATTTTCAGCTTTTATCAAATGATCAAGCAGATACTCTATCTGAAATGCAATCACCAATAATGATTAGTTAATCAAATAAGATTTGATTAATGAATATTAATTAGATATTTGTTCCTGCAAATCACATAACCAAGTATATTGAATATTTATCATTTTCAGCTTTTATCAAATGATCAAGCAGATACTCTATCTGAAATGCAATCACCAATAATGATGGAAAAAAAATCAACTGATGAACCAGTATGTTTGTTTAAATATAAAATTTACTCAGATTAATATATTACTGATTGCATGCGCTACAATTAATATTTATTTTTTTTATTTTATTATAAGAAGGTACACATATGTAAGTACATGTTCAAGGTATTTATTTCACAAAGTTTATGATGAATCTACCACACATACTTTGATGCATACATTCATTCATGTGTAATATTCAAACTTCAGATAGAAAATGTTGCATCTTTAGAAAATGTTGCAGTTCCATCAACATCAATTGTTAAATTGGTTTGTATGTATGATGGTCCATTTAATAAATAAAAAATAGTGAAAAATGTAATTTAGTATTTTAACACATGTTTCTATAACTATAACCAGAATTATAAATGATTGTTAAAATACTTAATATAAGTTGTTGAAAGGAAAATGAAAAATTTTACAGACTGGTATTGATGCATTGACACCTAGAAGCTTGAAAAGGAAAGCTAAAAAATTAAATATATCATTAAAAACTACCAGAAAAGTTCTATATAACTACAACAAAAAAATTCAAAGATTAAAAGTCAAACTTGATGTATATAAAAATGAAATTAAGATGTTGAAGAAATACAATGATGAACTTACCTCAACATTACTTTCATATTCAGGTATGCTAATTATTAAACTTTACAAATAATTTTTAGCAACAAACCTTTAAGTATGCCACTTTTTTTAATTTTTAATATTGAATTGGCATTTCAGATATTCCAACAAAACTTTTCATGAAACCGAACAAAACCTATACTGAAGAACAAAAGCGTTTTGCATTGACATTACATTTGTACGGGGGAAAAAGCTACCAGTTTTTGAAATGTAAAGGATTACATCTGCCACATAAACGTACATTAGCACGGTAAGTTATTGTTTAATATTATATATATAATTCAAAATTAAAAATTTAAGTATTTAAATGTATTAAGGTGGTTAGAATCTGTAGATGGAGGACCAGGCCTCAATCGTTCTATGTTGAATTTCCTGAAGAAAAAACACGAAAGAGATGCAAAACAATTTACACACTGTTCTTTGATGATAGATAGTATGTCAATTCGGGAACAACTGATATATTTAAAACATAAAGGTGTCTATTCCAGTTATGAACATTTTGGTGGAGACTACACATCCAATGAATTGGCAACACAGGCCCTGGTTTTAATGATAGTTGGTACGTCAGGTTCATGGATGTTTCCCCTTGCTTACTTTTTGTTCAAAAGCATGTCAGCAACTACGCAACAAGTTCTTGTATTGAACGCACTTGAAGCTTTGGAAGAGATCGGATTGAAAGTATAATTCTTGTTAAAACTTTTTACAATTTCTGTTTTTTTTTTAGATTTTTTAAAGTTATTTTATCAATGTTACCTGAATGTTGTTATTGTTCAAATACAGGTAGTGACACTGGTGATGGATGGCTTATGAACAAACATTGTTATGTGCATAAAACTTGGATGTGTCTTTGATTTGCCTACCTTTGTCAAACCATCTTTTAAATTACCATCAACTAATAAAGAAATCTATGTAATATTTGATGCCTGTCACATGTTGAAACTTGTCCGTAACACATGGGCTGATAAAAAAATTTTAGAATCAAATGGTGGTTTAATTAGATGGGAATACATATGCAAATTACATTCTGCACAGTACACGACTGCCTTCAAATTGGCTAACAAATTAACTGACCAACATGTTAATTATCATAATCAGAAAATGAAGGTACCATTTAGTATAATTCTTCCTTTCTGTACATATTCAACAATATCTTTTGAGTATGTTCTTGTATTAAAAAAATAAATCACCATACAATAGATTTTATAATTATAAAAATGACTTACATAATTTCAGGTTAAATTAGTGGCTCACATATTGAGTAATTCGGTGGCCAAAGCCTTAAGATGTTTAAGTAACTGTGAAGAATTTAGAGATTGTGGAGCAACTGTGCAGTTCCTTGAAAAAATGGATATATTGTTTGATATAATGAATAGTAAGAACATTTACAGTAAATTTTTCAGACGTGGTATATCAATGACATCATTTAGTGACATAGCATCAAACCCAATGTCACTGAAAGAGTATTTATTATCACTAAAAACTGTCGATGGAAAATTTATATATCAAACCAATAGGTAAACATATATCTTACAGTGTTTGATGAAAATGTACTAACTAATTGTTATATTTTTAAAACTCAAGGAATACATGTGTTCTTGGGAGGGTTGTCAACATAGAAACCATAATAAATTTAGCCACATCCTTGCTTCAAACACAAAAATATGTTCTGACATACAAATTCAGCCAAGACCATCTTGAGTTATTTTTTAATTTCATTCGAAGTGTAGGTTAGAAAATGTTCAAAAGTGGTTATTTAACAAAAGTGACTTCAATTTTATATATTTAAATTTCATGTATTTAGGGAGAAGCAATGATAATCCAAATGTCCAGCAACTGGAATCTATTTTCAAAAAAGTGTACTATAGATGTGGTATTGTCCCTGGAAAAACAGGTTATTCAAATATGTTCTATTTATACAGTTGCTTTAAATGAGGCTATACATATGTTGTTTTATAATTTTTTAAGGGAATGTACAGGAACAAATGATTGTTGAATCAGAATTTAAAGTTCCAGAGGATCATTTTAAAGATATTTTTGAAGAGACGTATTTAGATTCACAAATAATGACATCTAATACCATGTCCACTGTCATTGAAAATCCATCTAACACCATGTCCACTATCATCGACAGTGCAGTAGCGTATATTGCTGGATGGGTTGTTAGAAAAGTTGCCAAAACAATCGATTGTAACAAGTGTAGATTTGCACTTATTGATATAAAAGGACAAGCTACCATGTTACACCATCAGCTTTTGATACTAAAAGACAATGGTGGTCTAGTTTTCCCATCCTGTGGTGTTGTTCAGGTCAGAAAATAATTTTTTTCCATGTTTATTTTTATTTGCATGCTGGAAAAATATTGATCTTTAATTTTTTCATTTTTGTATAACATATTGCCTAATATATATTTTTTGACTAATTCATATTTGTCAATCAGATTTGCCGTGTCACCGAAAGACATTTGAAAATGGTGACAAACTAGTCTAAAATGAATAGAACAATTGTTGTATCAAGTGTTTTGAGTGTGTTGGCAAATAAAGATCTATTAAACCTTAAAGATCATATAATTGAAAGTGCAGATAATATGAACAATCATTTTTTTTCTTCATTGAAATTAATAACAAAAACATATATAGATGTTCGCTCTTTTCATTTGGCCAAAAACAATAGTCAGTTGAAAATTCGTTCAAAATACCATAAACTAATTCACTTTAAGGGCCAGTGAAATTTTTTATTTATACTTATTTATTTATTTTTTATTTTAATTTCTATTAAACATCTGGTTTTTGTGACTTTTTTGCATTTCTAAATCTCTCTTTTTTAATATTTTTTTGTTAATTTTTAAACATTTAAATATTTTTTAATTGAAATCTGTGATTATTGTTAGTAATTTTAAAACGCTTTTACTGAGAGTCATATTATTATATTGGTACATCTAGTCAACTTCACCTATTAATTTTTCACAGCAACATTAAATAATTTCCAGCATTTCTTGTCATTTTTTTATCTTAATTTTTTTTTTATTTAACCCCTTTTTTAAAAACATAAATAGGTATGGGCATTTATTAATTTATAATTTATCAGCTATTATACAAAAGTTTCAATGCTTTCAGATAAATGTAAGACGTTATTTTTATTTTTAGGACCATTTAGATATTGATAAGTTTAAATCTAAGTATTGTCAAAAGAATATGATGTATTATGTATTTTACAAATTTTTTATCTGCAAATTTAACAAACATTTATTTCATTAAAGATGTATATATTTTTGTAAAATGTTTTGAAAATAATTTTCTCAATAATAATTATTTTTTGTTACGCTGAATTTCACTGCACCCCAACAGTATTTGAGCATAATAAATTAGCAATAATAATTTTATACATATACATATTTTTTATATTATGAAATATAATAATGTTTAATTATACTAAATAGTTGATTGATTTTAATTAAATTCCATGTCGATCAGTTTCAACTAAGTTCATTATATTAATAGTATTTGATGCAGGGTCAGTAATTTTTTTGTTTTTGCCATTTACGTTTTTTAAAATTTATGTCTTCATATATCACTTAGTCCATTTATTTTCTTTTTATCAATGAACAACTTAACAATTTATTGGAACATATTGTGCCTTGATTTTTAGCACCACTACATGTACATATAAAATAACGGTTAGCCTCTACTAGCATCATCCAAAAGATGTTTCATTTTAGAAAAATTGAACAAAATGTATAAATGTCAATATTAAAATAATTATGAACATCCATTTATTTGTCAAAATCCTGAATCATAATAATTAATTTGTCATTAAATTCTGAATTAAACCTTTATTTTATAACCTTTGTTCAGATTTTTAAAAAATTTATAATTTGATGACATTGAAGAAAACTGTACTTGTTATTAATCCAGGTGGATGAATGTATGTATCAAAGTGTATGTGTAGTAGATTCATCCAAAAGATGTTTTATTTCCAGGACAATGGAGCAAAATGTATGAATGTCAAATATTTAAATAAATATGAACATCCTTACATTTTGCCATAAATTTTCCGGAATCATTTCTCAACAAACAACCTCTATTTAATAACTAAGTCGGTAGAGACGAAAAAAGCGACTTATTTAAATGTTATGATATAAAAATGATTAATGTAGGCGATTAAATTTAAATTTTAAAACAGTAAAACGAAATGTCAACTACAATGAAGAAATGTTTACGCTCAAATTATGTTCTCTATTCCATAGAACTAAAAAAATTATTAGCCAGGAATTAATTCTTGTGCCATATCCACTATATCCATGATCGAGCCATATACAGACATTTCTCCCACCACCTCTTTTTATACCAACTTACACACCGCTTTACGAAATTATTGTTTGTTTGTTTATATTCTCCGGCGTTTCAGCACAAATTGGCTATCTTCCCGCCCACTTCTTTCAATTTTATTTAGTTAGTAAGAACGTTCTTCTTCTTAAATTTTATGAATTGAATCAGTTTCAATCAGAAATTTTATCAAATTCTGTATGTTCACTTGGTTAAGAATATGCGAAATTAAACACACCTCCATACACAAACTGGGCGGGCCTAAGTGTTAACTTAAAAGTATGGCAAACTTGTAGAAATTTAAATAAATTCATTATTTGAATATCACATATATAGGATAATTTTGAACGCTTGATTTATACTTGAAACACTTTGAATAATACACACACACCACATACAAACGCACACACATATATACAATAAAGTACAATAGAATAAATCCACCACTGTTAATCACGTTATTCAAAGTATTGATATATGCGTTGCATAGATTCTTAGAATTGTTTTCTTTAATCAACCTGCTTCACAATTGTTTGAGTTTATCAGCAGAAAATTTACTTTTCGTACCCCAAAGTATTAGACCACACATTCGTCTTTGTCATCTTTATAGACTTTTTCTATAATTTCCTTCCAACTTCCAGCAATGTCGTTGATTTTTTTCTACATTCTTCGTCAAACCAAATAATGGGTGCTTCATAAATACTTGTTGTCATAAAGTTTGTGGCTATTATTTTTTAGTTTCTATACAAACATATACACATTTATATGTACATTTTAATTTCTACTCAAATATTTTCATACACACACACACACACATATACATATATAGAGAGAGAAAGAGAGAGAGAGAAAGAAAAAGAGGCACATTTTAAACAAGTGTATTTCAAATTTATATTACAAGCATCACATATTGTACAAAGGAGAATATTTTGTGAAGTAAATCTAGCTAGTCAATCATTTAGTTACACGGATTCGTAGTTATAACATAAAATAACGAAAAAACAAAACGAAAACAAAATTGATGAATCCATAAAAATTGAGCAAATGTAAGACAGAAATGTTTGCAATAGAAAAGGTCCCTGCAGCACAAGGTCAGCTGATTGACATCAATTGAATAAATGTCATACAACAATCAATCAATTAGCTTATAAAGCGCTATTTCCGCGATGTTCAACAGCGCTCCTCAATGAATTTTGAAAACAGATGGGTCTTGAGATCCGCTCTGAACTTTGCAAGTGATGGAGAAGTAGGTAGAGAGTTCCAGAGAAAAGGACCAGAAAAAGCAAAAGCAGATTTGGCAAAAGAGTGTTTAACACGAGTTAAGAAAAAGCGAGAAGAAGAAGACGATCGTAAACCGGGGCGTTTAGGTTCAATTAATATATCTGATAAATACTTAGGAAATAATTTAGATTGAGACTTATACATGAACGTGCAAATTTTAAAAATTATTCTATATTTTATAGGTAGCCACTGCAAGAGAACAAGATATGGAGATATATGAGAAAAGAAAGGGGCACGAGCAACTAGACGAGCAGCAGAGTTAAAAGCTTTACTTGAAGGATAGAGTATAGAGTCAGGAAGACCACAGTAGAGCGAGTTACAATAATCAATCCTAGATAAGACTAACGAAGTAACAAGAAGGAGAAGAGTAGCATCATCAAGAAAAGGCAAAAGTTTTTTTATTCTACGTAGATGAAAGTAAGAGCTTCTAGCAACACTATTAATCTGAGAAGAGAGGGGTGGAAGCTATTTTATGTAGTCCGCGAGGCATTGTTCGCCAAAAACATATCAATACGAAATAATAAACAATTAAATTAAACATAACAATAGCGATAAAATACTAATTTCAGTCAAAAACCTGAGGAATAATCAAACTTATGATCTATATATTACTGTGCATCAACCTATACCCGCTAACTCGTGTGCAGTATCATATATTCTCTAAATAAGAGATCATAAAAGATAATAAAAGATACACATACACACACATACAGACACACACACATTTCATCCATATATATGCATGATGGTAACATTCTTTTTTTCAACACATACACAAATGCATACATGTATATATGGATACTTTCAGCATGTAACGTAGATGCTCTAAGCTTTCATTCATCCATTGTTATGCCGTTGTCAAACTGAATAAGAAATAATCATTTTTATTATTTGAAATAATAATAATAATTTAATAAAATATTAATAATGATTATTTTTTATTATTCAATGAGTCTGGCAATTTTAGCGGGCAATCTTCATCATTTCCCTCATCATCAACCTCATCATCGTCGTCGTTTCTTCTAGCCATTCTACGATTATCACAATTACTATTGGCCATTGAAGTTCCATTATTATTATTAATACTATTATTATTATCTCTAATAAAAAAATTACCACTCATGTTATTAGGGAATAAATTATTATTAATATTTTTATTATTCTTGTAGTTACTGTTAGCACGAGTCTTAAATAAAAATTGATCGGTGATAGCCTGAACATTATTATTGTTATTATTATTATTATGTCCGTTTTCAATATTCCTGTTGACAACACCATAGCCAATGTTATTATTATTAACAACATTATTATTGTTGTTATTAATGATATTATCATTATTATTATTATTATTTCTGCCATTGCCATCACCAACTTCAGGCATCACTATTTTTCCTCCAGCACTGATACTATAACCAGCAGACAAAAAGGATGGTGTATTTCTGATGTCGTTGATTCTATTTTCAGTGTTATCATCTTCCTCCTCCTCATTATTATTATTATTATTATTATTATCATTATCATTGTTGTTATCAACATTGTTATTGTTATTATTATTATCATTATTAACATTCTCATTAATTTTGTCGTTGCCAATGGTGTTGTTGCTGTTGTTGTTATTGGGACTGTTGCCAATGCTGTTGTTGCTAATGCAGTTGTGATTGTGGTTAATGTTTTTGTCAATGTTATCGTGGCCATTGCCACCATCCTTAAGTGGTGCAACAACATTTTCTGGATCAGCATTCCTGTTTCCGTTATTCTCTCTCCCCCTTAGTCCATTTCCTTCATTCAAATTATTTTAGAATTTTTTAATTTTTCAATTGAATTTTGAACGATAAAAAAATCATTTAAATGGAAAAAAAAAATATTCCTGATCAGTTAAGTTATCCACAAAACTTGAAAATGCAGGAAAAAAATCCTTAGCATGCAAGTTACAAATAAAACAATCAACAAAGAATATTTTGAAAAGGTAAATATATGGCACCTACCTCCATTCCTTCTGTAACATGAAATTACTAAGAAAATTGAAACCGGAATAAAAAAGGCCAGAACACAACCAAGGATAATGAAGAAATTTTTCAATTCACTATTCAACCTGACAGGACTACTAAGTGGAAGTTGTGTGGTAGGTTCGTCAATTTTGCAGAGGCTCTCTAATGAATTATTAGTCATATCATATTATATCCTATCATATCATATATTTTATACATATCATACCACATCATATTTTGATATATTTGCTGTGTATGTGATATACCAGCATGATATACCTGATTTTATTTTTTAATTGACTAAACTAAACTAACCAACCCAATTCACATTCCTCTAGACAAAATCGATTAGTCTTTCGCGGATGACAGCAGTCCTTGCAGTAGTGGCAGTTTTTTGTGTAATCGTCATAATAAAAGTTAGGACCGCATGAATATGGTGAAGACAGCACCAGAGGAACAAAACAATAACACAATAATACTAGCACCATCTTGTCCATCTATTTAATAATGATTAAATTTTAACCATATAATAATCATGAGCTAGTCTTTTCGGAGTAATAAATTTTTAGTTCAGGTTGAAAAAACAAAATCTATGACCTGCAATTGAAATTTATAATTAATTTAATCTTAATCGTAATTATATTTTATAATTATGAAAAAAATATTAGAAAATTAGTACAGTGAATGTTTCTTAGTCTTGCTCCTTGTTAAACTTTACTAAACAAAGTTATTGGTTATTGTAAGATAAGCTATTTCAAAATTTTATCAATCAACAACTCAATTGGTTGCAGAGAAAAAAAATGCATGAAAAAAATTTTTTTCAATTTTATTTTCATAATCTGCAACTCTTTTCTTTAGCAACATAACGAGCACAAATTTATAGATATTATATTGATATATTTTAAAGCTTTTAACTCTGCTGCTCGTCTAGTTGCTCGTGCCCCTTTCTTTTCTCATATATCTCCATATCTTGTTCTCTTGCACTGACTACCTATAAAATATAGAATAATTTTTAAAATTTGCACGTTCATGTATAAGTCTCAATTTAAATTATTTCCTAAGTATTTATCAGATATATTATTTGAACCTAAACGCCCCGGTTTACGATCGTCTTCTTCTTCTCGCTTTTTCTTAACTCGTGTTAAACATTCTTTTACCAAATCTGCTTTTGCTTTTTCTGGTCCTTTTCTCTGGAACTCTCTACCTACTTCTCTGACTACTTCTCCACCACTTGCGAAGTTCAGAGCGGATTTCTAAACCCATCTGTTTTCAAAATTTATTGAGGAGCGCTGTTGAATATAGCGGAAATAGCGCTTTATCAGCTAATTGATTGATTGATTGACTTTAAAGCAGCTTTAAGAATGTAAAGAATTTGTTTACTACCCCATGCAATTGTAAATAAAAATCGATCAGGAAAAAACAAGGATTATGCGTGAAGTGCAACATATATGAATTTATTTTTTAAATGAGTGAATATTTGTACAAATATGCTGAAACATCTAAGGGGCTGTTCGAGTATTACGTAACACGAAAAAACGACTTTTTGACCCCCTCCCCCCCTTTGTAACACTTCCGTAACAAACGACTTACCCCCCCCCCCCCCCCCGG